>NC_089147.1:7692814-8005523 GCF_009819655.1 Sylvia atricapilla
CTTGTTGAATAGTTGTTATTGTCAAATGGGTCTATTTGCTGCTTTGGCCAGGCAAGGTGAACAGCATTTTGCCACATCCTCAGAGATCGAAATATAATGCTGGATGGGAGAAATGCAAATGCATGTTTATCAAATCATGTTGAAATATTTTTTGTTATCAAGCACATTCAAATTGTCCTTAAACACAATTATTTTCTCAATCAATAATCTTAGTAAATATGGCCTGAGTTATAACTGTTACCACCGTGGTTTTACCACAGTCACAATATACCTCATTCCCTGAGGTATAAACAAAACTCCACAAACAAACAAACCTAAACCCACCCAAAACAAGAAACAAACAAACCCTTATAAAAATTATTCTTTTAGGCTACAAACTGTTGACATCCTAGCTGTGCATTTACCCAGAACAAACTGCATGAGATAGACCATCACACTGGGAGAGACAATGCCACAGAGATGGCTGCATCACCAAAGAGCCTAAAATTCACCTTTTCTGAGGCTGCACCAGGGCACAGAGCAGGAACAGACTGCTCTTGGTTTACTTCTGCTATTTGTCACAGGATCCCTCTGGTCTGTTGTACTTTGTTTTCTTCTATATGGATTTGTAATCTAAACCTTTGTATAATCATCCTAAGTTTTAGAGTGCGGTGTATCCCCATGAAAAAAAGAGAAAAAACCCACCAAAACAGAAAAAAAACCCCCAAAAACCAAACACCCAAAACACCACTAGTTTGACCTTTAGGCAATCACCATTTTATTGCTCTGTTTGTAGTGAATGAGGAGAAATGGGATATTTTATACCACCTACTAAACTCCTCTCCATTAGCCAATGCCTTGGGTACAGAAAACTTCAGGCTCTATTCATTCTTGTGCCCATTTTGGCAACAGCAATAAACAGAATTTGAACCATTCACAGTATTTAAGAGTCTGATTCTTTAGATACAGTTCCTCTGAGCACAGTGATTAAAGTCAACAGAGAAGCCATACTGTGAACTTGTGAAATAAAGTCGTGGCCATTCTTGAAATACAGAAAGTCTGAAGAGCATACCTGCTTGTCACTGTTCACATTTTGTGTACACTTCATGCTTATTGGGAAATATCTTCACAGCAAGATTTCAAAGCACTGTAACTAATCTGTGTATATTCAAGTTTCTGACATTTTTTAAGATAGCTGAACTTTTAAGAAGTCTTTCAGTGGAGTTTTGTTCACATTCTTAAATAGTTGTTCATTTGCAGTCGAAGCCCATCCCTGCACTGCTGCCAGAACCAAATCTCAGGCACCAGCTACTGCCTTTCACAGTTAATCTCTAACACAGGAAAGCATTAGTAGTGACGTGCTGTGCTTTATTAAAAAAAACAAGCTGTTGAACAGAGCCATCATTTTTAATAATTCCATAAAAGTGTTTATAGAAAAACCACACACATGAATTAGTTGGGTTTAGCTGGCTTTTCTTAATCACTGTAATATACGGTACAAAAAGCTGAACTTTAGGAGGTGTGAAAACTGTACCACTGAATATGAAATACACAATTATATAATGCAAGATTCCAGCAGCTGCCTTTAACTGGCCTGGACCCTCCACTGGTACAAATTAGGGAACACAGTTTGAAGATCTCCTTTCAGGCATTTCTCAAGATTCAAGAGCTGGTTAAGATACTGATTTGATGGTGAAGAGTCATCAGGATTTCAGACAGAAGAGAAAAAAAAGCAATTTACCTGAAGAAGGTGACAAAGAACTGCACCAAATCCATGATAGTATTGTGCTGTGAGAAGGCAATCTGCAAATAAAATAGAAGTAAATTACAACATTTTCAGACTCAACAGCTCCTTTTAGGCAAGCACTTTATGGCTCCATGGATGATTACTTTCAGTAATTTCAGTCTAGTCTGCACACACCTGCATTTATGATAAAGTGAGATGAGCAACTAATTCCCATATCCTTGCCAGTATCAAAATACAAACAATGGAAGATAATACTTTTACTGAAGTAAAGTTAATAGAAATACCCACTTAATATGAACAATAAAAACAATATGAAAAATATTAAGAAATCATATTGTTATAAATGGTCTTGTTTATAGTCAACTGTTTTGACCAACAGCATCTTCCATTTTAGTAACACTGAAAACAAGGTTTTAGAGAAGACAAACAACATATAGTACTTAAAATAAATGCATTTAAAATATTTTAATTGTATCATATTAAAATTAATGCATATGTTAATTCAATTTTTAAAAAAGATAAATCTGGGCATAATAAAACAGTTTCAAAGCAAATTACTTTAAAGACAAAGTAATAAATATTCTTTTGAGCTACATTTTTAGTGTCTCACCAGAACATACATTAGTTCAGCTCCTCACTGTAATTTTTGTGAATATTTAAGAATTATCTCTAAGACAGCATATACATAGAGACATTCACACTTGCATGCAATACAGCCTATAATTATTTTTGTAAGTACATTTTTGCTGATGTTAAGAACAGTACTTAATATTTATGTTATATCTACAAATATCCATAAGTCCCTGTCTGGCTCAGTTTTTTCAGTCTATAATTATCAAAATAAAGATACAGAGAATCTTCTACTTTGAATTGTACAGAGTGTTTACCTAACTGTATTTGCACTCTTTTTAAATAAGTGCTGGGTTTAGAAATCTTTGTGCATTTAAGATCTGATCTGGACTAGTAATTACCCCAAATAACTCTGAATCTCTTCCATAGCTCACTTGTGACCTTTAGAAATGATAATTCATGATACTCAAGAGTTTACTTTTTTTTTTATTTTTCCCCCTCCCAAACTATATTGTGTCTTGTGCCAGCCAAACACAGC
Source organism: Sylvia atricapilla (assembly GCF_009819655.1). Taxonomy (NCBI): domain Eukaryota; kingdom Metazoa; phylum Chordata; class Aves; order Passeriformes; family Sylviidae; genus Sylvia; species Sylvia atricapilla. Next base: position 7,695,649 of record NC_089147.1, read on the forward strand.
TTAACATAAATCAATTACCTAAAAGAGAACATCTGAGAAAAGACTTCTTTGGCCCAGTATAAAGTGCATCCCAAGCATAAACAATTGTTTAAATATACCTTGAACAAAAATGAAAGCTTTCCAACTTCATTTTTTTTATATTTTAAATTCTGTCAGGATTTACTTCAAATGTTATTTAGTACTCAAATTCATTCCAGAATGTTTTTTACAATTACCATACTTTAGATGATGAACTAGCACAAGGAGAAAAAACACACCAGTTTTGATAGAGTTCACCTTTTGTGACCTCTTGAAATGCTTTTTGTTGAAGGAGCATTTAGATTTTGCATTACTACAATTATTTTCATTCAAGGTGTCAGAATTCCTTAACAGCCTCTGTGAGTCTAGAAACAACTCCAGTCTGCAATCAAACCCTGCAATCTAATGACAATCATACCAGGAAAGTTTCAGCTCAAATTTTTTTTAAGAAACTATAGTGTCTCTATTTCTTTTTCAACGCACGACAAAAAAGAAGCACCTTTAGACTTCAATGATTTTATATCATTATCAATAATTAAATGATTTGCATAGTCCAAAATTTTGTGCATAAAGATTTTGCACAAAAATGGACACGAAAGGAATGATTCCACATTCTCCAACTTCTATTAATCTTATCATCTACTCAAGATAAGTGCAATGTTCTCCTGCTGGAGTCCACGTTTGCAAATTTGTGGAAGAATATCTGTCCCTGATACTTGCTTGGTTGGTTGTATGGGATTTTCCTGAAAGTACTCCCACTTTAAAGCAGAAACACAGTTAGATAGAAAGTTTCTTCCCAAAGGTAATTTCCAATTTTAATCAAACATCTTCTAATAATTACATGAGAGTTCATGTTTAAAAGATGAACTACAGTATTTTCTGAACAGTATCATGTATCTTTGACTAATTTCAATACAGAATATTAACAAAAAGAATACATATTTTAATTATAAGTAGACCACAAAGAAGCAAGTAAATGTCATGAACCTAGGATAGATACAAAGAACCATAATACAATTAAAAAGGTTTATTTCCACTGGGGTTTTATAAAGATATGAATGTAATTGTCTTTTTGCTTGTGCCTATATAGATAACGGACAGGAAAAGAAAAGTTCTTTCAACCCCTGTTTTTCACTTTGGATTTAAAGATATTGGAAATATATAATATAAAAAAAATCTGCTTTGTTAATTTGTATCATACCCTAGTAGTTTTCAGTTTCCCCAAAACATCTAAAAAGTTTGTGGATCCCACAAACATTATCTCTGTCTTCTTTTACAAATAAGGAAGAAGATAAATATCCTTTCCATCATTTCCTATGGAACAGAACCAAGTGCTGTGTGGAACATATTTTTAATAGTAAAGGATAACCTCTATGAGTTATTATTATCATTACTGTTATTGTTGTGGATTGCAATTGCATTCCATCAGATAAAATTAACATAAATATACTACAGATTAAATGTAGAAAACTGAGACAGAATGAAAAGATTTCAAAGCCAAGTCAAATGTGAGATCTACATTTATATATATATATGCATATATATATATATATATACACACACACACATACATATATAGACATGTCCCAGCTCAACATCCTAAGAGATAGAAAAGCCAATGAAGAAAAGGCTGATGAGTGATAAATGAACTCTGGGGATTCTTCCAACAAACAAAAGACATGTCTATCTTCTTTCTCTGCCACATTTAAGTTTTTGAACAATATGGTTTTTAAAAAGCAAGCAAACAAACAGTTTTAACGATATATATGGCCAAATTGGAAGACAAGGGCATTGTGACTGCTGGCAAACCCTTCATAGCAATTAAAGATTCGAAAGTCAGATAAACAGCAAGATATGCCAGAGTGCACCAACACAAGGATGCACTGCAATCAACATTTCAATGCATGGTACTTCTTAGCTTTTCATGTTTTGGTTGCACACATGATGTAGGAAATACACTTTACACTGAATAAATGATGGATGGAATAGGTCTGTTGAAAGAGGAACACCTTCTCAACACAGATTTTTCCAGCCTTCAGAAGCTCATGTCTGCAGGAATGGATTCATTTTCTCCCATTGCTTCAGTTCACCTTTACCTTGACTATCCCATGCAGCAGTAATAGAGTCCTACCGAACAATAGGTCAAGATCTGTTCCATGACAAAAATGAGACAATCTTGAAAGTCTAACTCAGAGACAACTTTCATATGGGAATAGCATGTCTGCCCTTAGAACTTCCTGCTTTATTTTAAAAAGATAGGTGTCAAGAAGTCATCTCCACAATTCTAACGATACCAATTGCGCAAAAGGAAAAGGAACAATACACACTAAATCAAAACTGAACATTTGCAGAAAAGAGGAACCTAATCCATGAAAATGTTTCATATATTCAAATAATGTACACAAAAAGCAATTATAATCTGTGCTCCGTTTCATGACATTACCCACTAAAGCAAATTCCTATCTGCTCAGGCTCTCAAATCATGAACAAATATTTCCATTAATACAACTTTTCCATCTTCCACCGTTAACAAATTAAAAATGAACAAATAAGAGAAACTAAAATAAATACATGGCAAAACTCTGATAGAAGGTCTAATTATTAAACCTGGAAACATAATGCAATAAGGTCAGACATAACCCAAACTAAACTGCCTGGACTGTGTTGATTATGCAGACTTAAACCCTGCAGAATTATTACTTCCTTCAGTATCATCAAAACCATAATTTAATTTCTTCTTGGATAAAACTATTACACACTCCCACACTGGTGCTAGGTATGTACTGAATCAGAAGAAATGAATACTGACTGAACATAAAGGCTGATATATTTTGGTGTCCATCATCTTTCATATTTTCTTGAAGGACACTTTATGACCGAGGCAACTTTAGACAAAAAACATGAAAGTCAGCTGAGGAAAATAGATGGCTGCACTTTTGTGCATAACTTTTTAATAAGAAAAATGTAAAAGATCACACACCGATGATATGGAATGAGGATGGCAGAAAAATTAAATACATACATTCTCACATTTATGTTTCATTGTAGAAAGAAAATTTAGATATCTACTCTGCAGAAACATGACTGCAGAGACCCAGGTATAAATTGTTCTAAAGATATTACTATGTATTATGTAACAATTTTGTGGTGGGGAATGGTATCTGTGGATATCTTCAAACTCAGTGAATACAGGACTACTGAATAATCAGCACTTACAAAGGAAAAGATACTCTGATTTTTTTTGTTTAAATATAAATACAGTTATAAGTACAATTATATATTGGAGTATCTTTAGAGTAAAAATGGTTCTGACTCTTCTTTCACAATGGACTTCAACTATGAAGAGTGGCCTGCAAAAGTGAGAGATGGATCATAGGAAATTGTCAGTTTCCCAACAGAAATATTTAACAGGCAAAGCACAACCTATATTTTCCTTTCCTTTGTTAAACAGAAATTCCAAGAAAACATGGTAAGGAAAGGACAAGATTATCAACAAATTCCATCTGTCTAAATAAGAGAAACATGAAACTCTTGGAAGATAGAAGTGCCACACATTTATTCCATATATTGGCTTTTCTAGTACTTGAAAAAGAAATTTTGAAATGTATCTGAATTGTGCCCCGTCCCAAGTGTGAACCTAGTCTAAATTAGTGAGCTAGCTCATAATAATCAGCAGAGATAGGAAGGTACTTCATAGGTGAGTGACTGTAAAATAGATGTGGAACTCTCATAAATTGGATGGAATTACCCTATGGAGCTGCCATTTCTCTCCACTAACAACACTGGGATTCTGTGATTAGTTTATACTATAGACCTAATGTCAAACTTAGACTATAAATAATGTTAGGTGAGATAAATTTCTCCTATGGTGAGTACTCACTGAGTATTTCGGTAAAACAGTATAATGATAAAATAGGCAAAAGAAATATTTGTTGTTGGGATTAAAAGATTTGAGAAGCAAAAGCTAAGTGGCTGCTAGCAGAAACCTACTTCCTTCTGCTATGTTAATGCCTGTAAAGAATTCAGTCTGATGTTGACAAACAGTCCTCCCAGATGATAAGATTTAGTGATAACAAAACTTTCATACTGATAACATAAATAGAAAATGAAAGATAACAAAGAAATTCAGACTTCACATCAAGATTTGATAAACAGCTTCCACAGATTATCTCTGCATGCTGCAGCCCTGTCTCTCATGCTGGCACACATTACATTATCCAAACACCCACCCCTTCATTTCTCAAAAAATGTAATAATTATAGTGTATTATTTCCACTATTCAGAGTCATAAGAGGCTGAAAGACAATCTAGTTTTGTATTCAAGTAAGATTAAAGACATTCCTAAATAAGGTTATCACAGCTGAACTTTTTCCCTACCTAATGGGCACTCTATCTATTAAATTCAATATGCATATTCCACTTCTTTATTCTTTTTTGTGCTTGTGTACACATATGCACAAACATACACCACACATAAAAACACCACATTAATAAGCTCCAAGAAGTAAGGAGAGAATCTGGGGAGGGGAACAGTTATTTAACTTATAGTTTTCTTTCGTGTGCAAAGCATTTTCATAATGATTCATTATTAAGAAATTGAAATACTGAATATTAAAATCAATGAAAGAATGGAAGAAAATTAAAAGACCTAGACAAGAGACAAATGACACGTTTCAAAATTAAATTAAAAAAAAATGATTAAAAGTAATTGTAAAAGATCTATAGTACTGAAAAGTTATTTTAGACATAAATCCTTGCAGGATTGAGTTCTCCTACAAACTGTGTGAAACAGCAGATTTCTAAACATCTTTCAGAACTCTGCTTTTTAAAAGCTGGCCTAGATTAAACAGACAGGATGAAAAATTAGAAACAGAAGTGAAGGGAATGAAGTGAGAGAATTTGTCAGGCAGAGTTGAATGATTAAATTCTACTACAAAGAGAAGCATTGCATGACGATATGGTTTTGTTTGTCAAGCTACATTAAGGAAAAGCCACTTTTGTCACCTGCTAGAATTGAATTTTCCTTTCAACCCCAGGTTTCAGCTTTCATGGTATGACTTCTTCTGACATCTTATTACGACTTGATAAATTAAGGAGTTTCCCATTAGGAAAGCTGCACCTGTTATGGAATGTGCTCTTACCACCTGAGAGTCACAGAAATGGGGATGGGGAGGAACATCACACACTGAGGTTGTTCAACCTCCCTCTCAAAAGGTCAGGCCAACAGTGCCTCTTGCCAGGTAAGGTTTATAAATCTCCAAGAGTGGACATTCCATGGCCAGTCCATAAAAATTGTTTCAATGAACCATTGCTAACACAATGAATTTTTTCTAATGTTCAGTCAGAATCTCTCAAGGTGTAGATTCCACTTCTCCTTGTATTTATAAACAGAAAAATGTCCTGCATGTAAGATATTTTTCACCTTCTCTACATAAATTAATAACTTTATACAGAGCTGTTTGAATGACTGCAGAACTTAATATGATGGTCATGGCATTTAACATTCATGTCTATGTGTATATGTAGAAACATATATAACAGAGACAGAAAATATGCTGCTAAAATGGTAAGGTTTTTTCAGGTTTCACTAAATATTTTATTTTTTACATCTACACAGAGCTGGTTTTGCTAGACAATCTACCAGTTAACAAACTGGCTGGTCTCCAGCCTAATAAAAATGATAATAAAACTTTTATAAGGCTACAAAAGCTGAATTTTTAAAATTTATGCAATGTTTTGTTCATTTTAGAAATCAAATACGTGGTTAGAGAAGGCAAAACATGCCCTGAATTTTGCATAAAGATCATGCCATTCAAAATAATGTATGTAAAACCCATTGTGAGATGACAAGAAAAGGGCAAAGCATTTTCTTAAACATGAAGAGAGTAATTTCCCAAAGTTTATTGTTATAAATGTAGAGCATGCTATAAAGCTGTTGGAGCCGTGGAATAAAAATTTTGTATTTGCAATGGCACTTTTCTTGATTACTGTGGATTAGCATATTTATGAGGTTACTCAGCCTCAGGTTTAAACCCACAAATCAAAGGTTTATATCGGCATGGGTAATGGATTACACAGGAGTCCATGGCCTACGATATCCCAGAGGTATCTGTCTTTCAGAAGATTTATGTATATAACACCACTTTGTAGAAATTACACTTCTGATCTTTTGCGTGGTGCTTGGTGATTCCCCTTCTCTAATGTCTAAAACAACCAAAAAGCAGCGTTCTCAGGCAGCAGAGAAATTCATTGATGTATTGTCTTGTTCTCCTCCTCACCTTTTGATAAGGCCATGAAAGACAGAGGCTCTAATTCCTTGATGTACATAGCACTGCTACAATGAGAATAGAAGTCATTGTGAACCTATTTGATGCAAATACTTCTGAAAAGTGGAAGGAATCTCCCTTCCAGCAGCTATCCACAACACAAATACTCAAATCTTGTTCATCCCATGGACAGCATTGTGATAGAACATACATAAAGTTTTTTAAAGTCTCACTTTTTTTCTCCACAGGCGAGTGCTGATTACATTACTGTTACAGTAGGTAAACACCTACTGACTTCCTTTCAGCTTCACAGAAACCAGGATTTCAGAGCAGAATGCTAAGACAAGAAATTCAAATACTTAGTTCAGCCTCTCATTAAAGACTAACCAAAAGAGAAGTCAGGTAGGCATTTTCAAGATTGCGTACCCAAGTGAATCTTTTTGATCATCATTGTAAATTACGACAATGGAAGGCACCAAAATGTCATTAAACTCTACAGAGGAAATGTTCCTCAGCTTTATTATTATTTAAATCTTTTACTGAAGATCCACATCACATAGAACAGAAAACCAAAGTATGCAAAGAAGGGTAAGCGTCTGGTTTATATGTGCATGAGAATGAAGAGGACACATAATAACCAATATAATTTAGAAGAGCCAACACAAAAAGGTATGAGGAAAAAACTTAGACAGATGAAGCTCACTGTATTGAATGTTTATCCCACTGAAGGAATGTGGAGATTTGGATATAAAGGATGATGTTCACTTGTCTCTACAAGGGGCAAGAATATTCTAACAGATTATCTGCTGAAAGAACAAGAGACCACACTAACGTGAAAATATTAACTCCTTCAAATAAAGGGGAAGTGGTTGACTAACCTAAAAAACACCCAGTATATGAAGACACTATATAACATATAAGCAAGAAAAGGAGTACTATATTTTTCCTTGAAGAGGTGATAAAAATGCAGAAAGTGAGAACTGAGACTTTTACAAAATAAATTAAAATTAAATTGTGAGGATTAACAGAATAAATTGTGATTCAATTTTGTAATGTTAATTTTCCTCTCTTTCATTTAACTTTTATCGTTCACTTGAAACTGTTATTATAGTGCAAGCTGTAATAATTTTGAAGAAAAAAAGCAGAAACAACTGTCAGCTTGAGACTTCACTCACCCTCATAGCACATTCTGTAGAGTCAGGCTGATGGATCACTGACATATCACTGAGGATGTGCTGCCACAGTCAGAAGAGTATTTGTACAGAAGTGCAGAGAAATGTGTAATGGGAATGGCAGAAACCTTTTAACAACATGCAGGAATTATGTTGGGAAAGGTGCATGAGTACCTGGGTTTCAGGAAGACTCAGAATGATGTAAAACTGAAGCTGCTCAGCGGAAACTGTTTTCCAATAAACAAGACCATGCTGCCTTTTTGGCAGTGATATGCTGGTCTAAACTGATAGGAAAACTGGCAACAGTCATTCCCACGAAACTACAGCGCTTGTACCTGAGATTTTATAACTGAAATGTAGAAATGAGAGTGTAATGTATGAATGTATCAGCTAGAACTGTGACCTGGAGGATACCTGCAAAGCTCAGAATGAGCTCATGGACAAGCAGCAAGAAACTTCAGTCAGATTTATTTTAATTCATAAAGGCCCTACTGTTGAAAAGAAAACAAATATTTAAAGCTGTCAGCATTGAGTGTACTTTTTGCTCTCACTTTTTAAAAACTAGATTTCCCAGTATACTTTCCAGAAGCTCTAATTGTTTAATCAGGCTTGTGCAAATCCGCAATAACCATTTGTCTGTTGAACAGCTTTAACAAAATCAGAATCCAAAGAAAATAAACACTTTTGCAGCTAGAGCACTTCATGCCTTCAGAGAGAAAAAAGAAAATAGTTTTCAAAAGCCCTACATAATTATGATGCTGGCCTGCACTCTGTCAAGACACGGGTTGTGCCTTTTCCTTTCCCACGTTGAATACTTCATACCAACTTAGGGCAGAAATGTTAAGATCTGATTTGGGGGGTGATTTTTTAATCGAGATTTTTTCACTTGAGGAGGAAGAGAGAGGGTGTCTGCATAGATGAATTTGATCTCAAAAGAGTGAATATCATCTTCTGACAGAACAAGTATATATGAGTCAGGGCAAAGATCCTACGTGCAAAAAACCCACGTTCAGAAAGATAAACCCAGCTTCTGTTACACAGACATTTACTTTGGAATTCTGAAATGCCTCATTTGCTGTTCTCAATCTGTATGGCAGGGGAATAAGGCAGTAAGTAAGAAACTTATTCAGAAGAGTAAGTCCAGTAAAAATCAGGTATTTCCAACTGCAATCTGGCAAATTCGAAGAAATCCTCTAACAAAACTTTGTTTCCTAAAAATTCAAAGCTACAGAATGTAGCTCTGCACATCCTGTGTGGACAGCTGTGAGCTCAAAGATTGGTTTTAAAAACAGCATCCACAAGATTTTTAATAAGAGAACAAGAAAGATGATCCCAAAATATACCAGCTGAGGGAAAGACACATAAAAAAAGTGCCTGTGTTATCAGACAGCACCAAAGGAAACAGAAGAAATTACTATAAAAGCATCGATTATTCACAAAGATTTTAGACAAAATTTCAGAACAGATTATGGGTCCTGCAGAGAGCTAGGAAATTTGAGGTCACTGTTTTCTCCCATTTCTACCAGTTTTCAAAAATTGGCTGAATTGGCCCAAAAAACACAAAACAGTTTTTATGAGCCTTTAAAGGAAAAATAACTTTCCTAAAATTTTAAAAATGTGAAAAAGTTCCTGCTTAAAATTTTAAAAAAAAGGGTTGAACCATGAAATATTTTTTTCTGCAGAGTTTTAGAAATGAAAACAATGCAACTTTTCCAAAAAATTTTCCCACAAAATCATTGTATTTGACAAACTCCAATTATTCCACTCCATAAGCCTTACCAGGCTTTTTTAAGAGAGCTATGAGCAGGGCACAGAGGAACAAATACTTGAAAAAACAATTCAGTCTCTCTGGCTCTAAGTGCAGGAAGGTATTGAAAAAGTGAAGTTAAGGAATTAAAATCATACTCTTTACTCCCTGCAGGGTGAACTCCTCATGTAAAGATTTTAAAGGTATCTATCTTGCCAACAGTCATTTGTAAGAAATATCCTCAGAGCATTCCAGGAAAGATTTTCAGTATGTTTTCTGGGACAAAAATACAGCAGAAGGAGCTCTTCAACTAAATGCACTGACTACATTCAAAAAGAAGGGGGTTTTTCTTTCTCCTTAATGATTACAGAAATTCCCCAGATCTTTCCAACACCCCTTTTTCCAAATGAGAACACACTCATGGTTTTCACTGAGACAAGAACATACATATAAAAAAAAATAGAGATTTGTATATTTATTATTTCTGAGAATGAACGCTTAATTGGTTTCTAGCTGCAAGTAAGAGTTTTTTGCAAATATTTTATGCATCTGTAGAGGGCTTAATGCTGATTTATGTTGTTTACTGAAATCTTGAGTTAGCCTCGTGGGAAACAGTACAATGAAACCATGTGATCATATTCAAGGGTTACAAGTGATTTCCACAAATGAGATGTTCTATACTGCAAAACTCTTTCAATATAATTTATTCCCAAAAATAATTTTTAAAAAAGGCTAAGATAAAAGTAGTTGATGTACCTGTTGTCTTTTTAAGCTTCAACCTAAATCCATTCAAACTGAAAGACAGTAAATTCCATTTAAACATAAGAAGTATTTTTTACTGCAAGGAGGATCGAAGACTGGAGCAGGCTGCTCAGACAGGTTGGGTATTGATTCTCAGTCCTTGGAGATACTCAAAACCTGACTCAACAAAGCCCTGGACAACTTGTTCTAGCTGACCCTGCTTCGAGGGGTTAGGCAATCTCCAGATGGTCCTTCCCAACTCCAGAGGTTCTGTGACTCCACGAATAAGCATGATTATTTCCCTTGTCATGGTTGTTAGTATGGGTTATTAGGTCTCTGTGTCAGTAACAGAAGAAAAGATAGAAAAGGGATTTCTGAAAGATTTAATTTCCTCTCCATTTTTCCAAGGCTGGCAAGTGCAGAGACATCCACGCTGAAAGTGCTCACTTGAAACAACAAATACTATCTAGTTCAAATGAACCTTAACCTTCTCCATGTCTTGTACCAGAGAATATTATGCTTTTTCTTAATTTTGAAGCCTAAAATACATCTTAAATGTATTTTACAGCCTAAAATGTCTGTTTATATCACAAGGAAAGAAAATAAAAAAGGTACTAACTGATATTTTTGGCAGAAACTGACAGACACTTAAAGTTTGCTATACCAAAAGCTCCTGAGAGAAATGCCCTGATTCTGGTAATGATGACAAATACTTTGATGTAATATAATCTATACATTTACTGCAACACACTATTACAGGAGCACCACTTTTATAGTTTGTGAAGAGCACTTCTCTGCATTTTCATTATTGGCCTGAAGAATTGCACTGGGAAGTGTTATCTACTCAATGACTCCATCTTTGGACAATACCATTTATCTCATCCTTCAGAGGTTCCTTCCAGCCTCAACCACTGTGTGAGATAATACAATAAGTCACAGTCATTACAGTTTTTAAATGATCTTTAAAAAAAAAAAAAAAAAAAAAAAAGTTTATTCATTCTTAATTGCTACATTTCCAGTCTTGCTCTAAAAAAAAACAAAACTAATTGTTCAAGTCTGCTTAATATCCTTCCAAAATTGCCCAAATGAGAGATTTTAAGTGTTCTGAAATTGAAGCTTAATTATTGTATTAACAAACAATCTTTGTATACCTTTTCTCTAAGAACAATATGAAATAACTGCTGTCTGCTATAGAATTTATGTTATTAACTTCTTTATTTTTGACTATTTATTAACTTTTTCTTTATTGTGACAAAAAAATCTTAATGCCAAGGATGAAAACATCTCAATATTCAATTAAGCCTCTACCACAAACATTCCTGATGCCTTTTTCCTATGAAATGAAGAAATTCTCCTTATTTTCCTTTACATCTTATCTACTAAAATCCCATCTATAGATTTTTGGGACTTTTCAAGGTCACCAAATATTTGTTGTGCTATAATTTAAAAGCCTGATAGGAATCAAAGATATCAGAACTCAAGTGCAATTTCAGGTCAACTTCTTCTTTATTGAAGGTTGATAGGTTTTGGTCTGTTTCCTGGGCAAAGTCATTATACCAATATTTCATCTGAACACCTCTTAGAGATGTGGGTATGAAATGTAACAATTCTAATTGAAGTCAAAGGCAATCGAAGCTCTCAAATCAAGGGAAAAATCTTAATAATCTTCCATAATTCTTTCAACATAATTTAGCATAAATGTGTTTCCTACTTAAAATTCAAACTGCCTGGCAAATTTCAAGATCAAGTATTTAAGCATCAATTCATCTATTGTTTGGGATTCAAACTTTGAAAAGATAAGAAGAATATTTGAAGAATCGTAATAAAATTGCACAGTACACTCCTGAAAAAACTCAAAACCTAGCATGTTTTCCATAGTGATAACTGATATTCCCAGTTTCAGATTCTTATTCTACTGACTATTATTACATCAAAGTACTTGTAGTTCATCCATAAGCAAAAGTGATCTACTAAAGAACAGAAAATCTCTCAGAAATCTTTACTGCTGTGGATTGGACTGCCATAAAAAGCTGATTTAGAGAGTAGGTCTTGCACATTTTAATTGCAATTGGAGATGTGCTTTGAGGAGCAAAGCCCAAGTTCAAAGATGAGGCTGCAGTCTGTAAGCAGATCAACAATTACAAACTGAGACTAGAGTTAAAAATCTGAGTTCTGGAACACTCAAAATCAACTTTTTGAACCTGCACTTTGTGTAATCTCCAAAGCACCAGCAGCTCCATCAGACTGGAAGAATGAGAACCTGCATCAATTTGGCCAAGAGCTCTCATCCATCTGTTTGGGAGTAAGTCTCACTTGATGGGTCAAGAAACACCTTACATCTGAGTACCTATTTCAGATGCAAAATTGCTGGGTTTATATGTATTAGACATTAGACATCCAAAGGAGAAGCTCACTGTCTTATAAAGAATAAAGATAATAGCTACATAAATGCTACAATATTTAACTTGTTGAAAGAAAAATTGCACCTTTATTTTTTGAAGTCTGTTCCAATGCTGCACTTATGTCATATAACAGAGCTTGGTTTAAAGTATAAGTATCCATAAAAAGGTGATATGATAATATCTTGTGCTAATGGTGCCATTATCAAGCTATAAAATGATGCCATTATTTTGCCCAACTGTGTGGCTTCATGCCCAAGGCCGTTGTTCCAGCTGGGAAGAACAACTCACAGTAATATGGCATATTATGAAATTTCCCTAAATATGTAAGAGGATTCATAAATGGAGTGCATTTATGCAAGCCACGCTGTTATGTAATAAAACAGTCTCCTGATTTATATCTGAGAGTAGGAAATCATGTCAAACCATCCCTTTCTAGGACTCAAAAAATGAAATATATAGTTTGAAAGCTAACTAAAACTGAAAAAGTTGATACGGACCTCATCCTCAAATACCTTCTCTAAAAACTATTTCTCACACATTCTGGAAGTAAGCCAGTTGTCAGAATTTAGGGTGATAAATGATTAACAGGTCAGTGGTCAAAACCTAAAAATTCCTTAAAGCTCTCAAGGCAGCATTTAATGCATAAAACCCAGTGACTATAAATACAGCTAAGTGTGACATCTGCAGCATTTCTCCTTCATCTTGAATTCTGTCTGTTTTATGTACACAAACCATAAGACACCTCTGAGCATTCTTGAGAGTCACAGAGTCCCGGCTTTGTCTCCCAAATTCAAGAAAAGACAAGCTGACAGACCTGCAATGGCATCTTTACAAATTCATTATTAACATCTGGCCAGTTACTGGTTTTGTACTTCGAGCATGATCATTATTCTTCACGCTCACAAATTGAAACTGCAAAGGGAAGAATAATTCTTGGCATCATTCTCACATAAGAGGCAAATCTAAATTATGACATCAGTTGCAGATTGACTCAGTAGTAAATTACCAAATCCAATTTACTCAGGACCTTGTAATTTAGTTTCAATCTAATTTAATTTAATTTTAGCTGTGATATATAAATGTTGATTAGTAGACTATTGCATAAGAATATACAGTATTTAAGTTTCTTAAGTTACTAATATTTAAGCAACAGTAGTTTGGGGATGTTTGATTTGCGTTTTTTCCCCAAAGGCAGAACTGAACAATATTGGGAACAATACAAGCAAATGTTAATAAAATTAAACCTGCTATCCATGCCAATTAACTCTATATCATAATTTTCTCAAATTCAAAATAATTCTCCCTTTGCAAACTGAGCTAGAAATGCACTCCATAATTTATACACCAGGGCACACTGACATGGGCTTATCCTCGTGAAAGATAAGACTACAACTGCTGCTCTTCAGAAGTCAAGGATACTTATGTTTGAAATTTAGATATTTTTTATCATGTGATTATCACTCAGAGAACTTACAGGGTTCTCTGATCTTTTTGCTTTTGAGTTCTTCCAGGAGTGAGTGAAAGCACAATGAAAGGACACTGTAAAGAACCATGCAAACATACACCAAAATGTCACCTGGTTTTTCCCTGCTTTTGCTATGTTGTACTTACTGGTCTTTACTTCAAGGCAGGTGAACAGTAAAAAATAAGCGATGAGAAGCTGAACTTAACACATTTTCACAAATACAGGAATGACAAAAATCACGATAAACCTAACAGTGGCTGTCATTGGCTACTTACATGGCTGTACTTAAGCTATAACGGTTGATTAAAATAATTAATTTGGCAATTCATTTATAATTTTATGCTGCAATATTCACTAAAAAATTAAAAACTGCCATGAAAACAGTTAAGCTGCATTGTAAGTTCTGCTGCTGGGGCCACCTCCCTGGCCCTGCTGGTGACACCCTGCCTAAGTCAGCCCAGGTTACCTTTGTCCTTCTTAGAGCACAGTGCTGGCTCATGGCTTTTTCCCCCCAGCTGCAGAATTGTGCACTTCCTTTTGCTAACTCCATGAGGTTCCTGCTCCATTTCTCCAGCCCCTCCAGGTCCTCCTGGATGGCAGCACAGCCCCTTGGCACAGCTCAGCCTCCTCCCAGTTTTTTGTCAACAAAAAACTTGCTGTCACATCACCCAGATGAGCCCATTAAACCTCATACTGCTTTTCCACAAATGATGATTCCAGTAACAAAGTGTTCCATAGGAACAGCCCAAATGGACAGATTTAATTTAACCTTTGGATAAATAGAACTCTTACAATCTACAGTTCTGATACTGAAGTAATTCATGAAGGAAAATTAATATGGAAATAATTATGTAAAGGAATATATATATATATATATACACACACTCTTTATATATTTATATACATATATATATATATTTACATATATAAATGAAAAGTAAATGGCATGAGGAAAATGTACCCACCAGGCCACATTCAGGTTGAGTTATCTGTATATGCCACTCAGTTTATCTCTTCTCAATTTATTATCTTACTATGCCTACCACCAATTTCCTGACATATTTTATTTCTAGTACAATAGAATAGGGAAGGGGAAGGTATTAAATAAAATAGATTTAATATTGTTGAACAAATTTATTTGAATACCAAAGCGGTCCTTGTGAAAAATTAGTTCAGGCTTACAGTTAAATCTGCTTTGTAACTACATGAAATCTGGTTATGGTGAAAGAAAGATTAGTAAATTCCTATTGTGGAAAAACTGATGCTGCTTTGCAGCCAATTTTTATGCTCGTGTGATGAGAAAAAATAGTTTCAAATCTATAACTTTTAGTGTCATATGAATCTAATTTTTCTGGCAGACATGTCTCATACAAGGTCAGTAGCTAAGCATTTTCTGAAAATGCCTCAAAATGTCCTATAAGCTTCATAAATCCATAAAACAGTTTAGTTTTTCCTAACTGAACAAACATCACCTATTTTTTTTCTTGAGAGAATAAAAAGAACAATAATTCCATATACCAATTCTTTCTATCAACTGCACTCAACCCTTTATAAAAGATAATATGCCTTCTTTAGCAACACAAAGCAAAAGTAAGGATTTCACATATAAAGTGATTTGTGAGCAATCAATATGCAATATTCAGGCTACTTATCAGAACCCCCAACCACAGGATGAATTTGTTTTCATTCAGACATAAAAACTAAGTCAATGGCATGAGTTTGAAAACAAAATGCATAAGAGACAGGGAGAAATTACCCTAAATTAACAGATCTCCAATGCTAAAGCTAGATTTTCTACAAAAAAACACACAATAATGCTTTTAAAATCTGAGATAAAATATTTGCTTTACATTACACATTTCCCAAGCAAAAGAATTTGTACTCAAATTTAAAGAATAAAGATTTTAAAAGTTAAGGGGGATAAACAGGAAAAAAAAAAAACAAACAGCATTCCAATGGTGCTCCAGCAGAAGCCAAAGCAGCAGATGCTGTACCTGGCACCTCCCTGCAGAGCAGCACTCTGACGTGATGGGCACCACCCAGGACAGCAGCTGCTGAAGGCAGCTTGGATTCCTGACAGAGAAAAGAGCTGAGAACTGGAAATCATTTCCTTTTCTTGACTGTTTACAGTTTCGATCCAGGACAGGGAGGACATCACGATTATTCTCAACAATGGAATAATATTTTATAAAATGTTCATGTTTAACGCCCTTTGCTTGTGTGAAAGGGCAACGCTCTAAAGAAAATGGCTGGAAGTGAGACAATGGATGGGATGGGAAGAGAAAAAGGCTTGTTTGACAGCAGGAAAATAATAGAAAGTTACTTTTTTCCTTGAAAATATTTTAGCATGTAACTTCAGATTAGAAAAAGTAGGTATGTAACTACATACAGTATAACAATGCTTAAACCACAGCTATTACAGATATTCTGTTTGTACAGACAAGGGATTACGCAAAGGGAAACAAAATAATCAAAAAGGATTTTTTTTTTACACTAAACATCTACAACTGCTGTCCAGAAGATTAAAGAGACTTCTGGTTTGGAAGGCAAGATGACTGATGAAGACAGAAAATTCCTTTGTTCTTCCTGTTTCTGAATATTGGAATGCTTCACTGAGGGAATAAATGTGTAAATAAATATGGGACCACATTATTACAGAAATTTGGAATCAGAACATAGAATTTTAAGTGCCTAAGCTTTGCTTTGAAAATTTCCTTGATGACTATGAGGTGCCAACAGATCACTCTGACTGCTTTGCGAGATGGAGCTCAATGATACAATTGTCTTACACTTGGAACCTCTGAAACTGAAACAAAAATAAAATTACGGCACTAATTAGGATTAGAAATCCTAATATATGTTTTTTAATACACTACACTCAGTTATATAAAAATAATACTATCTCTGATTTTGACCTCAACAAATTTTGGGTCAGTTCAAGGCTCTTCACAAGGTATTTTATATGCACTTCACATCAGCTCTCTTTGCAAAAAAAGGATGAAACAGAGCAACAGTTTACACTGTTAGGCAGCAAAACTGTCAACATACATGAAAACCAAAACAGACAAGGACATAAGAAAAAGAATGTTCTGTTTGAAAGTCACATTTGGTAGAAACACAGCACTCTTTTGCTTATCACACATTTTCCTCACAGCTGCATTTTTACTAATCCCAAAACTGAATATTACCAATATATAAGTTTAATAGTTGAAATTAATTTGACCTCTAAGGTATTTCAATTATAAAAGCTGCAATCAATAAAATGATAATACTTCTTATCAACCCTCATAATAGTTTTTTCTACATATTTCCGTGTCTTTCCTTTTCTTCCATTAGTTTTTCCAGGACAAGAGAAACCTCAGGGTATGACCTGAAGGAGTCTCCACTCTAGTTTGTCCTCTTGAAACCTCTCAGCTTCAACCCCAGAGAGCTTTTGTTTCTCTTTTGAGTTCTAGTGTGCAATTCTGAATCTCCTTCAACAACATCCTTATCTTCTCAGAGCACAGTAAAAGCCAAATGAAGCAAAGATTTTCAAGGCATGATGAAACAGTTCAACACTGCTTTTGTATATCCTGATGGACACAGTTATTTCTGGTCAGAGGTTAATCAAATATTAGTCCTTGCAGCAGCTGGATATCTGCCAGTTAACTCCCCAAAATGTCTGGTGCCTCAGAAAAGCACAAGGGCAGTATTCCTTGAATTAAAGACCTATTTTAAAATTCGCTGAAAAACATGTTTATTTCATGCAGATAGATGAAGGTTTACTTACACAGTCATCATAATAGGGGGGAAAAAACCCATAAGAAACTGAGAAAATTAATTAAAGCTATTCCTTCATTTTCAGCAATATACCATAGCTTCTCTTCTTTGAGAATAGGCTTCTCTCCATCACTCACTAAATCATGTTTCCATGCTGACTTGTGCAAGGTTTTAACTAACAACTAAAAAATTATTTACATATTGAGATTTAAATAGAGAAAAAAAATCATAAAGGTAGGTTTGTATGTAAATTTTGCAGTGTGGTACTAAGTCCCCCAGTACATTCATTGCCATGAATTCAGTGCCAGAGGATACACAAACCTACTGAGCTCCCCAAAACTTGTGTGATGATTCTATTAATCAAATGAGGGAGGTCCCTTTGCACTTCCCCAGTGTATGTCTTCAGGCAAAGCAACCCCTTGAATTTTCTCTACTGCTTTATAACAGCTGTAAAGAATATATTCATAACAGGATATGAAATAAAACCAAAGACAAGTAATGGCTGATATCACAGAAGTCATTCAGAGTACCCAGATGCCCCAACATCTTCCAAAAATCAGCACCCAAACACTCAGATGACTTAAAAATGCTACACAGTTATGATCTGTGACTTACAGAATCTAATAAATGGGAAACATATTTTTAAAAAGGAGGCGGCAGGGCATTAGCAATTATCAACAAAAAAAAAATTTGGTTGGAAAAAATATGACTCATCATAATTTCTTGATTAAATAACAATTTTGGGAATTTCCTTTAATATGGGTAACAAAATGCCATTCATTTTATGTCTGCGGGTCAACTACCTTTTACAGAAACATTAATGTACTAATGTTCCCATTAAGTGGTCCTAAGCAATATTTTCAGATCAAAGAAATAACTTTGCTACTGAAAGTTCAAAACACTCAGTTATATTCTACAGCAAGTGGCACATTGAATATGAAAGTTTATTTTATCTGTATGATTAAACCAAAAAATAAAGAAATTACAGTAACTACTGATTAACTTTTAAAATATTTCACAGAACTAAGAATGCAATAATATAATAAATCAAAACAAATTCAGTGATATCTCTAACCACTTCTGAATGCTATTGTTTCGTACTTTCTTTCTATTCCTAAAACAAAAGACAAAAACCCCCACTAACTTTCAGAACAGAAGGTTGTAGCAATTTATCAATTCCCTGAGCAGCAGGGCAAAATAGTCAATTCAATTAAAGGCCACGTACTAGACCAATTGTATTCTCGTTCCTTGTGGAGCAAAGGGCTCTAAGTGTCAACAAACTGGCAGTGGAAAGAAGAGTCAATTGGTAAAAGACCAATTTCATTTGTTTTTAAACTGTTCACAGGAAACTTACAAAGCTGAAAATGGACCAGTTTAATCCTCCTTTTCTGAAGCCCATTAACTGCTTTGTAGTAATCACTGCTTCTATGAAACTTTTTTTAAATTTGTCAATAATTGCTCCTTCATAACGACGTCAGAGATGGTTGTAAACACACTTCATCTCCCTAACAACAATATTGTTTTCCCTCCACAGTTCTTCAGCATGGCTTGGAGGATACCTATGTGTCATATCATAAAAAGGATGATTTCAATTATTTAGTAAAATGTCACCAGTGGATTCACTTCAGTTTTGTTGTTAGAAACTGTTCACATCAAAAAATGTTCACATCAAAAAGGAAAGAAAAAAAGCACGGAGTATTGAAAAGAGAAAATTCTGTCATAGAAAACATAACAAAAGCACATCAAGTACAGCAGATGGGACATATCTGCTTCCCCAAAGGAGAATCAAATCTGTCCAAAAGAGGGAGTTATAGAATTTCCTAAATGTCTGGTTTCAGAGACTTTAGAAACTGTCTGTGCCACCTTTCCTTTTAGCTTGTCTAAACTAAGTCTCTCTCACTGATATTTAGTCCCATTTGTTCTTCTTGCTCTCTTTTTCCATTTCCTTCCCCCATCATCATTCAAACCAACCTGAGCTGCAGTATCAGTCTTTTAAGTCTTCTTAACAAGTGAAGTCACTTCAGTATTGTCTCAAGTCATTTTTTTCTAAACCTCTTTGCGAAAGTAAACCTTTTTACAATCCTATGAACTTCTCAAGTTGAAACCAGGAAGAGTTGAGTAGAGCAAAAGGACTGCTTGAGAATTTTAATTTAAAACACTGTTCTTCATGACAACTAATCCTGGTTTATGTCTTTGAATGTCTTATCATTTCATTCTCTTTGTATCCTGAGTTCCTGTTGGAACTCTATTAATACAAGAAGTGTCAGCTTAGCAGTAGAATTTTTAAAGCACAGTATTACTTAGTATGATCATTTAAATGACTTGCTTTCACTATGTTGTAGGTTTAAAAAGCCTTTAAAAACCATAGCATTAGCATTGTATATAATTAATAACAATTGAATCCTTCCCTTTAGGAACCCTGGTAATGTTGTTGCAATGATGTAGCATTTCCCATTAAGTCCTTTCTGATAAAAAAACACAATTAACCTTAGTACACCTAATATCATATTGTTAGTAAATTGTCACTAGTGTATCTTCCATAATTATCAGTTTAAACTGAAGCTACCAAAATGAAAAATCCCTTCTACCACAATTTGCTTCATTAAGCCGCACTGACTGGAGTTAAACAAAGGTAATGTTTAATGTTAAATATCACAAAAAAACCCCAACAATACAGATTAAAAAATATGAGCGAGAATTTAAGCACAGATTATTTCAGAGAAATAAAAATTCACACACTAAGTATTTTGCACACAGCGAATGCAGCTGCAGTAACTCAGTATTTGTGCTAAGGGAGACAGCACGTGAGTGGACCTGAACAGAAACTGTTGGTTCAACACCATGATATCATGCAAATTATCACTGTGAATAATAAACCATGGAAAACATCCCATAAATGAAACTCCAGCTAATGATCTTGTAGAGTATTTGCAAACTCAGGAGTATAAATTCACATTGGTACACCTATGACAAAGCATCTATGCACTGCAATTAGGCACACAGATTTAACTGGTTTCCTTAATTGATTAAATTCCATATACTAGAATGTAATTTGAATTTGTCACCTCAAACAAAATCACTTTATTATTTCAAGTGAAATTGCTATGAGAAAGTATTATTATTATTATTATTACCAAAACAGAAGTCATGTCCCTTTTCCATCTGGCTACAACAGGTGTAGAATAAACAGCAAATTCCTTGAACCACGCCAGCCAAGCATAAAGAAAAATACAAATGGAATGTGAAGCATCTTAGTGGAGTAACCAAAACTGTAAGGATAACAATGGTACTGTGCAATTTAATCTTCTAACTGCAAAAGGATGTTTTGACAGACTAATAACTGTACCCTGCACTGTCATTCTACTGAAAGACTCAGGTGGAAGGTGAAGAGCCATTAAAGTGGCCAGGAGGGGAACAGAAAATGAATTCTAAAAACAAAGAAGAGAGTTTGCTTAGTTGGCTAAAAGATTGACAAGGAATAGAATTGCCATAAATATAATTTTGTACAAATAGAAAAAAGGGAACACACAGCAGGAATAATGAAGAGCTACTGATGTCATAGACAATGGCTGCACAACAAGAAACGGGTCTAAACAGAATGATTATATATGGAAATAAAGGAATTGTGAAACAACTTTAAGTTCAAATTATGAGGAAATCTGGTTTTTTTAAACAGATAGATGAGTTAGTTTATGAAAACATTTGCTTAAACAGTTTCAGGTTTACCATATCCTGATAATGGAAAAGATTACTGTCAGCTCTGAGCCTAAATAGATACTACATCAGAAAAACACTTAATTGTTCCATGTGTATTTGCAAGACTTGAAGCTCAGCACATAAAGCTTATAGCCCTTCACTTTTTGTAAATTGCTAATTACATCAGCAGTTAGTAAAAAGAAGTAAAATTTATTTAATGAAAATATTAATAATAGAATCAAGTCTTGGATAGAATAATACTTAATATGCATGAAAACCAAGGACTGAGAAGTTACTGTTTCCTTCCCTTTCATAAATTACTTTTAATACATAATTTTAGACATTGTTCAGGTCCAAGTAACAACTACAGAAAATGAATCAAAGAGAAGCCAAAACAAGACCAAAAAAGACAAAGTACTGTCAAAGGAACAGGGTGATTATATCCACGTTCAAGAGGTGTTTGAGTATCCTTTATCTATGTGAACTCTAAAGAAAATTCAAAGGAAGTGGATGTAAGGAGATGAGTATCAGTCTTCACAATGAAACGAAGATCCAAACATATCAGATTAGTGTCATTTTCCCAGCTCCTCAGGATGCCTCTTCTAGTTAGAATGGAGAAGTGAATTGATTACTTTGCAAATAATACAGCTGCAATTGATTTTTCTTTCCCACCACTTGCCTTACCGCAGATGAATACAGCTAAAAAAGATTTTCAAAACAAATCAAGTTTTGTGGTTAATACCCACAGAATATAAATGAAGCGTTATTAGTTAAAAAAAACCCCAATGAACAAACCAACAACGTAATCACTTTACCAAAAAAGCATTATCAGCTTACATTAGTTAATACAGGTAAGATGTGAATTAAATAGCTTTTTGCCTTTTCTAAAGCCTACAATGAGGGCAAGAGAAAAAGAATAATCTATTCTTACTGGTGCACGTGGGTCTTAACCACAAGAATGCTGATACATCTGTGACTTAGGCACGTCTGTTGCTGAATCCTCACCGAAGAGCTGACAAAAGCACTTCAGAATGTCACTGAATGCCTTCATTTTGGCATGGAGGCAGTGACACATTTATGCCAGGCTCTTGCTTAGGAGAGGAACAATATTGCATCCCCAGTGAGAAAGCAGAGCCAAAAAGTTTCTTTTAAACCTCTAAATAAACATTTTATGAATCTTTTTTCCACTGACATCTCACCTCCTATGCTGCAAAGTCTAACAGTAACAATAAAAAATTGTATATTTCTACCCTTGTATTTCAGTTTAAATGCAGTTTTACACTCTTCCCCCTTTTTATCCCTGCTGCTACTGAAAAATATTCATAGAGTCTTTTAAGTTGTGAAATACCTCTAAGATAATTGAGTTGAACCATTAAGAGATGTACTCCATCCTTGTTCTTTCCAATCTCTGGTCTGGACACAAAGCCATGGTCAAATTTTCAATCCAGGATTGCATATTTAAAAAATCATGCCAAAAAGGGGGGAGAAAAAGGAGACTATCCACATGTCATTTAAGTAATATTTTTTTCTTTATGAAAGCAGATATTAATATTTGGCTCAAATGGCCCAACAGCTGAATAAATACCAAAATAAATTATCTTGCATTTATATTACACAACTTTTTATTTAAAACAATTACCTCAAATTTATAACTACTTTCATTATTTTTAAAGCCTGGAGGTTAGAGGTACTCTGAAGGAGAATGCAGCAAATTGCACTGAATTCCTGGTATTGATCTTAACATCTTCCGCAAATTCACTGAAGTCACATTTTTCCACACAGAGAAGTGATTAACTTTGAATGTTTTAAAGAGAGAGCAAAAAAAGGATGGGTAAGTTGCAAAGAAAATGGACTCAGAGTCTTCTCAGAGGTGCACAGAAAGAGGATTAGATACAATGGACAGAACCTCCAATAGAAGCAGGAAAGAAAATTACTAGACAGGGTTTTGAGCAATCAGACCTTACTGTGAAGTTTGCCCTGATTTGAGCAGAGAGCTGGACCTGAGACCTTGAGAAGTTCATCTATAAATTGTTCGGTTTCCCAGAGTCAGAAATTCTGACATTTCCACTTAGAGATAACTAAAACAAAACCTTTATCCATGAAAATCAGCCATTTCTCCAAACCTCTCAGATGTACGCAGCAGAGAATTTCTCAGACCTTACCACTGAGAACAGAACAAAACCAAAATTACCTTAAATGAAAACAATTCAAAGCCTGCACTAAGATGGTATTAGGAGACAAAGGAGTAATGATGATTCTGCACACATACAAACAGCTTTTATTTCACTCATTTGAGAATATCTGACAGCTTGAATGGGTTTTCACTACCTGGCCTCGTAGTTAATATGGCAATTTTAACAAGACTGCAATCTGTAATAATGTCAGTCTTGTGTATTTTTCTTGTCACTGTAAGGGATTATAATAAAAAGAAAAGACAAGAAAGTAAAATGAGGACATCATGAAACAAAAACAAAAAAGGAAGGAAAGACACAAGATTCATCTTCCCCCGTTTTTGGTGCAGGATGTTAACAAAAAGTTAGCAATGAAAGATGAGAGCAATGAATAAAAATCATGTACGATAAATAATAATGTAGTACTAAAATAGAAAAATTTGTAGAGCACATTGGTCTAAAAATTCATTTTATCAGCTTTATGAATATATGTGTTCCAGACAAGTATTCTACAACCAGCAGTCCTTACACGTTTTCACAGCAGATTGCTGCACTCCAATCCACATCTACATCTCCTACCCATTCCTAAATCCATAGCAATATGAGTAACAGAATTTACAGTAATTCTGAATATTTTCCTGTTTCTACATGTAAAAAGATGGTATTAATCCTTCTATAAATCCTCATTTTGAGGAACTAGAATAAAAATTCAGCATGGCACTTATTAAACTTTTAACTAATGTAAAATGCAATTGCAAATAAAGATCCACATTTATACAAATGCATTCCTAAGGCAAGGCACAGCAAGATTCTTAGATCTTAGTTTTCTAGTGCTATTTAAAGCTTCTGTCAATAACTTGCAATAAAACAAATAAAATATCATCATTAATATGTTTTTACTTGGCATGCTGAGGAAATTTAAAATAAGAGGTCACTTCCAAAGCCATGTGTATAAGAGGATAAGGGAAGGGTAAGAGTAGTAAAACTGCATTTGGTAGTATAAATGTGGAATCAAAGAATGAAGGTAATTTTCAAGTATGTTATTCTGGACTTAGACACATTAAAAACTATTTGGGTTTGTGGTTGATACTCATTAAATTCCCAATGCTGTGATGAAGGAGCTGTGGAACTCCTGGGTGTATAGAAGAAAATACTGCATGCAGCAAGAAGGATGGATTGGAGTCACAAAAAGAAAGAGTAGGAACAACTGAGCTAAGGCTGCTCTGCTTCCCTCAGCAGCACAGCACCCATAGGGCTGAAAACCCGCTTTTTCTGCTCCCTCAAGTACATCATTAACTCTGCATCCTAAACAGATCCAATCACACCTGGAAAAGCACACCCAGTCCTGGCTCCCACAGCTCCCAAGGATAATGAAACATTGGAGGGCTCTGAGAAAAGCCAAAAGAAAGGGGATAGAGTATATGCTGCTTGCAACATCACACCCTTTATAGGAGGGAGCTCTCCTTTCTAGAACAAAATTATGTCTCAAGAGTAGCTCTTGGAAAGCTACACTTACTATGAATCAAATATTTTTGGACAGTGACAATAACTGACAGTCAGAACTATGTAGCAGAAAAGTGCACATCCCCTTTTTAGAAATATTTAGGCCAAGAGTGATTTTTTTTTTTCTTTTGGTATATGGTCTAGTTCAAACTGCAATTAATTTATGAAAGCCTATGCTTTAGTTTATGTCTCATTTCAAATTATATGACCAAAGCAGCCCCTTCTGGGTTTATCATCTATGAGATGTAACACCCAGGTAGCAATGAAATCAAGTGCTTACATGAAAAAGTAATGACAAGTAACTAATGTACTTAAAGCCAGATTTTAAAAGAAGCAGATCACCTGCAAGCTCTCTACCCTCTTGCTCAATATGCTTATCTGGCTATCTGATAATTGTTTGTTCTGTCTCCCTGAAGGCACAAAATACGTTTGTCTAACATAGAACAGTTTATGGGTTTTCTTTTGGCTTTCTTCAAAATACATTAAATTAGCTTCCTGGTAATAAAGAATTCAAGAGATTTTTAAAATGGCATCATCATCACAATGTAAAGGTCCTTAAAGCATTTCAAAATAAAACAATCAGCATTTCATACTAAAACCAAACAGAATCATGACCCTGTCATCCTTTTCCACAGCCTGAAGAAGTGAGCATTCACACTAAAATCTAACAGAGAGCACAGAGCACCTCCCCAGAATTTGCCCAATTATCAGTCAAGTTTGCAGGTCTGAGCTTGTCTCCTTGATAAACAAAGAGCTTGTGACTCTACTCAATTTTATGCTGCTCCTTCTGCATTTCTCAGGAAAAACATTTGTCGAATGTGACTTCCACACAGTTCACACTGGTTAGCTCAGCTCAACCCATTTATGCATTAGTTAGTCCACGAGGAACCACAGAATGGCTTTGGTATTTTATATCCTGGAGTCTCACTGAGTAATATTTTCATTTTGTTATTTTGTCACAGAAATTATTACGCTGGCCAAATGGTTTAGAGATTGATATCAAGCTTTAAAAAAAAAATAGAAATAAAATATCACCACAAGAAAAACACCTTAAAGGGCTCCTAAAGATCAATATATGGCAACTATTTTCCATTCTCAAGGATTGTTTCTAGCAGCAGATAAGAAGTTCCACTCTTTGCATCTGTGACTGCAATAACTCTTACACATTAGAGTGCCACCAAAAATACTGGTTCACTAAAATAACCATTCTTAAGTGTGAATGTCTGCTTAATCTAAGGCAGCACTCCTTGCACTAAGGATGCTGATGACTCCTGAGAATGCTCCTGCCCATAAAACAGTCTCAACTGTTGAAGCTTCAGTGCTTTCTGAAAAGGGATTTAGAGAGCCCTGCAAATTCAGCTGTAAGCATTCCTATAGTTTTTAGCTATTTTGCCACAGCCTGAGGCTTTGAAGCTTTAAGCAAAATCCCAGAACTGTATTTGCAGCCAGTGTTGTCAAGTCTACCTAGCACTGGAAAGTTTTCTCCAGGATCACTGGCTCAGAGAGAGCTCACCATCACCTTGTTGGTTCAGTGCTCAGAGCTGAGATTCAGCCCCCAAGTCATGGAATCCCATGATGTTCATGAGAACCTGGAGACAGAAGAGCTTGGGAGACACAAGAGCTGCTCCTCCTAACCCTGAAACTCCTGTCCATGTCAGGACCACCGTGATGTTGGTGAGGTTCATCATCATCACTGCTCAGAAGATGTGGGACTCTCAAGAAGTCTTCCTCACAAATCCCCTACACTGAAGTTTTCAAACTGATTTCAGGCCACTGACATTTTTTAACTAGGAAATGTTGAAAAATATGGATTTGGCAGAAATCCAAATTTAAACAAAGATATAAGAAACAGAAATCCTGTATATTGCTCACATTTTCCTATAAAATCCTGATCACAGAGGGCAACTAAGGTTGTATTAATCCTTCTGACAAAGGAGTTTCTGACAGTCATGATAAATAGTTTGAAAATATCTATTCTCTCCCACCAGCTTCCTATTTCCATTCTGATCCCCTATGAGCAAAACATTTACTTTCAAATAATTCTGAAGCCACTGTATATGACCTTTATAAGCTTCTGCAGTTCAACAAGGCATAGATGTTTCCTTCAGGGAGAATCTTAATATTTCAAAGTTTTTTTCTTGTTATTGAACAAAAGGTTTCTGTACCCCACCATATGTTCCCACCCCAAATCCCAAGATGAATAATCGATTTATTTTTCTATAGCTAATCAAAAGTCCTGAAAAAACACAAGTTATCTGGAAGCAAATTTTTATTGCATTTTTTGCATTTTTATTGAATTTTTTAACTAAAATTTACTTCAGAAAGTATGTAAGAGAAATGGAGATTACAGAGGGAAAAAACATCAATATCTACTTGCTAATCATCATAGGGAGATAATTTTTATTAGCAAATACCATATCTATACATCTCTATTGTGTTATACAACCAGCAGTAGATGATGCCTTGGTCTGCATGGAAAAGAAAACCCTGCACAAGCAGCACATCAGTTACACAAGTTCTTATCTGAGACATTCAAATTATACACCAATTAAAACTATGCATCACTGAGGACTAATTATCTCTTAATTATGTATTTTGGTTCCCTTAAATCATCAGCTGAACTATTATCAGGGCTTTTGCTTTCTCAGAAATACATCAACAATGTTAAATATTTACAGATATTCTGGTTTCTCACATTAGGGCTTTTTTAAGGTGATTGGATAAAGAAAGGTACCAGGAAGAATAATGAATAGAATATTTACATTTATTGGAGTGGTGTGGAAGTTGGCATGATATGGTTGGCAACTTTGATCTAGTACATTTTAAGACAAATGTTAATTGTTTTAGCAGTATTAAAAATAAAAAAGGTATAATCTAATAATCTGGAAACACCTCCTCATTTTAGCACGACTTTAGGATTTATGGCAAGCATTTTGAAAAGTCTGTATTGGATTTGGGCACATCAAGCCTTTGGGGAATATTATACTGCCTTGGGGTTTATTCTCCATACAATTGACCTTACAATTCCAAGGAAATAAATTATAGATATTATAGGTAGTCCATTTTCCAAGGGAAGAACCAGCAGGTTTCTAGAATTATGTTTGATTGCCTAAGAAAGAAAAAAGTAACTGTAATTACTGTGGCAGTCTCCATTTGGGTAGTAATTTTCAAGTACTTTTTAAAATGCCGTAATTGTAAATGTAACACCTGTAATAATGTAACTGTGACTGAGGATTTTAACAATGGTATTCAACATGTTGAAAAACAGAACTGAGTTTAGCCTTAGATACTAGCAATGAAGCTGGTAAATGAAACTTTACCTTCATGCTGCTGTCCTGCATTCAATTTTAAAATAATTTTTAATTTCTACACTTAGAAGAGTTGTGGGTTGTTTTATAAAAAAACTATAGAGCAAAAAGTCCATTTAATAGATTTTAGTCATATATTTAAAAAAATACTGTGGAAGATACAGAATTTCCAGACTTTTTACTGTCTAACAAACTAAATGCCATGAGCAGAAAGGTGATTAGATGACCCACTTTGACAAAATATTGAAAGACAAGTGTATCATGAGCAGCCTTGTGATCTGTTATAGAGATCCCTGCTTTTTAAGATATATATTCCTTCATCCTAATTCCCTATTAAATTATTAATTTATAATTAAATTATAATGTAATGCCTATATTCAGTGCATAAAAGCTGACAAAATACTAAACACTGTAACATAATCTTCCTTCAAAATCTCTTCCAAAACACTGTGGTTTATTAAATCCCTTCTTACTTGGATCACTTCCTTCTTCAATCAGGTGGGAACTTGCATTTGCACTTCCTCAGTCTCATGTTCCCACCCCTCCTGCCTTTGGCACTGCAATTTCTCTTCCTCCTGAGTCCAGGATTGATATAACCTGATGCTTAATGTGAACACATCAAACACAACTTTTGCATCCAGCTTTGTTAAGGATAACTTTCTCAGCAAAGTGGAGGAGGAGAGAAAATGGCTTCAAGTTGAAAATGGGGATGTTCAGATTGGATATTAGGAGAAATGTCTTCACAGAAAAGTTGTCAAGCATTGGCACATGGTGGAATCACCAGCCCTCGAGGCATTTAACTAGGTGTAGATGTGGTAGTTGGGGATCTGGTTTAGTGTTGGACTTGGCAGTGTAAGGGTAAAGGTTGGACTAAATGACCTTAGAGGCCTATTCCAACCAGAGTGATTCTATGTTTCTCTGTTTATTATTACTATTATTGTTATAATTATTAACCAATCCTGATATTCCACAATAATCAATGTCATCATCTACTGAAAACTCAAATATATTTCCATTTTACGCTCCACCTCAGCCATCTATAAACAAATCCACTCCACCCTGTACTGCAGGTTGCCTCCTACTGTTATTTTTTCTGTTCTGACAGAATTTCCCACTCCTTTCAGAATCATCACTGAACACTAGTTCAATGGATTTCTCAGGTTTTTGTTCTTGGTGTACTTTCAAACCCATTTTAAACAGGGATTTTACATTTACTGTAAGAAAACATCGAAGTTGTTTTGGAAGTTAATGCATCCACTTCATCATCAATACCTGTTTAGTGTTTCAGGAATTATAGTGTCTCCATACATTGCTATATGCAGTTACTCAGCAGCCTCTACGAAAACCATTAAGGCACTTAGAAATTGAATTGTTCACCATAAATCATAGGGATTAAATTTAGGCATGCAATCACTGGTGGCACAGCTACAAACACAGCTACATGTGGATAAATACACATTTTCCAAGCAAAAGGTCCACAATCGTGACCTTAGCAAAATTCAGAAAGGCTTTAAACCCCCAAAAGATCTGATCTTTATTTGTTAATTTAGTTATTAGGGTTGTGATACTGTGTTAACTTTTAAAGCTGTGACTGACAAGTTTTACTTCTTGGAGCTTTTACAACATGTAAGTCACTCATGAATGTTAAAAATTCAAACAAAAGCAAAAAAGCTGAAATAAATTATACTACACAGTAAATTCTATTGCAAGGGTAGATATGCTTCTTGATTTACATTACACTCCTCCTTCAGTTGCTACACGCAGGCTATTAACAGGGGGAAAAAATCAATTCTGAAACAGGAGCCAGTAAACTGAAAGAACACTAGTTTCAGCTTTAAAAAAATCCCTTAAAGATTTATGTATGAAATATTTTGATTATTTGTTGTGCTACATACAAATAAAACGTAAATCTTCACCATAATTCACTATTCTCTTCTGGTATACAAACCAATAGAGGGTGTCAGAGATGGTTTTAGTCAGAAGCCACAGTGCAGAAGAAAACAGAGCTCCAAGTAGGCTTGCTTAAAAATATTAAACTTTTTCAAACACATCAGGGTGTTCCACATGTACACCAACATCCTGTCTAACTTCACTGCAACAGTAATTATTTTATGCTGTGGAAACATGTTAGTTTAACGATGCTATGTTCAAAAATGTATAACAAGATTATTTTTTTTTTCATTAAACAGAAACCTAATTTTGCCAGACAGTGCTTTGCTGCTGAGGCTGAACCTTACAATTTAAACTGACCCTCCCAATTAAAACTCAGACACTTGTGAATCTTTCATTTACACTTCAGGGAAGAAAGGAAATAACTAATAGAACAGTTATTATTATCTCCAGATTCAGCTTTAAAATTGGTAGAAAATTTTGCTGCTCAGGCACAAGCTGAGATCAGATTTACAAGCTGGACAGTTAAAAGAGATCTAAGTGCAGCAATGCAGCTGGTCCTGAAGCGGGAATGTTACTGCTGTCCATAGGGACAGCAATCAGACAAATATCCAGGAGAGCATTTTAAAGGTATTTGCTTTTTCATATGCTGTCACTGCTTTCCAGAATATGGGACCAAATGATGGGAAAAAAAAGAAAATACACCTGTTACCAGCTTAAATGACAAAAATCCCTTGCCATAAAATTAGTTTCCTGAGACTGAAGAACATGTTGTGACTGCTGTTATTAATATTTGCATGGCTGTCAGAAGCCCAAGCTTTATGACTGCTTACTACTTCAGGGACCATTGACCACTATTTGAGGTGCTGGCTACAGTCTGAGTTGCTGCTTTTCAATAAATGTTACAGCCTTCAAAATCCATTACCACTGGGGTCTGAATTACACTGATTCTCAAAATAAAATAAAAATGAGCAGAAACAAGTTATGAGGCTTTGTCACATATTCTTTTCAGAAATCTAGCCTATTTCAAGGGGAGTGCATTTTCTCATGGAGTCCTGTTTAACTGATATATAAGACACAATACACCTAAAGGTTTGGGACTGTCAAAGACAGTCAAACATAAGTGCAAATGATAAATCACATCCTCTTACCTGAGACACTTGTGTTAACACCTGTAACAAAGAGGATTTATACAGATTTCCTTTGAAAAGATGCATGAACTACTGTTGCTTATGAAAGTTTGGCAAGTTAAGCTTAAGGGCCTTCATCCATCCTTACTCACCAGCAACTCTGAGTTACAGGAGATGGAGGAAAAGTGTGCTACAAGCTGTTACAGTAATTCAGCAGGGAAATATCTGTATATACTTCTGTGGCAGAGTATAACTATTACATACTTCTGAGGAAAAAATGGCACCTGCTCATTTTACAGCCAGGTCAATAGACAATAGATTTATTTGTAGAAACAGCTCTAAGCTGAAGATGTCCAACAACAGCACCTTTCTAATGACCCCTTATGGAACTATGTCACACTTCTTCTTTCCTCAAGGAAGAAGAGATTTTACAGCCAAATAAGATGCCTTTAGCATCAGGAAATTTAAAGTGTTTTCCCCTGAGGGCTGCAGAGATCACCTGGCTCCGGGCCCATGGACAGAAGGGTGTTGCTGATGGGAACCCGCAGTACATTTCAATAAAGAGAGCAGCACTACAGCTGAAAGAAACTGAACATTTCCTACATAGTTTCTATGTTTGGCAAGTAATTCGCTGCTATCCAGTGCTGAAGAATTTGTATTCTGAGGTGATTAGGATCACCAGTGACAACAATGAAATGGGTCACTGCCTATCACAGACCAGCACACTTTAAAGAACTGTTTTTATTGACACCAATCACCACATATCCTTTTTTCAAGCCAAGTAATCATATTTCTTAAGAAGATATTTTGTTTCAGAGCCAGCAGGGATTTATTAACATTTTGGGGAAAAAATGCAAGCTTGCTGAATAGGTAACATGAATAATAAAACTACCTGAGGAAGCAGCTGTGAGCCATTGATCCCAATAAACAATCACCTGCTGGGATGGACAGTTTTTCCTCATAGTCATGAAAATCTTGGAGAAAAATGAATGCAAAACCAGAGATAATACAGATGACTTTAACAGAAAGTGAACCTAAATGTCTTTTAAAATGAGGAGGGATGTTTCTTTTCCTATAGAAAAATAAAAGAGCAGTAACTCTAACACCCAAATCCTCCCAACAAAATCTTAGCTCCTGTGCCAGCACAAGAGCAGAGTGCTGAAATGCATACCAATAACCATTGGTCATAACATCAATAACATAACTTCAAATACCAGTTTAAAAGGAAGTAAGGTCACTAGTTTCTGCCTCCTTAGGAACTCATGTTTTGTATAATGTATTCTCGACAAGTTGTGATGAATAATGGAAATACAGCAGGACTGGTACTCAGACTGTATTTGAAAAGGGCTCAGTGTGTTGAGCACTTAGTCCTCTGCAAAAGCATTGTGTAAAAGGCATGTGCCAAATTTCATTTTGCTACCTTACTTATTAAATGAACAGAATTCCTCTCAAGGAAGCCAGAATAATTTCCTTAGGTCTAACAGGACTAAATACAGCCTTCAGCACCGAGTTAACACAAAATACCATTTTTTTTCCCAGCATGGTATGACCAGTGCAGTGTGGCCATTTCAGTGAAAAGGCCTGCAGTGCAAATAGACAAATATCAACCACTTTTGCCTATTATGAAGGTGAAATCTGGTATAAGTGATGAAGATGTAAAAATTCATAACTATTAGACCTGATTTAGTACCAGCCTTGGAAACTTCAGCCTCTGGATTGGAATGAACCATGACTTCCTTCTCCCAACCCTAAGTAATAGAATGTTTCACATCTAAAAATACATGCAGAATACCATATTAGAATGATAAAGATAGCATATAAACCAAAACTTGTTTTCTCTGAAAAGCTCCCTGCTCCATTTATTATTTAAAGATGTTATCTCATGCTAGAGCACCAAAACCAAGAAACATATAGGGTAATGTTAACTTCAGGTATTTTCTTGGAAAAGAAGAAATTACAGCATTAAAAGGCAGAGAGCTAAATAATCATCTTGTTCATTTAGGAAAGCAAATACAGAAGAGAAAATTAAAATCTTAAAACAATTTACCCAACTGGACCTTAGCTTTCCTTTTTTGGTGCATAAAATTGAGTAACTTAATTTCTAGATGGAATAAGATTTTTATGAAAAATTAGCAGGACAGGAAAGGAATGCAATAGTCAAAGCACCACCACTTCTGAGGCAGAACTGTCTAGACTGATAAATTTCAATGTGCCTCAAAAAGAAATATTAAAAAAAAATCTATGTAATCATGGCAGACAATGAAAATCCTGATTAAAAAAATAGGAAGGATGATCAGGGATTCCCTTCATGAGGGTGTTAAGCTGCAGTGGAAACAGCACAAGAAGGAGCAGAGATCTGCCAACATCTGACACAGAGCTGCACGTCTCAGGAATGCATCACCTTAATAATGTTTGTCTTACAATGGTGATACAGCCACCTTGCAGTTGCAAAGGTGAGAGTGTAATGCATTTACAGCTGAAATTGCTCCATGGATTTGTTTAAGAAGCCTGTTTGGCAGCTGAAATTGTTCTATCCCTAGGAAGTGGGAGAGAATGTAAAAAACACCCCTAATATGAAGAGTAAAGGCAAGCAGCTCGCCTTCAGATTTTGTTTGGATTTTTAAATAAACTAGCACATTCATGAATGTTAGCAAGATGCATAAATTCACCCTTTGACACTGTTAGCACATATTTACAGTCACTGTTCAGGTATGATGAAGACACCTCCAGCTTTACTTAACACAACAAAACCATTTCTCTGATAGTTTAATCCGAAGATGACTGCTTTAATCCAGGACACTTTATCATATATGTGGTTTTTAATATACTTTTTGCTATATTTTTCCATTTTTTTATTTATATTTCTATAAATATTTATGGATTTTTTATATATAGATATATAAAGTTAGGTTCTTTATTTTAGAAAAATATGGAAGGGTTTTCCCACTAAAATGGAAATTTTCCAGGATATTTGTTATTATGTGTAACTGCAAAGTATTTTGAGCTTGTACTTGTTTCTGGAGTAAATAATCTGGAATGATGAAATTTTATTATCATTATAACAATTTAAGACAATTTAATACTTAATTGTACAAGGAAGTTATATTCAAAAGCTGTTTATCCACATAAGAATCTCCTCCATTGATGCAGGGGACGCTGTGTTCACAAATGCAGCCATAGTAATTGCAAGTAGAAATATTGTTGGAACTTCACAGGCCAGGGAGGAATCATGATTGCATTGATTTTTTTTTTGAGTATGCTACTGCACAGTGTCTCAGTACTCCAGAAAATACTGAATGAAATTGATTCCAATGAAGTCAAAGAAGAACATAAATTCTAATAAACTCTACTTAGTCTTAACTTAAGTCTGTGATACAGTCCCTCAATGTTTAAAAAATCAGAGGCTCCAAAAGCCAATCATTAATAAAGGATTACATTCAAATATCCAGGTACATACAGATTGGTATACCACTTTCTGTGTTTACATCTAAATGCTGAAGTTATATTACAGATAAACACGTAAATTCAACAATTTAAATTCCGATTTTAAAATTGACAGCCTGAAGTCTGACTCACAACTAGAAGCTAAAGCACAGAATCATGGAATGGGTTGGGCAGGCAGGGACCTTGAAGATCACCTCATTTGAACTCCCCTGCCATGACCAGCACATCCTCCCACCAAGAATTTCTGCTCAAAGCCCCGTCCAGCCCAGTCTTAAAGTCATACTATTGTTGCCATCATAATGTAATTATTATATACAGAAAATACAGCATGCAAATAACTCTATTTGTATACCTTCGGTATATAAATCAAAAAGTTCATAAAGTCCAATGTGAAGCTGAAATAGAACATCTCTAAAAGCACAAAGCAGTCACTAACCTGTATTTTGATTGGCCAGGAGAAGTTGCTGACATAGACATAGAAAGTGATGTTTGGGTTGCTTCGAAAGTTAAATTTTTCACAGGAAAAGCTGTCCCTGTATTCCTTAATATTAACCTTGGAAACGACAGGAATCTCTTCTCCAGATATTGTTCCAGCTAAAAAGTTTCAAAAGCTCAGGTGTAAATATACATATATGAGAAAAATACTAATCATCATTAAAGATGACAAAGTAAATTTGCATAAGAAACATAAATCCTTAATTGTTTTTTGGTGTCTTTCCTCTAAAACAACCCTTATTATAGTTTACCTGGAACATTAGATATATTTAATACATATACAGAGAATTCACAGAATTTTTTACTTTGGTTTCAAAAAATTATATACAAATTTGAAACATGACAGAAGTACTATGAATTTTACAAGATAAGTTATTATGGTCAGCTTAACAGGAAATATGATTTCTTCCATAATTTATGTTTCATTTCAATAAACATCTCAATAAAACCTGAAAAGGAATTTGTCTACATCTTATAGATGTAGTTTTTGCTGTCAAGTTTTAATTGTTCATGAAAGCATTAATAACATAACTAGCAATTTAGTTTATTAGTTTTTGCAAATAAATGAGTGACTGAGCTAAGTTAAAATAAAGGAATAAATAGAGTTTACTAACTACAGTGTGGTAAAGTACTTAAGAAATGCATTTATGAAGAAATTCATGAGTTTAACAGAAACTCTGAACCTTCTTTAAAATGATTTTTTAAAATTATTTCATTTTAAGCATCATGCCTCTCCTTGGATGTGTTTTCAGAAAGTCAATAGAACCAATTCAGAAAAACTCTCTAAATTAAAACAAAGAAGAGTAATGGGGTTCAAAGTTAGAGGAAAAAATAGATAAGCAGCTCCTTTTATCAGCATACACAGAAGAACTTTATTGTTTGATATCAATGTAAAGGTTAATAATTAAATTTTTAGCTTGAACACTGAAACAAAGAAATAAAATCTCAGTCTCTGCAGTAGTTAAGGAAGCAATTTATCTTAATTAAAATCACAGCATTTCATAACACTGTCATTTCAAAAACTTAAATACGCTACAAGCTTTTCCTACCAAAGTAATTTTAATTGAATAGGAGAGAAAGTCAACATATTAATGAAGCTTTATTCAGATTGCAAATTATCATCTGAGGTTTAAATAATATAATTAATAACGGCAAAATGATAATGGCAAAAGAACACATTTGGTAAAGTTTTATTATCAAAATTAGCAACAAAGAGACAATCAGGTTAAAATAGCTCAAAGGATCATAAAATCGTTTGGGGAGAAATCTCATCATACCAAAATTCACTCTCACCTGTAGAGCCGATAGACCACGTAATATTGAGGTTAAAGTTGTTTGATGCATTAATTGATATATCCAAATTTTTATTTGACTAGGGGAAAAGAAAGAAAAAGGAGAGTTAACAAAACATATCAGAATGTATTACATGTAACTCTATTGCACATAACTGAATACAGCCTTTTAATCACCTTCCAGTTTTCATTTTAAACATAAATAGAAATGGTAATGATTCACTGCCAAAGGCAATTCTCTCTTTTGCTTTCGTAAGAACAAGGTGTAATTTAACATAGAACTACACCAGTAACACTTGTAGATTGTCCGAAGTATAACAAACTAATTGTCTTTATAAAATTAAAGGAAAAAACATATGGTAAATGCCTACATTCCAACCACAAGCCAAAAATTACTTTCCTCACCTAAAAATGTTTTCTCAGCAGAGGGGTACAACCCTTCAATTCATCTCAGGAAGATACTAAAACTTGTTATTCATGGGAGCAACAACAAAAAAATAAACCAACTGATAATTATTCAGAGTACTCAATAAGCTGAAGTATATCAACCATTTAGAAAGAGTTCTCAAAGAAGGCACTGGACTAGTTTTTCAGCTCTCAAAAAAAGTGAACTATCCCTAAAACCTTATAGACACTTTGAAAACCTTTAATCCATGTCAAACATAATGGAAATCTTAATTCTGATTATCTAAAACTTTACTAAAATTATTAACATTTTCTTACCTGTTCTGGATTTGCTATAAAGTTTATGGCAGTGTGATGACGATCATCCTCTTGTAATAAGCTGAAGGTAAACTGATAATCAATCAAAAGGCTGTCTGTGGGCAAAATAAAAAATTTAAAATATTAAAGTAAAGTGCATACATGTTAGTTCTATATTATGCAAATACTTAAAAGTTTACCATTCACATTGATTTTAAAAGTCATGGAGAAATCCACCAGTCAGAATTACTCACATGCATTTCACTGTTGAAGTCTTTGCATTATAAAATCTTGAAAGGACTAAAAACTAAAATTAACCAAAAAAATAAAACTAAGAAAAGGTAAGTTAAGAAACAAATTATATCATGCAGTTAGAGCAGCGATTAGACATAACCTGAAATAGCAATTCTTTGTGAAATAATTATTCCAAAGTATAGTATTAAGTGTTGTTAGAGCATTAGCAGTTTCCTAATTTCACTCTGAAATAATTACTCAATTATTAGGTTTAAAAAACCTGGAAAAAAGTTGCATCTACACTAAAATTATATAGTATGAAGGCTTATTTATTGTAGTAAATAAGACTGCTAATAACTACATGGCACAATGGAACTTGGAAGAGAAATTATGTGACCATCAAGTGTTTACTTTCTAAACTGACAGAATTTTAAGACATTTTGTTAAGTGGCAAGTGATATAAATTTTTCATTTCATCAGGGAAACAAGGGATTGTTTAGTATTGCTAAAAAAATTTCTATTTTACTCCCCATTGGCTTTTGTCCTTTTTTTAAGACATTTTTCTTTCACCATCTGAATGGAACAGAGCCTGCCAGGCAGCTCCCATCACTGCTCACTAACAATCTGCTGGGCTGGCAGAGATGCAGAAGAGAGAAATTCAGATGATCCAACCCATGCCTAGCCCTTCCTGGAAGGGAGAAAATGATTGGGACAAGTCAAAGCACAAACTCTTGTGCTCTCCTGGTGTGTCCCCAAAGGCAGAGGAACGAGATTAACCCTTACTTGGGTCACAGCTTGAGGAATACTGAAAAGGAACTTGTCTGCAGGGGAAGGGGAAAAAGCAGACTCATCAGGATGAAGCAGGTTTCCAGGACCTCCAAAATGTAAGAAAATAAAAGGTGACCAGGAATTACTGTTGTTGCAGTTTATAGAAGGAGCCATTCTAGAATCCCAGCAGGAAATATTCAGCGCAGAGAGTTAAGAATCAGCAGAGCCCTCAGAGATGTAAACTGGGATAGCAGACAAATAATCCCTGTGCAACATAGTTGTGAACCAGAGGTGGGTGTGGTGGATGCATCATGTGTGCTCTGGTACAGATCCAACAGAATAAATCTAAATCTTTTACCATTACAGTTCTACAGGTATCAAAAGCTTCCATTTTTCCCCCTCTCACAGGAAATAAGGAGGTGAGTTATAAGAGTATATGATTCTGATTATTATTTTATGCATGTTAAAATATGACAAGTTGATCTCTGGTGTTACAACCTGGTGAATAATTGCAAGGCATTATTTTGATCCCTGGCCTGCTGACATTCTGCTAGTCACCAACACTACACAAACTGTGTTACAAAAAACAAAAAAAGTGATCATAAAAACACAATCAGTAAATACAAAGAGAGTGAGAGATTAAGTCAAAGCAGAAGAAAAGCTGTGTCAGCCTTTTGTTGGATTCAATAGTTTGCTTACTGCTGACAATCACCTTTTCTGCAGCAACACATCATCTGAAAAAATTCACTATATGTATCCTATGGGAAGGCTGACACAGAAAGATAAAAAAGCCCACTATATTGTCTTAATAGTTAAAGAAAATTGTTTTGGTTTGGGTTTGTTTCGGAGGGGTTGATTTTTTTTTCTTTTAATAGGGAGTGCAGAAGGAAAAGTAGAAAATAAAATTTCATAGAATCATAGAATATCCTGTGGGTGAAGGAATCTAAAAAGGAGTTACATGAAAGGAATTACCATGACATCCAAAGGTGAGAAGTTCACTTTCTCTATTATTAGCCACCACAGTTCCATTATTCAAATAAGACTAAGCTGATCTACATGTCTGGCTAACAAGTTTTGACCAGGTTTCTGCATGTTTATGAAGGCAAAAGATGAATAAATATTAAATTAAAGTGCCCCATTTGTAAAGATTGACCCCTATTAAGTGGATTATTAAAGCCTTTAATAATCATGAGTACAAAGGCAAAAAGGTTGGGAATAAAATATAGATATGCTCAATCTCCTGATCTGGTCAACTTGGGCTCCTCAAAATACAGATGACTGCTTCAGTATGCATCTTTGCAAACAGATTTATTGAAAAGATGTGGTAGACCAGCATCACAGAAAGCACTACTTCAGAAATTCTGGCTACAGCAAGGGCTACAAGATGCAAGAAGCAGCATTAACAAGCCTGGACAAGATATCACTGATCTGCACATAAGATACAGAAAATTACCACCTAAATATGTCACAGGTTTCTTCTAAGCCCAGACTGTGTTCTCTACAAGATGGAGAGAATCAGCCAAAAAACCAGCAGTGGTATACAGATAATATCCCATCATAAAATAACACTGGGAATAGACATAGGACCCTTGTCTCCCAGTCATGAATGAACAGCTCTTCTGCATACAAGTTAAAAAAAAGAATCAAAGTAATTTACTTTTAAAACAATATGACTTTTTTAAAAAAATTATTATTACCCCTGGGGTTTGGTGATGGTGGTACTGTTGTTTAGTTGCTTGTTCTTGGGTTTTTAAATTTATGTTTTACTTGTTAAAAGGCAACAGTGTATGAACTGATTTTTCAAGGAATGCATGAAAACTCCTTTCACTTATAAAAGAAGTTAAACTACACAGTTCTTCATAAATTTACCATCTGTAATAAATCAGAAAATTAATTTCTACGTTTTCTTATTTCATTCGTACATACAATACAATCAACAGTAAATTGTGAAAAACAGTAAGAATTAGTTACGTGTAGAGCCTTTTTTACCCAAGATATCCTGAAGGTTTTGTTGTGTTATTAATTACTTTATTATTTAATGGTTGATCAATTTGATACTTCATTAATAGCAGCAAAGTTCAGCAGGAAATCCCACACGTTATCTCCTCTGTAGGACTCAAAAGCCTTGAACAACACAGCTTCAAGAGCAGCTCTGAGAGCCAACACAAGAACTCGCCTTGGGATCCTTCAGAGCTGCCAAAGGATCTCTAAATTACTCCAAGGCACTCCTACAAACTGATGAGTGAGGATCTTCTCTCAACTGTTCAGAAGCAGCACATTTCTCAGCACTAACACAAATTACAGTCTTTAATTCCACAGAGACCTGCCACAGGACAAATCATTAAATCTCTTCCATGGACACAGCCTGGGTGCTGTAAAGCAGAAACACTTATCTCTTCAGAGACAATTGTAATTCAGGGAAGGCACCTAAGGTGTCTATGACCTGAATGAAGCAGACAGCAGTGCCTAAATGCAGTTAAGTGATTCAACAGCACAAATGAACTCAGCTGCAAATGAAAGAACTGACACTGAGCAAACATTCCTTCCCATCTTTCTGAGGACTGCAAAAGTTTGCTGAAGAAATTCCATAGGTTGGAGAAAGATTTACAGAACTTCAAGGAAGATTTGTCTGGACCTATTCTTAAGGTGAAGATTCCAAATCTCTGAAAGTCTCTAAAGTAGGATTTTATTAGGATATAAATTAGTAGAACTGATTTAAGAAGAAATTCAGAGTAGAAATTAAAAGAGATCATAAAGAAGACTCTACCCATTTCACCCTGCTGCTGTCTCATTATCCTTCCTCACCCTCTTCATCTTTACATTCTGTAACTTAGGAGACTCTTCCCCCACATGTATTCAGCAGCTCCCAGGGAAAATATCAGCCCCTTCTCCTGCAGGAAGCTCCACCTTCTGCAGACCGAAGCAGGCAGAACAGTTTTCTTTCCTACTGCCAAACCTCTTCCTGAACATAATATATGCCAATGCATCATAAATGCACATAAACTAAGCAGTTACACAGTACATCACACCATATTTCCCAATTCATAGTGGCATTCAAACTCAAGAGTTTGGCCTCAAAAGTAGTACAAAATTTAAACTAAAAGTCAGTTCTAAGACTATGTTCTGAATAGCTAAATGTATAAGTAGCCAAATATGTAATAGCTAAATGTAGAAATAGCTATTTAAAATACATTCAGTATATCCTGTTGATATATACTGTTGTAAATATTTACAATCAGAAATCTGGAGACACCTAAGATTCTACTCCATGTGGGTTTGTTTCTACTTTAAACCTTTATTAATTCATCATAAGTAATTCTACCCTTTACATAAAGAAATGAGACTTTTCCTGTTTTATTTACCAAGACAGAGACAGTAAATCTACTCAAGCAGGAGACTCAAGCAGCCGCCAGACAGAATTTGAAGAGCCACATTTTAGCCCTTATCTATAAACTCCCTGAGCTTTTATGACTAAATTTCCACGGGAAAAGTTTGTAAGAACATAGAAACCTCTCCACAAACTTAGAGTCCACAGCTCACATCCTAATTCCCCAACACATAAGACAATATTTGGAATCCACAAGCTGGGTATTTTTGAGCCAGGAGTCAGCCCAGAACAGTCTAATATCTGTTTCCAGGCATTTTGTTTCGCTTTATCTTAGAAATCATTGATTAAAGTAGAAAAAAGTGTTGGGAGATAGGACCAAAATACCATCCTGACATTGTCAATGGTAAAATATTACAAAGACTTAGGGTTATTGAGATTTTTCACATCTCTATTTTGATTTTTTTCAAAACCCTTGACGGCTTTCACAGTCAAAAGGAGTCATTAAAATCAATTCCAAATGCCAGTAATAAGCATGTGTGAGAACATAACAATAATTAGGTGAAGAAAGATGTTTAATGAAATGAGGAAAAAAAATTTCAAAGCAATCCTTTAACCCGAGTACTGCTGTTAATTTTCAAGAAACCTCTCTGTTTCATTAATAAAGGTCAGCCACTTCTGGTAAGGATCATATTGTTTAATATGAAAGTTTATACTCATATGCAAAAAAGAACAGACCAGTTCCCACATCAAACTTTTCTATTTAAAGAAAACTCAGATTCTTAAAATGACAGAATATTCCCAGAAGAATAAAGGCCAGACAGAAGTCCTTCAGTATTTCTAGAGTGCCTCTACAACTCTGTGAGAATATATAATTACAGTGGTAATTACTTTTAAAAAAGGAAGTTAAATTGAATATGTTTAGTATAAATTAGTGATAAATTTATATATAAAAAGGGATGTTATAGGGGAGTATTAAGACTGTAAAATGAACTACTACAAATCAAAGGTGCCTGTAAATGGTTTTTGGGTGAGTGCTCCCCTAATGGGCAGCTATTCAACACTTTGTTCCATGTTCAGTACTCAGTGTTGGGCCCATGCCTCATTTACTACGTGCTACACAAGCCCTTTTCTAAAGATGGAATTAATTTCTAATGTGGCTCTCTATAGTATTCATCACTATAATTTTTGAAGTTCTTCACAAAAGTTAATGAATTTGTTACAACATTACTGAAGGTGAGAAGGCATTATGAGTGCCATTTTATAGGACAGGAAATGAAACAAAGAGACCAAGGACAAAACCATCTATTAAAAACGAGCAGCTAATTTGAAATACCTGGACTTTGATTTTTCATAATACTTTTAATTATATAACACTACATATGAACATTGCTATTTGGCAGCTCCTTCCATCATTCATTGTAATTCTTTCCACTTTTACAACACAACAGGAAAGGAGCACACATTCAACTTTCCATTACATTATCACTGATTCGTTCCCTACAAATTCATTCAGTGCATTGCGGAGTGAAAGTTCCTTGGGAACTGGTATATAGCAATAGTATTAAAAACTGTGCAATCATGCTTTAATAAAGCAGCAAATAAAAAATTATTGTGACAGCAACCTTCATTTTTCCACCTTCCTGCACCCACTGCCTATGCAGCATATTTCAATAAAGGGGGTTTATTAAGTAATTTAAGAATCAGGCTGGAGTAAATTCTAGAGAACCACTTTACTTCTGAGCTATCTTTTACCTTTGAACAAATCATTCCAAGAGAGCATCTCAGTTCACTGCATCTCTCAGCAAAAGAATGAGACTGGGTTCCCAAAAAGGGAGCAAGAACATTCATAACATCCGTGGCTTTTCTAGCTTTGGTCACTGGCCATTCTCCCATGGTTCCTCTCATGCAGCTTTTTAACACACATTTTTAAAACTTAACAAAATGGCAAAACAGTTTCATACATATACAGAATTTCTGAGAAATGTCTATTCATTTTAGCTCCAAAAGTTTAAGTTTAGCAAAAGATCATAAGAAGATCATACTGCAATGTGTATTAGCCAGATTTATAAAGAGAGCATGGAACTAGACCCACCAATGCAACATAAGCTCATTCTCAGCTCTAACTTAATTGTCCCATTTTATAAATATTAGTAGAGGGTCACATGATCTTTAGTCAATCAATGACGAAAGTGGGTTTTTTCACTTCTTTTTTCTGATAACTAATAATTTCTATTTTGTGAATAAACCCCAAAAAATCTGGTGTTGTTCTATTTTTACTTCTTGAAATCACTTAAAGTTGTAAGAACCTCCATCATGATTGCAACTTCAGAGTCATCAGTCTTCCCACACTTTTCTATGTAAGGATCTGTCTATTCATGCTGATTCT
Organism: Sylvia atricapilla; assembly: GCF_009819655.1. Classification (NCBI taxonomy): domain Eukaryota; kingdom Metazoa; phylum Chordata; class Aves; order Passeriformes; family Sylviidae; genus Sylvia; species Sylvia atricapilla. The sequence continues at coordinate 7,739,566 of NC_089147.1, forward strand.
AAAATTCATACTCTCACCTCTTCATTGCACAGGCAGTTTGTCTCTCTCCTCCCTCCTCTTTCTAGCGATTGGTCTCTATTTCCAGCAAGACTTTGTTGAGAACAGAACTATTCATATTCCTCTCAATCAGTACAAATGCTGCTTTTGAAACCAAGTACCACTATCAAATGCTATAAATCACATTCATTTGTGACCACATGAAATTCTCCTTGTATTACATCAAAGTTGGGGGTTACCACCAGACCTATTTTCAGTCAGGATAATTATTTTGAACTTTCAGAGCAGCTGCCTGATTCATTCCTCTGTCATCTGCATCTAGCAGTCATCCACTGCCTCATTGTCATTGTTATATTGAATATGTTGGTGTTTGACATTACTTGTCCATTGTGATAAAACAAAAAGTCATTTACTATGAAGTCTTTACTAAAAACTTGCATTTTATTATATGTAATCAGAGTGCAATGAGCTTCAAAATACCCCAGCACTTACTATTTATATGCCTTTTTCCATTTCAAGAAAAAGCATGCGAGAATGAATTTCACATAAGTTCAAAGCCTTTAAAAACATAAAGCAAGAGCAAGTCATTGCTTCTCTTACTGCACTTTAGAAAAATGTGCTTTCAGAAAAATGTACCCACAAAAAGACAGAGGGATTAGTGTCCTAATCAGCAAATTGGGTAACTAAGTTTTACTTTAAATAGAAATCTTTTACCTTATGAAATTTTCAGCTGCTATTTGGAAAGGTCAAACAAAAAAAAAAAAAACAAACCTGCCAACTGTCAGTTTTGATCCTAAGGGAGGGCCAGAAAAATGTGACCTGTATAAGAATTTTATTCAGATAAATTTTGCTAATTGTCTCAGCCCACTCTGTATTGACTGGAAGTTTCAGATGCAAATGCACCATGTTCAGAAGGGTAACTCTTCATTTTCTTTACTGAAAATAGAAAGACCTAGAAAGTTAATTAAGTCTGGACACAGAAGCTTTACAAGGCTAGTTAGGTGACATGTATCTATCTCACCATAACTGTCACAGAAGTAAATGTGTAGGTATGAAAACGTCATGGCAAACAAGGCTGGACTTGTGGTTGAAATCTAAAAACTGAGGCACAGATAAAGTTACCTGGCACCTTTTAAGCATGCAATCTCAAGATGATGCTCCTAAACTTTTTAAAACCCAGACCACAGCCAAATATCACTATTTTTCCTAGATATTTCATTAAACTCTTCACTGAAAATGCTCTAACAACTGATGAGTTTACTGTTTACTGTGAACAGCTGCAGACCCTTTTCCACCTCTGCTCAAGAATATAAAGTGTGGAAAGCAATGGTTAGGGAATTATGAGCAAAATATGAGCAGAAGAGGCAGCAACAAAGAAAAGTAAGTGCACCAATCAGTGGGTACCTAAACATCACTTGGAAAAGGTCTAAATGTCTCCAATGATGGAATATTCCAGACCTCACAGCACAGACTTGTCAAAAGTGTGTTATTACTTGACAGCAAGGAGTACTCAATAAATCTACTTTTGTTATGTCACAGTCTTTGTAATCCCTTAACTCTTGTAGTATTCATAAAGTGTTAAAAGAGTGGGAAAAAATAAAAATAAAAAGCCAAGAAAAAACAAACCATTAAAATTATTATGGAAGAAATTCAAATTTCCCTCTCCATGATTTTTTTTTTCATAACGACCTAAATGCATCACCACCTCTGTAACATTCATATTAATATTACAGATCTAACAGTATTGCAGCATTTTTCAATATACCAGCATCGATACTCACTAACCTGATTTTAATTTATTGCTTTTGTTATGTAATCTCTACAGACTGAAGAGATCTCTGATCTCCTTGTTCTGACAACAGAAGTGGCACATCTAAGAAACAACAATGTTAAATTATTGTTTGACTTCATGTATTATTGCCGAAGAGGGATGTTTCTTGTCTAGGAAAGTATTAAATGAAAGCAGTCAGATTTTCATGTTATTTTAAATCCTGCTCTCATAGCTTTCAGTTTATTGTATAGTTCCTAAAAATCCACATTTCCTTTTAGAAATTATTTTTGAAAAGCTTAGATTTCTACATGGATCAATGCCGAAAACAGGGGCATGCAGAAGTACAAATGCAATTTTAAAATAGTTTATGCTTTTATACATGTATATGCTCGAGCTTTGCTATAAACTGGGAACAGTCAGAAGTTAAACAAGCAGTAGCTTCTACATCTTTATTAGCAGAGCTTTTATCCTGCTTCTCAAATAACAAAAAACAGATCTTAACAGTTATAGAAGCAACCTCTTGTTACTCAGGCCTTCCAAGGAGACAGAATATGAACTTTATAGATGGTCTGTAAATATACACAAATAAATAGGTGCTCCTGCAATATCCCAACATTTTCAAAATTCTCTTCCTTCCCTTTTCTCATGATTTTGTTGAATTTTTCTTAAGAAACCCTAAACCTACAACCCAAATGTCAGAACACACCCCATGTTTCTTGACTCCACATGACTTGTAAAAACTGCACAATGTAACTTGAAGTTGAGATCTTTCCACTTTGCTGTATTCTATCCTGTTTCTCAAACCATGTCAAATTGTTAGTTCTGAGAAGTAAAATCTCCCATAGCAAATAAATCCAGAGCAGGAAAATTGCACTTCACACTGGACAGAAATCACGTCATATAACCTCACTGAGCAATGTCCTCTGTTTTAAAGTCACAATCTGCAACAGGTACTTGCACTGTAATAAATATAATATGCTATAGCTCCATGCAGTAGATACACTGCTGCATTACAACTTTGAAAATAAGAACAACACAAGCATTTTTTCCTTTAAAACACCATTAGGTATTTATGGAGTAAAATCTGTTGATTTCAATAATAACATTCTCACTCAATAATAACATTGCTCATGCTAAGAACTGAGTGCCATTTCAGCAAAAAATATTGATGGAATATTAAAATTCCAAACACTCACAAATGAAATTACGTAATATTACCTAATCCATTTTACATAGCCCTTAAAACAGATAGGAAGAAATATCTCAACCCTAGCACGGAATAAAATACAGAGTGAAAAACTCCAGAAAAGAATAAACATTCCTCCACTTGTTACAAATTTGATTTGTAGGACTGGCAGTCAGGTACATAAAATAATAAACAGTTTGGTTAAAATAAGCAAATGAAATAACAGAGGAAGGAAAAATGGAGCCCCACAGGCTGTTTTCCTCAACCCCTGTGCAGTCACCCATCCTTCAGAGGAGATTTATTCTTTGCCTCAGAGAGGAAACTTTGGCCACCATGGCAGGGCTCACTGACTCCTTTCTGAAAGTGACTTGGAAAACTCAATTTCCACCTAAAACAGCTGCCAGACATTAAAAGAAATACTATGATTTTCCTAGCGTAATTTTTTTTCTATAAACCAGGAACTAAATACAGCTGTGCTTTCATTATTCATGTCATTTTTTTTTTTTTTAATTTGGCCATGGAAAGAAATTACTGCAACCCAAAATGTGAAAATTGAATAACAGAATAAATCTCTTTTTTTATTGTTTTGGTTGGGTTTTTTTCAAATTATCAGCTTCATACAGACTCAAATCAGTGAGACATACTCACTGATAGATATCAAGCACAAACTTTTTACACAGATTCTCTGAGAACTGAATTAGCATGTAAAAAGGAACAGCAAACTGTAGCAAATACTGCCAGTCTGTTTGTTCTTGGTATTTGAAAAGCAGCGATTGTTCATATCATCTACAACTGACCTTCACAGACCAGAGACTGTGGTAGGCAATCCTTGCCAACAGACATGAAGTGACACATTTGCATGACGGTGTCATACACTGCCTTCCTTAGAAGGTTTCCATTTTTCTCTTTCCACCATTTATTCTGTTGCTCACTTTAGCAACGACCTCTCCATGTTCTCTTTCATTAGCCATTCCCAGCATCAGAAAAGGCTCCAACACTTTAAAATCTGTCTGGCCACATTTTCAAAAACACATACAGGAGCAGTATGTATGAAAAAAAAAAGTGATATTGTTGCCCTTTTAAGACTTTTCTTCCCACATTTTGCATAGCTTGTCATTTTCATAAAATTATTCTGAAGGCCGTGGCATTTCCTTAAGGGGCTAACATAGTAAAACACATTTATTTCCCCATAACATAAAAAGACAAATCAAATACATATATATTACTTCTTTACCAGTGTATCTTCATACTCTTTGACAGATACATTTTTCAACTCTCCCTTAATGTCTAGTTTGCTATTGTATCTATTTTGTAGTGTACACTGCTGCTTTTTGACCTCACACAGTTTGCTCTTCCATTTCATGTCAGCATTGCCCTTTACATCAAGTGACTTCCAAATTACACTTTGCTGTCAATGAGTTATATTTCTGGAACATATTTGAAAACAATATTCACAATTCAAGCCAAGAAAAATTGACAATAAATTAACAGCAAGGACTCACATGCTACTTTGAAATATGCTGAAATGGAGCTGAGTTATCGAGTCATAAAGTTGAATTTGACAGTGGCCACATTTAACCTAGTTTACATTTTCCTTAAATTTATATAATCCAAGGTTTTATCATCCTCTTGAGACAAAAATGAACTTAAATTTACTTAAATGATCCTGCAAGAGTCCCTCAATTACTCTGTAAGGGCTTCACAGCGCTAATTCTAAAGCTGAAAACATCCCTGACTACTCTCTGGACTTTACGGACACGTGTGCCAGGACTAGGTGGCTCAGGACCCACACCTGAACAGTGACCTCACACTACAGGAGTTCCACTCCTGCACTAATGGAGGAAGCCCAGCTATCCTCCAGTGCTTCATGTTTGCCAGCAGGAAACCCCCCCAGCTGACATGGAATGATGCACTGGTTTGGACAAGAACTCCCAAAGGAACCAACAGAAAATCTCCCACAAACCACTCATTGAAGTCAGGGTGGTTTTTTTTTTTCCTTTTTCAACTCATTCAAGATTTCACTAGAGATCTTCCCTTGAAGTCCTACTGATCAAGAATTCTCTTTTCCCTGGGAAGCCAGCATGGGAAGCAACACAACTGCAAAAGCACCACAGGAGTTTTCCCTTGACTGTCAGTAGGTAAAGCCAAGGGACTCTGAGGGATCCTTTCCTCTGGCATTTCTTTCTTACAGCTCCACTCTCAGGGAGCTCCAAGGCCTCCCAGGTGTCTGAGGAGTGACAGCTCCTGTCCCCTGGGAAATGTTCAGGAATCACACACACAGAGCACTTTGAATACACAGAACAAGGATTCAGGAAATATCCATCCCTATGAACCCAAGCTCAATATATCGACAAAATCAAACGTTGTATATTTGTAGACACTTGTACTGATTTCCTTCTCATTTAAAACACCGCTTCATACATGGGCTAAAGTCCTCCACAAAGCACAAGGTCTCCTCTAAATGAAGTCTCACCCACTCTTGCTCCCTCAGGATCTATAACTATTCACATTTTATAGTAATAGCTATTTTACTGTAGTACTATATACTACATTGCAAGAAAAATAGTATAAAAATAATACAAGAAATACTTATGGCACCTGTGGAATAGTCCTCTAATTCAGACTTTTATCTGCATGCATTAGAAGGTATGTTTTTTCTTCTCCTTAGCCATTAGAAAGTGCTAAGTTCTGCCAGTGTTAGTTTGTCCATTTCCTTGAGATAGGGTAGCACACCTAAATGAATAACCACTAAATTGACTTTGTCTGCTTTGACGAAAGGTATTAATTAGTAACTGTAAGAGGATGCCAGTTGGTAAATTCACTAATATATAAGCAGAAGCTACCAGAGAAGGCAAATAATCTTCATTTCAAAAATAATGTATGGCTTTTTAAGCAAAGAAAATCCACAATATAAGAAAAAAATAATTCAAAAATGAAAAATAAATACATACATGGAAGAATTCTCCAACTCAAAGTAAAAACTGAAACTGATTGGCAGCAAATCCATTTCTTCAGCCTGCCCAACAAAGCTGCGAGCCAACCCAGCATTTGGCAAATGAGTACACAGAGCCTGGGGTGAGATCATAATACTTTATTAGGAGCTTCAGATTCTTGGTGTGGTTATTGTTTTAATTCTCTGGAAGGCGACAGTTGGTTTGTGCAGTTATTTTAGCTCAGGGCAAAGACTGTGTTTGTCTGTTGCTCTTTATAAATTCTGAGTTGGTAGGTTTGCTGAGGCTAATCTTTTCTCAAACTATCCTAGAATTGTCTGATCTAAACTATAATCTGTTCCACTAGACTTTTTAAACACTAAGAAGATTCCATTTTAAATATAATTTTTTTGTACAGGCCCATATATTCAAAAGACAATGCCAGTCGTTACTGTATTTATAAATAATATAGACTTTTTCAGTCTGTATCAAAGTCAATCAGTGTTAGATCTAATTGGCAGAACTCATTATTTTAAGTCAAGCATGACAGTTTTACAATTACAATATGTATTTAGTTTAAATTAATGTCGTCCCAAAAGGAAACATGAATTGTTCACATCAGTAGCAAAGCTGGTAGCTGCTGGTATACATCTCCCAACTCAGCTACAGCAAACACGTTTTCAAGAACTAGAATTTATTGTTTATGCCCTTTAAGTTTCAACATAATTTTTAAATATCTGGAAAATCCCTGCTAACAGTTTTACTTATAGTGCTACTTGCTATTTATCTTCTAAAACACTCTCCTTGGAATGTTCTTGAGTTTAATTTTTCTCTAAGTATAGCAAGTCTGCCACCTAGTGTTTTATGGTACCTCTAGTACACGTTTTACTTGACAATTATTTTTTTACAATTTTATTGATAAAGGAAGTCATGTTCTGAGTCCCTGAATGCATCAACGTGCATGTTTTTAGTATTTAAAGAGATGTCTTTTTAACAATTTTAATTCTCCTTTTTATTAAATTATAACACTGGCGACATAATAAATGTTACTAAAAAATTTGCTCATATTAGAATTTTGACTATGAATAAGCCCAGACAAGAAAGAAAAAAACACATTCCAATCATAAGGAAAATAGGCAGGATGAACTATCAAACCATGTCAATAGGTCCAATAAGCCTAAACTGCATTTTAACAATAAAAGAAGTGTGTATTGTCTTATCCTTTTGCTCTGAGACAATATTGAGCTGATATATTTCTAAAAAATTCACTTGAAGTTTTCATAAATTATCTACATTTGATAATTAAACCATCTTTCTAGTTACTACTACTGAAAAAAGAAAAGACACAACTAAAAAAGTCTTTAGTCCAAAGACCAGATATGAAAAAGTAATTAGACTTTTTAATTTTTAGCAAGTAAGACAAATTTTAAATAAAGCAGATAAAAGAAGTGCTTGAGGATTTTTTTTCAGGCACCACATACACTGCATAAAAATATGGTTAAGACGTTTAAAATTAAAATACAAATTTACTGTAAGAAAATGCATGGAGAATAGGTAAGGACTAGCACTTTACTTTTCCCTTTTTGAAATCCTGGTGTGTCAGCAATAGTTGGGGCAAACACAGCTTCAGAACTGGAGTAGAATCCTTACGAGGCTCCTCAGCCAGAAGCAAAATTTGCTTTTTTTGTCCCCAGCTCCCTTCACAGACACCAGATATTATCTTGAGAGTTTTTACTGAATGTACATTTCATAGTTTCTCACCAATTTTGCACATGAAAGTATCATTCTTCATCTTTGTGAGCTGCTGACATACTGAGGGAATTGCTTATTGCTATCCTGTCTGTATTTATACCAAGGAAAGAAGCAATAGTCTTATAAGCTATAATGATTTTATGGCTCAGAGTTTAGAATGGTAGAGCAAAACCAAATACCAATTATTCAGGTCCATCCCAAAAAAGTCGTTGCAAAATGTTTAGTAGATCACATATTTTTTTCCTGTGCTTTACTTTAAGTAGAAAAAGAGCTGTTAATAAAAGTTAGCCATTAAGAATTAACAATTAAAAAAAAAAAAAGAGAGAGAGAGAGAGAAAAGGAAAAAAATAAACAAAAAAAATCTATGACTACTGTTTTCCTGCTACTAAAAAAGTTGAGGTTTTTATATATATAAACTAAACTTTGCAATGTGTTCTCTGGCTTTCTATTTGCTCCCTGTATGTCCAGGAGACTGAGTAGAAAACCCAGAGGTGCCAGTGGAATGTATAAAGGTATTGACCAGACCCCTGAGGTTTCTGAAGATGGGCCCACCACTTTCTTTCTTTCCTTGCATGTTTCATCCCAGAACAGCTGAGAGTGGCTTTTCAGTCACTGTATGAGAAGCCATCCACAAATGACACTTCACAAAACACTAAGGTAAGAGAAAAATTAAGAAGAGCTCTGGAAGGAAACACCTAGAAAATGGTTAAAATAAAATTTGTACATCCTTTCAACCTTTTTATATATAGATATTAAGGTCTTGTCTTTTTTGAAGGCTATAAATCCAACAAATATTAGGATCAGGGGCATATGATCAATAAATAGGTTTAATTCCACAAAAAGCTGCAAGTCATTCAGTCCCTACCCAGTTTAACTGTCTTTGCAAATGACCCATCCCTTGTGACCTCGTAAGTTTTGGGTTCTCTAATCCTTCTCAAAGGTCAGGTTCTAATCTCTAAAAGCAGGGCTGCTCCGCAGCTTGGGAAACTCTACAGTGTTACACTGTATCTGCACATACATATATATAAAATACATATACATAATGCAAAAAGCAAGCTTCACCTGATTTTTCTTTGTGTTCATACATAGGCCCACTGGACTGTCTGTCCAGCCAAAAGATGAGCACTGGATTAATTAAAACTGTTCATTTATTGTGATTTTAATCCATTGTGACTACATTCTGGCTGTGCATTGCTGAGGAAATATTCCAGAACGCCTGAAAGTTTCCCACTCCAAAGTGTGCTGCCCTGTAACTCACTATTGCTGCCTGTTTTAAAACAGCAACCAGTCTGCAGGAGCAAATGGAAAAGTTATTTGTTCCTCCTCTTCACTGTCCATGGTGGTACCCAGAAATCATCCAAAAATGCTTCTAAACAATTTTTTTAAAGGATAAAAGGGAATAAAAAACTAAGGTATGTAAATCCATGTGCATTTTTTCAGCTTCATTGTCTTAGCTAGGGATTTTCTTAGTGGACGAATGGGCATATCTTGAGTGCTCAGCTCATGAAAATTCTAAAGATATGCAGAGAAACAATGTGATTTACACTTACAGGACTGATTTGTTGTAAGCTTTTATGCTTCTGCATGTAGCAGTATTAGAATCAGTTGTACTTCTTGTTTGATATGTTGCATTGGAACTCAAAATAATGTACATAAGCCAGACATTTTGGAAAGTTTTTGACCTTAGAAATATGGCTATCTAAGAGAGGTTTATTGTGGAAAGTATCACATCCTCTCAAAACAAGTGACTGTTAGCAAGCCTATAATTCAATTCTTGTATTGTAACACATCATGAATTGTAAATTTAAAGTTTCATTTTCTCTGGAACACTGGATTAACCACTTCTCCATTTATGATTTAGAGCTTTGTGCCTGTACACAACCCAAGTGAAGATCACAGACGTGGCATGTGTCCCAGTGATTCCTCCCAATCTGTCTAAAACCATCTGGTTTTCCTGCATGTTCCCTTGCACCCAGGAGCTCTGACTCCGACAGCAATGTATTCCTAATGCTGATGTGTGAAGAACTAATGCAGCCATTTGGATGCACACTTTGCTATCGAGGTGTCACTGCCATCCATCACGCTGGCCCAGACACCACGGAGCAAAAACAACAGCCAATACAAATGCATCATGACAAAATGTTATATTTATGGTTTGTGTACATGCATAAGTCAGCTGCACAACCATCTCTGGCCTCCACTCAGGATTCATTTTTATGGATTGAATCAGCTTCTGAGCATCCACAGCAAGATTGGCTCCCAACAGAAAGGCCTAGGGACACAGAGCCTCCCTACCAGAAACACAGACACAATCCAGAAGCAGACCTGTCCTCAGCTAACAAGGATATTTACAGACAAAACTGTAGCTTCTAAAATCACAAAGCTTTCTTCTGCATTAATATTGGTTTTACTTTGTTTAAGAAATCTTTCATAAGGTCTTCTCTGATATTCCTAAGCAATGGCACATTGTGCACTTTTAGCTCAAGAAATCCTTCCTCTCATGAAGTTCTAAGCTGCAAATTGTTGGATGTAAAGAGAGAATTACCACTGTGTGTTTGTCCATTTGCTATACTCCTTCCCTGGCATGTTCAGCCACTCCTGACGACAGGGTGCTAGAATAGATAGATCATCATGCAGCTGCTCACACATTCTTACACATTCAATATGTTTCTAATTTCTGTATCTTGTTCTCATTCTCTTGCTCTCAAAGAAGTTGTACTTTTTAAGTAACACAATTCAGTCACAAAGAAGGCTATTAAAATTATTTTTAAAAAGCCATGTACAATGATTTTCACACAATCTGGATAATACACTACTGTATGCCCCATTATTGATTTCTTACTCTACTTCTATGAAGTTTTCACAATTTAAAGCAGAAAATTACTCTTTTCCAGTGCTGCCATGTTTGGAAATGCCACATGAGAACGAAATCTGATGTTTAACACACACTGTTCCTCTGATTTCTGGGATTTGATGGCTTTGCTGCTCTCTCTTGTTTATCCTTTTGGCACAGTATCTGTATTTAGATTAAGTCTCTGCAATGTTTCAGTGTGTTACCTCCTATATAAATCTCATTCTTTTCAATCATGCCAGACCCATCCATAATCTTCCTGTGTTTTTATCTGTTCAGATCACTTCTTCAATCACACCACCATCCATGTACAGCATTAAAATTCTGTTTACTCTCCTATATCACTATGAAAGGAAACAAACAATGAAGAGACTAAAACAACCCGTGCTCTCCCAGTGGCAAACTGTTTTCATTTACCCTCTTTAACAGCCCACTGATGTCAATACCAGTGCCTGCACCAGCACCAGACTGGTCCCCCTTCCTAGGCTTGAGGATGGCAGTGACAGGCAAGAGGGAGTAGAGGACTAAGCAAGAACTAGGTAAGATGGGCTGGAGGAGATGAAACCAGCTGGGCTTTTACAGGGCAGTGGATATTCACAGCATCACAAGCTGCAGAAAGTTCCTCAAAGGCAGCAAGCATTCCTCAACCCACATCCTGCTGCTGAAGAGAAATCGAGGTCATCCAGTACCACACAAAAGTAACCCAGAGAGTTGGGATTTGAATCCTGAAGAAGAGCATTCCAATTTAGGGCAGTATTTACACAAGTGAAAAAAAAGGGCAAAATTTAAATGCTTAAAACTGGTCATTTTGAAGATGGCTAAACTCAAGCATGTGACAAAGTTTTCATAAGGAAGATCCTAACTATACAGCAGGTTACTGCCTGCATTCACTGATTTTGATTCTTAGTAATAGAAAAAGATGTGCCTAGAATTTTTATTTCCCAGTCTTATGCTGCTCATAAACACATACAATTTATTTTTCCTCCCTTTTGAGCAATAATAGTCATGTCCTGTAAAAAATACATTTCAAAGAAAAGTGACATTTTAAGTGTCTAAAGAGAAAATTTCTTAATGAGGAGTAAAATGAAGCACAGAAAAAATATCATCCAAATGCCTGTCTTGTACAAAACTGAAACACGGTATGGCCATATTTTAGAATATAGATAACAAATAGGAGTATCTCTTCAGGATGTATATATATATAAAATACATAATTTAGCAGGGAATGGACTGTGCTGATAAGAAACTGTGACTGAAATCTTAGGTCAGTCAATTATCCACAAATTAACTGATTATTTCCCATCATGATGCACCATCCACCAAATACAAGAAACGTAGAATTCCATTATTATTTATAATAATGCAGTCTCCCTATTACTACAATAAAATAACTCTGAGAATTGTTTATATGGGATACTTTAAATGGCTGGAAGTATTTTAAAAATTATCTTTTCAAAACAACAAGATCTTTAAAATATTTTGAAATCTGACAGAAGACAAATAACAGCAGTGAGTTAAAGGTGAAAGGGCATCTTGAATATAGTACAATTTGTCTCCAACATGATTTATAGACCCAGCCTGGAACACGATGGCAAAAAAATAAGTTTTTTCATGGAGGTGCCTGAGGTCTACAAATCTCATTACTGTCATTTCTTTTCAATCTCTTAAATTTAATAACATTTATTTTTAAAGTACAAAACAAATATTGACACACATATCCAAAACAGCCAAAATATTATTGTCTTCAAAGTATGAACTTCTCATGTACTCACTCTAAACATAAAAAAATTATTTATTTAATATTATATAGATACAAAAATTATTATTCTAAATAATTATATTTATGTTTTAAAGTAAAACACTTTTCTTATGCAAAAAAACCCCAACAAATTAAATAGAATTTATTCATCAAGAGTATCTTTAAGACACAGTTTTAGGGAGTATTTTCAACTTGGCCTATAAGACTTAAAATTTATGTTCCAACTTAAAGTATTACATCTGAACTTATGTTATCTGAGAGAAAAAAAAATCAAAGAAACCCACAGCAATGTTCTTTAATAGCTGCCAAGAGGAATAAATGTTTTAGGTCTAGAGATATGCCAACATCTGTACTATAGTATGTAATTTACTATTTTGTTCTGTAAAACACACCTTGCAAATGCAAACCATTTAAGGTAAGAGAGACAGATTAGCAAAGAAAATAAACATTCCTTTATTAGGTAAATGATGCCTTTAAAAGACTCTAAAATAAAGCTTCTGTGTATGTTGTAAAATGAAATGCTAAGAAACAAGGCCAAAAATCAGAAGAGAGGTTATGAGTATGTTCAGACATCTGTCTTTATGTATAAATTCAAATTTGAAGTAGGGATGATGTTAGAAACAACAGACAAATGGATCCAATTGTCTGACACAGAGCAGGTACGTGCAAAAGTCACAAAAGTTAAAATCGTGCTCTCCAGCATTCCCATCTGTTTTTATGATGATTAAAATTACTATTGAACTTGATATTGGAATAGCAAAATTGGCACAGCTCACTAAGGGATTTATGCACATGGGTAATAAGCATTCTCATCCCTCCAGGTCCTTCACTAAGACTATCAAAACTGCAATGCTTCAGAGTAAATTTGCCAGAGGCACCTTTTCTACAACATTAAGAACATGGAGACAACACACAGCCTCCTTTTATGATACTGAGGAGAGCAGCTGTGTCTCATGTCCCTGGGAGGCAGACTGGCTAAACCACTCAGAATGTCCCAGGGAATAGTGATGCTTATACTATTTGCATTTCTCCACCACAAATTCTGTCTTTAAAGCATTGCCACAATTACTATTCCTTTCATTCACATAGGATGAGATGCAGAGCATCACCCCTTGGTCAGACCCTCTAAGCTAGATGTAAGGAATCAACTTAGTAGACTTTGTGTTCTTGTACACAAAGTAAGAGGAGACCAGTGGAGCATTTTATTTTTTCAGTCATAACATCATTGTGCTCAATTTTGAAAAATCTCTCCAGGAACTTACTTTGTTTTTCCAAGGAAATGAAATTATCATATAGCACATAATCAACATTTCAGTATGTAGCATTAAAAATACAAGTACTCACAGTAGCATGTTCCCCTAAGTGGATTTCCAAGATACCTATTTTCAGAGTCACAGCTGCAGGGGGAAAAAAAAAAGACAAAACCAAACATTCCTATTAAACAGAGTACAGCTTTAATGAAAACAGTTAGAATATTTATTCAAATAGCATGAGTTTCAGTACTGGCATCACAAATACATGCAAATTAGAAGTATTGAATATAGTTCTTAATGAGGGTGTGCTCCTTTCTGGAGGCACCTCTCTGTCATGTAAGAACCCAGAGTGACCAGGCTCTTGAATAAAGAACTTCAGTCACGTGCCTGAAGTTGGTGCCTGCTGTAGGACTCAGGGCAGGAATTCTGCTCTCTCTGCACTCTAATGAGGATAGCCAGGCAGCCACCCCAAGCACTGGACCTCCTTATCCCTGTCCCCTCAGTCACAGCTGATTCCCTCCCTGGTTTTGATCTGGCACAGCAGCATCTCAGCTACTTAACTCCCATGAACTTCCGAGGCAATTGCTGCTCTTCACTGACCACCAGGGCATCAGGTGAAACTCAAACTGAATATGATGTACTGATGGCGCTGACAAGATGTGTACATGATAAGGGCTGGAGAAATAGCTTTCTTATTGATAAGATATAGAGTTGTTTTCAGAGACATGAAATAGCCTACAGAAATTCAGTTCAAATTCAGTTATATAACATCACTCTAAAAATACCAAATATCTTAATAGAAAATTATTAATCTGCTTTAGGTTTCCTTGGCTATTTCATGGAAACCTCCAGCAAGATTACAGTTTTCTCTTAAATACACAGAAAGATTCACAAAACAAAGAGAAAGCTAATCACTGCCTATTAAATTTCATATAAATATTTTCCCAGAGGTAATCTGCATCATTTATTATCTTGGACTATCTTTTCATTACTTTATTCTAACAAATTTACCTTGGAAGGAGACATTTTTGCTGTTAATTTATTTTTGATTGGTATTAAAAGTACATTCTAACTTGGATGTCATATCATTTAACAAGCTTCAGACCTTAAAATATTTTGATGTTTGTATTTCTCCTGTTTTCCTCAGTAGTTTCTAACTGGTGATTCCTAACATACTCATTTTTATTAAAAAATAAGCAGAGAATCTCCTTGACCCTTTGTTACAATACCATAAAGAAAATAATCACCAGTAGCAATAAAATGAAAAAGTAGAAAAAAGACATTCTGGACTCTGCCCTTGCACACTGCTGATCCCACATTAGCATGAGAACTCTTTGCAGGGTCAACTATATAGAAATTCAACACTTCTTTAATATACTAATTTTAATAATTGATCTCCAAGAAAACAAACCCCTCTATGCTTCAAGTCTAACTGCAGAACAAGATTTGTGATCTTGTTTACAAAGACACTCTGGCCCTACTGTCCTTCCCACAGAATTTAGAAGACAGTCCAGTCCTGAAGTAACTCTCTTGCATGTACTTGGACAAGAGAAAATCTTTCAGGTAAGAACATTGGTGTGCCTGACACGGGTGTTTTTCTAAACATCACAAAACACTAACAACATTCTAGAAAGACCAGCTTGCTACTGAAAACATAAAAAATATATCCATGTCTGAAAGGGCCTTTAGGTTTGGCATTCTTAAAGAGAGCTAAGGGAAAGGGACCATCTTTAAATCACAGGTTTAAAAGAATTCTCTTTTCTTGTATGTAAGATTGTCACATAAATGAGATTGCATCATGTAGCAACTGATAATACATGATTGAGGTTATTGGAAGAGGACTATTTTTTCTATTGAATTGTTTCAAATGCAAAGTTGATTAAATGCTGGGGTTTTATACCTGAAGAACAAAAATATAAAAAAACCCTCTGTAGTCAGAGTCAAAGAATGAAGGCAAGAAACTTCCCCTGCTGCTCACTGCTAATGGCACTGACCTGTGTATGACATGGGAGAGCAATATCCAACTCCCATAAACAATAACCTTTCCATGGGGAGAAAATAAACAAATTCCTCTCTGAACTCTTGCAGTCACTGCACTCACCTGTGGTGATTTGACCCTGAGAACAAAGGTTTGCATTTTTTTCTTTAATCTTCAAAATCTTAATGAAAAAAGACAGCTGTTTCCATACAGCTTCCCTTCTCCATTCAGCTGCCCTTCTAATCAGATGCAACCATCTCCTGTGGATCAATAAGTACCAGAACCGAGGGATTTCCAGCATCACATATACCTTCCTTGCATTTTTATTTCTATCACAGAAAAACCCCAAACACGAATACGTGAAATAAAAATATCCATAAACTCCATCAAATATAACACAGGCTTCACAACTTACAAGAACACACAGAAGAATGGTTAATACAAAAATTACTAGGTTCTAAATATTTTGCAACGTATAATATTCATAAGTATTCATTCCAATCCAAATAATTACCAATTCCCTGACAATTACAGAAGTGACCTTCAAATATCTTGAAAAGAAAATGGCAATGCAATTTTACAGCAGTTTCAGCATCATGTGCAATGGAATAATAAAATATGCACAATAAAAAAAGAACATGAATTACACCACAGAGAAGTATTTTGATGTATTATCATAGATATTATACTCTGTGTTGGGAGCCTCATGGAAGCACTGAAGCAGGGAGTGATTTTGGGCAGGAGAGAGCCCTGTGCCAGCCCTGGTGGGTGTTATCCCACAGAAACACAGGAGCAGACACACGGCTCTGCCTGGGCTCAGGAGAAAAGGATGTGAGGGAGGAGGAACCTCTCCACGGACAGCACCTGCACAGCACAGAGGGAAAATCCAGGTTCATCCAGTGCTGCAGACACACAGCAACCCCAGTAACTGAAGGGGCATGAGATCTACCTGTTATCTGTGTTCTTTTTATGCCCTGTCATTAAAACAGCTGGTTTATCACACCATGTGCTGCCAATCCTTTCATGCAGAACCCCTCCATAATGTGTGTCAGGAATAACATGAGATGGAGGTTTTACTAGTTAGGGAAGCCTGTTTTAATTTAAACAGAAGATTTTACTTAAACACTTGGTTTTCAGTGGAGGGAAAAAATGAAACTAATAGGATTAAGAATATATCTGAAATTATTCACACAAGCATGTATGCTGGGTTTCGATTAAATTTAGTTTTGTCTTTTAATCCTCTCCTATTTTATTAGCATACATATTGCTCTGCATTAGTCACTGATTATGGTTCCAATTACAAAATTTCCTATTCACTGAATTGTTTCCTTATGAGCTTTACTCATTGTAGTAATTTTTGTACCTTTTCCAAAAGCCAGCACACATTGGACCATATGTGAAGCATAATATATGCCTCATATCTGAGAAATGGGAGCTACACTCATTATTTTATGTGCCATAGGGCCATGATCATTTGCTTTAAGTGGTCATAATGAATGAGCAGTTCCACTCTGGCAGGACTCCAAAGACACAGCTCCCATTTACAAGGACAAATGGAGGAAGGCTCCTATTAGGTTACATACAAGTTCTATGGTTTGTTCCAATACAGAAGTATTCAATTCATCAAGCTCACTGACCTTTGGATGGCCTGCTATTAGCACTTATTTCCCAACTTATCCTTTCAAAACTGAACCATTTTCTTTCACTTTCTTTTTAGCTCCCTGGATTTTCTGGAAGTTCAAAATAGAAGTTATTGACAAATGCATTTAAAAAATAATTGTTCTCATGTTTCTGACAAAGATAATTTCTCACTTTCTCTTAAAATAAAATAAATGTGTATAAATGACTACATGCTTACAGAAAGACTGCCAGACTTAGGGTTTTTTAAATGAATGAAAGGCTTCTTTGTAAGACAGTTTACAAACAACCTTTTGTTGAAGCTTAGCAATGTGCATGTTCCTGCTCTCTGTACCTTGCAGGCTTACAAAAGCAAAAGAACTGACAGCAGGGGGGAATATATGTATTTATATGCCTAATTTTATTGTTCTTACTGGTATGCCCCTAAAGGAAGGGCACACTTTCAAGCTTCTCACCTGAAGAAAACTGTCGATATAACACTAACCTATATCAACAGCTTTCTAGACAAGTGATTTGATCACTTGGAAACCTTCCTATAACAGTTCATTTAACTTTTCATGGTGAAAGCAGAAGTTTCTGCAGTTCAGCTGCTGCCACTAATTGTTAAATCTTTCAGTTAAAAGTGAAGCAAAAAAGAGGAACAGGGGAAAACAAACCTAAGTACAGCTGGACTTCCCTTTAGCTGAGATTTTTTTTAAATTCTCAGGGAAGGCCACTCTAACAGACAGTATTATTTTATTCAACTGGTGCCCTGCTGACACAGTTTTATCTCATTCTGGCCCAGACCAAGGCTTTTCAACTATGCAGTTATAGCATATTATATTATACAGATATTTATGACCCTTATCTCATATTTTGTCCTTGCAAATTAACAGGCCACTTCCACAGTGTCTGGGGTAGAGCTGTCACCTGGCTGATCTATAGCTGGTCATAAACAAGTTTGGGATTTTGCCCAGGTTCCCAGCATTGTGTCTACAAGAGGCTCAGGAGAAATTAAGACTAACAGTCTGCTTTAGCATCCTGGATTGATTACTTGGGCCAGCTTTTGGATGAGTCAGAACAGCTTTCAGGACTACTGCTCACCTCTGTCCTAGCCTACTCCTTCTGCTGTTTTACCCAGTGGTCTTGCTGCTGCTGTCCTCCATCACTGACTGCTGCTTCTGATCCCTTTGTCCCCAGTTCCTGATCTTGCACACCTGGCTCATGGTTTTATTCTACTTTCCTGGTTCCACGGTGGTATGACGCTATGGGGGTTTGGAACAGTGAAATACTATTTACGTAACATAAATCTAGTTATTTGGGACACCTTCCAAGTGAAATTCAAACAGTGTTTGTAAGGCTAGACCTAAGACTTCTCCAGTCCCATGGTAAGCCCCTGTGGCATTGCAAGTGGATATGAAGAACTACTCCATACTACTTTATATTACTACGTCCTCAGCATTGAAAATATGTCCATGCTGTTGACTGGAGCTTTTGCAGATAATTTTGAGGCAGTAGATGAACATTTAGTTCAGATTCACACAGAGTTTTTATGCTCCCTGTTTGTTATCTCGTCTTGAAAGTCATCCTGCTCTTTACAGTACACTTCCAGCAATGAGAAAAGTAGCTGAGGTTATGTGCTTAACTACAGTCAATAGATGTAACTGGCTGTAATTCATAACATTTTGGAAGTGATGCCACAGAAACTACTGATATTCAGCTCGAGAGTGGTGACTTGTGGGCAAAAGCAATAACCCAAGAACAGCTGAGGTGGTAACTGGTCCAGAGCAGTCAGTGACTGATACCTGAAAGCCCAATTCTCACTTAGAGGTGCTCAAGCCTTAGGTCTTGATTGCGGCCTGCCTGGCATCCATACCTTTGGCACAGAAATGCACAAGAACAACCACATCCTCTGACCATCCACAACAGACAGTCAGCAGCAAGGAAAGTGAGTGACCTCACAACCAGCACCTACAATACACCAGCCAGTGTCGTGTTTTGGGAGTTCAGGAAAAGTCAGAAACAGCACCATCCTTCCACAGAAGTGCTAAGATTTAGGTGCAGTAGTTGAGCTCAGACAACATATTTAATGAAAAAGAGGTACTGTAAGCAATGTTAATGACTGCTTTCAGAAAACAGGCTCAATTGTTAATTATTATTGCATTTTTTATCCTGTGATATAATCTTTATTTTGCTGAAGTGAAATATGTGAAATACACAAACGTCTAATCCATAAATGCAAATTTATCCCTCTTAGAGATAAAGGTCTGCTTCTTGACTGCATTGACATTGTACTTTGTGTTACATTGTCCCAATGCTATCCATTAATACTGCATTTATTCCGACAGACAGACCTCTCAGATCTTTGGTTCTAATGCAAAAATTGGACACTTTCACTTCTCACACTGCCAAGATCCTTCCCCTCATGAGCAACTTCAGATATAAAGAATTATCAGCATACCTCTCAAGATAATGATAACCTAAAAGGGTAAAAGGTACCGGGATTTATGTTTCCAGTTAGAACTTTTTAATAATGTGGGGAAATGATTTATTTGTTTTTTTTTTCTTGTAAGTGCACATAACGATGTCTTGAGACAACGTTTTTTTCTGTAGATCAATTTGTCTCCTCCTCATATAATTCATGAAAAAGGCCTAGGCCAGCAATACTTTTTTTTTTTTTTTTTAAATCTAGGCTGATCTCACCAGAAGAAAAAAGTAAAACATTCTAACATCATAAGCAAGTTTTCCATTTCCAGATCCCTCATGCTATTCAAGTCCTTCTTCCCTGCAAGATCAAAAATATTTAATATTATAGAGTACTTATATACTCTTTAAAGTAATAATATTTCAAATCACAAAATCCTTTGCACTCCAGGACAAAATAAGCTTTCAACGAGGTGTCACTTATCATACAATTATATAAATAAGAGGAAAAGAAAGGTTAAGGTATAAAATAAGAGTTTTCTAATAAAGTCTGGATTCTATTTAGTTCCTCTATAAAAGAATAAAGTGACCTACACCCAGCATTTGGAATAGCTGGATAAGCCTCTGTTAATCTTAATGAATAAGGCACTAAATGGATTTTATGTGCAAATTATTTGATGCTGCTTACTCTAAACAAGAAAAATCTCATGTCCATGGCCTTACCCTTTACCTCTGGCACTCCTTTCTCTACAAATGGCCATGTTTTTGGCAGTGGTGCACAAACTTGAATATATGCAAAAAGGTGAACTTGGCAAGCAGACTTCCCTCTTATCAGACACTGTCCTTTCAAAGTCAGGGAAGAGAAATACCCACATTTCTTCTCTCATATTCTGACCTGTATCAGACACTTCAGACATTACTCCAGCCCTTATAAAGTATATTACAGAATATCCTATAACTCAAAATAGGAGGCTATGTTTACACTGAACTGAACCACAACTCTGAGAAATCTTAGCATGGGTTTCTCTACTGCTTCTTTCTTTTTAAAGGGAAGAATTAGATAAGAAGCAGTAGTAAAATAACCATGAAAACTTATTACTGCTTAAACTGAAATGCAGCTCCTCCTAAATGCTTACTTTTCAAAAACCAGTGAACAGTTCACAAAATTCACATACGTTTAATCCTTTTACAAGGCAAATACTGATGAAATGTGTTAAATGTTAACTTAATATCAACAATAGAATATTCATAGAATGGTTTGGAAGGGATCTTAAAGACCATATGAAATAAATATATGCAAGTCACTAGTCACTATGCAATGGAATAGGCTGTAGAGAGGTTGTGGAGTTTCCCTCACTGGAGATATTCCAGAACCATCTGGACACAATCCTGTCCATGTGCTCTGGGATGGCTCTGACCCATTCTGTGATCAGCTTTCCACTCCAGTTCTGGCACTTTCCTGGAGTGTTTGTACATTGCTGTTGTTTAGAGACCATTTCTCAAAAAGAGCAGGAGAGGCAGCACGTCAGAACATTAAATATTTTAACAGGCCCTGACAGTCACAGCAAATGCATCGTAATAAGCTTCATCAAGTAGACCACATGAAAAAGAAATATATATACACACATTAATATATATACACACACTAAATCCCAAGTGGTTTACTGCACTTTCATTAGTCATTACTGAATTGTAAAATTTTACTATTACTAAGTGTGTTTGTAGTAAGTATATTTAGCTATTAAACATTTTATGGCTTGTTTTTAAAAAATGTGCATTATAACACAACTCTTTTATTATTGTTGAATTTAATCTATGGTTTATAATACGGCTACTTTATTACTGTTGAATTTAATCTATGGTCAGTCTCTGAGGGAAATTATTGCAAAGAACTACTCAGTTACAATCTCAGTGCAGAAAGTTCAGTGCTGTGGCATTACTGAGTGCTATCGAGTTCTCATCTGTTTGCATGTGATCTTCTTTGCACTCATTTTGCTTTGTTTTCAGGATTCTGGGATGGGTTTTGTTTGTTTGTTTTTGTTGTGTTGGGGATTTTTAACAAAATCGCTATTTATATAAGACTATAATTTCGAGGCAATTTAAGGAAAAGGCAATTTCAGAAATATGTATTTCAGGATGCCATACAGACACTATAATTTCCAGAAAATGGTACAAATACAAGCAAGTTACTTTTTGTCTTTTTACTTCAAATTACATACGGTAACTTCAATCATTTTCTTGTCATTTAAGACTACAATTTAGCACAATATGGCAATTAATATTTCCAAAAATATGGGAAGTTCTGTCTTAAATTTTGTCTTAAGCCAAGACAAAAATGACAATTCAGAAGCAAAGCACATCACGCCTTTTGGAGTGGACATTGCATCTCACTGATGGCCAAATGCTGCTTGTACGTGGATGTTCAAGAATACTAAATGCAAAATGAAGACAAAGTTATGAATAAATCAGTGAGTCGTGGCCTTCTCTAGGCTGTCAGCTATAAAGTTAGCTGTCAGCTATTCTAAGGAATTTTAGAAAACAGTCACATTATCTGAATTACTGCGCTACTTGCAACTTCTACAGTGCTAATGACAAGTTAAAATACAAACATGAAGCACAAATACCACAGATATTTAAGTAGAATACCTACAGCAGTTGGCAAGTTATCATTCTTACCCTTAGGAAGCCAAAACTCTAGCCATTACATGACATTTCCAGGTAACTTTCATTATTCCTGGATGACTTAGGTACCTGTTTCTGACGAGATATTCAGAACTTTTACTTCCCGTACTTGTTTCCTATGGCATTGACAGAAATTCCAAGAGAATCATTAAAAACCAAACATGGAAGCATCACAGTTTCCAGACTTGTAGCTTCCTTCTTTGACTTGAAGGTCTTTAATACCATATTTTTGTCCATCGGATCATTCCAATACCTATACATCTACCCAGTATATTGTTCTGGTAAGTTCTCCTTCTGTCTAAAAGAACTTTCTTTACCTCACCTCTGCATAGAAGTCTATCAAATTCATGTGTTATTGCCTACCATTGTTCCATTATGGCATATCTGGCCTTTTTTAAAGCCCTTTTTAATATCTAGGATATCAATCCCATCTAACCCGCACCATCTTTTATTTGACTTTAATAAAGAAAGATACCAATCCAAGAGATAGAGAAATATCTATTAAGAATAGAACACGGAAAAATGTCTGGGTGGCTGGAGAAAGGATCTAGTCAGACACACACATCTGGTTTTCCCTGGCCTCTTGCCTATAAAGAGCCTAAATCCCCATTAGTCCAATACAGCACATAACCTCATGAATTTCCTGAAACAGAGATGATGCTGATACTTCTTTATGAAGTGCCAAAGTGTAAATAAGTGTTATTCTCTGTGTAGCAGCAACAATCCTGTAACTGTCAACACTTCCTAGTCTTGGCTAGCTCTCCTTGAAAAGTTATTGGACCCTTAAGAAGAAAACTTAAAAGGAATGGCTGTAAAAGGAAAAAAGGTTGACCAAAATGAGACTATAGCCTCATGGCAGGGGCCTGTGAAGTATTTCACAGCCGGAGTTTTGCTCTGTCAGCCCTGATCCATGATGTCCGTATGGAGTTTGATGGGCAGGCTGCACAGGACTGCTGTGGAAAGCAGAGCTTGCTCCTGTGTGAGTACAGCACTGAACAGGAGCTTTAAGTAATCCCAAAGGCTTCCCAAAGGGCAATTCACAGAATACAGCATTTTCCAAATGCACAAAATCTTATCCTAAACAATGTCAGAAGGAGAAAAGAAAATATTTTTTTTAGCTGCTGTAAGACCTCTGGTGATACAACTCTCAATGAATGAGAGAAATCCCACATTGCAGCTGGGAGTGACTGGGAAATCAAACTCCTACACTCCTTCAAGAGCTATTTTATCATTCCATCCCAGGTACCCCAAAGACTCGATCCCTCAGCAAAGAGGCCATAAGACAGCAGCTTCAGTGGGACTTCTGATCAGTAACTGATCTCCTGTATTTTCCAAGCATCACACTTGATGCTTGAACTGGTTATTGCTGGAATTACCTCAGACACATGAATTACATTTGGTCTGATCAGTTACTTTAGAAGAAAAAAATTTATCTTGCTTTCTGGGCTATGCCAAGGGTGACAAACCTATTGAAATACTTCTGTAATTAACACGCTTCGAAGTATAACTTAGCACCTTTCTGTATGGATTCTGAGGAGACCAAGACATGTCTTTTTGATTTTTAAAATATTGCAGTGCAATATGTGTAGGTATTAAAAAAAAATTCTGTTACTGAAAGATAAAATGGAATAATAAAAGCTAGGTAGTCTGCCAGAACACAGTCCTAAAAAATCCCATCTGATCACCTAAGATATGAAGAACTATATAAAAAGGGCCATGCAAAAAAACCAGACACTCATACAGTTGAAAAACCTGAGAGTTGACTGTTTACTACTTTTTAACTAAATACATTAATTAAAAAACAGTGTTTGCTAGTCCCTTAGATGGGCTTAGGATCAAAGACTTATGCGGCCAACTCCCTCCCTATCCCTCTGTGTGATAACAAAGAAAAAAGTGCTTAGAAAGAAAACTGAATGCTTTACAGCATACTCAGGACTGATGAAGGTGCTAGATTAAGGGGAAAAAAAATCCTGATTACTAAATCATGAAATTTACTAAACTAGGACCTTTTTTTGACGTCAGAGAGAAAGAGAGAATGCAAGAGGCATACAAAAATCCTGTTTATTAACCCAAAGATACAGTAGAGGTGGGACATTGCTGATGCAGAGATTGTGTGGGAACAGTTATGGCATAATCCCTTCACAAGTCTCTATTTCACCAGCCTTGAGCGTTTCTATTTTCTATCCATCATTTTCTGACTGTCTGTTGGTTTGCTTCTTAACTCAAGCCTGCACAGGATAATAGGCTACAATTACATTAACCGCCTTTCATCTCAGTTTGAATTAAATTTGTTCTGCGTGCCAGCATGAAAATCTGTCCCCAGTCATTTTGCTTAAGTCAAAGAATAATAAACTCCCTCAGTCCAATAATTTAGCCAATGGTTTCATATTATGAAATATTTTTAACTGAGAGATGGCATCAAAATTAGTATTTAAGAGGAAAGACTCAGTTACAATATTTGTCACTTAGGTGTACATATATGTTCTGCATTATAGAGAGTGATTTTTAAAATACTTAAAATACAATCCTTTCCTTGGTGGCTATCACGTTCCTAAGGGGTTTTTTCCTCACTTGTTTTCTGACTGGGTTTCTAAGTTATGCAGAAGTTATGCTATAATCTGCAACATTAACCATAACTTAGAAATGCAAAATATTTTACTGTCAATTGAAAAATAATTCTGGTGACTGAAATGGTCCATCATGTCAGAAAAACAAAGTACTTGCTACATTTTCCATAAATAAGAGAAAGAAACCAACTGAGAGCACTGTGAGGTGAATCCTCTTCTGAAACTATCAGAGTAGAAAAAAATCCAACTAATTCACTCTCTGATCATTCTAAGTTTCTCTTCTGGATTTTTATTTTTAAAGAAAATATAACTGGAATGGCCCTCTAATTTCAAAGTTCTACTTCAGGAGTGACTTTCGAGCAGTGTCTTGTGCACCACATCAATTTTGAAATGGCAAAATGTTTTACGAGCAATCTTGAATTTGTTGATTCATAACATTCACATTATTTGCAAGAAAAAGCACACACTCAAAAGGCAAAATATTACATTGACAAACACCTCATAAGAAACAGACATGAACTACAGTGAAATGTTCTGTTTTAAAAACAGCATGTGCACCACATGACCTAGTGCCATACAGAAGAAAATTTTGATAATCAGGTTTGGATTTTGGCATTAGGAAGCAGAATTTTCCATAAGGAATATTCACAAATTCTAGCTATGACTGCTAAATTTGCAGAAAATAATGTTCATACATAATGTTCATACCTGGTAGTTTATATTACAGTGTGTTAATAGAACGTATGACAATTTACTGTATTATGAGTCTGCAGAACATCAAATACACTATTTAGAAATACAGAAAGCCAGATAGATCTGGACTAAAGGTCAATATATCCACTAAGAAGGAAGATGATTTATTAGAATAATCTTTGGGTTGTACTACTGAATGCTTCTTTTCCATTTCTAGGCCTGTACACAACTGGAATAATTGAATTAGAACCTCTACCACATTTATAAAGAAGCTTTCATTCTTTCTTTTCCCTATGAAAGAAGCACTGTTTCCTGAATATTCATTGTAGTTTATTTTAAGGCCAGTACATAAATGACACCTGTCGCAGAAAATTTCATTTGATACAAACATAATAAAAACAAGACACAAGAGATTCTTTGGTTGAGGAAATTGTCAAAGGCTGAGGACACATGCAGAATATGCCCGGGTTGAAATATTTCAATTAAAAGAATCAACCTCCTCTGGCATAACAACTAAGTCAAAAAACAGCCTGTAATTATATCAGAACTTTAACCACATAGAAATATTCAAAGAACATTGAGAAGACAATGAAAAACAGGCCAACGCAACTCTAAGACAATGAGAACAGAGAAAGCTCTAATCAAAGCTTCTGAAGGGCAAATGACCACCCACTTAGTACATCACATATTTATCTATTTTCCAAAAATGCAAGAGCAAAAGCAATAAAGTAATGGTACAGGAAAGGTTTCATGAAAGTCAATAACAAAAAAACAAGAGTATTAAGAAATCAAAAACATCCCAAAAGTTTTTTTTTTCTTTTTCTACTATAAAACCGGGGTGGAAAATGCATTTAATTTTATACACATCAGGGTGGTATAAATAAAACAGAAAATAAAATGGGAAAAAAACCCTACAGTACAATTCAACAAGAAATACATTTTCTTAGGAAAAACAAAACAAAAAATATCTTTCACAAATAATAGATTTACATAATTTCCACTTCTGAATCTCAGAGTTATTTAACTTACACGTGGTTGGCACTGAACAGCAGTGGAGCTGTTCATCTGTTTAGAAGTGCTACTATCTCTTCTTTTATTCATAAATACAGAGGAGACAATCCTTCTGTTCAACATGAAGGATTGATTTATACATTTTTCATTTCTTTGAATCACCATTTGTCACCTTCAACTTTACCTTTCCTCACAAAAAACCCCTTTTTTACCAAGTAGAGAAAACATTTAAAAAATAATAAATATAAGGAAAATGAATTAATAAAGAGAAGCAAAGTATCAGCAATGGAAAAAAAAAAACTTTGTAGATTTGTTTTGTGAAACTCTTGCTGCTATCCCAAATGTGACATTTTACAATCAGCCTCCCAAGAGCAGGGGAAACAAAAGTAAACCATATGTTCCAGATTCTCACCAAACCAAGGGAATATCCCCTCTTCAACCTAAGGAACTAGGTGTTATCATGTATTAAAATATTTATCTGAATCGGGGCCCAAATCTGTGATTAAATCGAGGTTCTACGTAAGAGAGGATAAAATGACCTAAAGGAGAACAAGATTAGATTTTGTAGCAGCTGTTAGAAAGTAATTGCTGCCCTTATCTCCTTACGGATCTTGTAAGAACTCATTTCCACAACAATTTTTTTTTAAGTCTTCTTTATGAAATCTGATTTATTAAATCTCTTTCAGCCTGACTGTTGCTTTACCCTTTAATTCTTATCACTTCTTTGTGAGCAGCCGAAAGTGTTTTCCAGGACAATGAGCCCTTTTTGACACATTCCATATGTTGGTTTGCCAGTCTTGCTGCTCTCACTTTGGCCTCCTGCTGTAATCTAGTATCCCTAAATTTATCTTTGCTCTGTGCAACACTGAGAAAAAAAGTGTTGTGACAGATCAAGTTTTCAAATGTGAATTTAAGTTTGCTTTGATTCTAAATCAGACTCCTGACAGTATTTAAAACAGCTTTCCTAGGACTTCTAGTACTTTGTTCTTTTCTTGAATTGCTGAAAAACTCCTTTTTTGTAATACAAAAATAATAGATAGAGATGGAGAAGTAAATCTTTAAGTCAATCCTTCTGAAGTGATAATCTAAGCTACTCAGGCTCCATTGCTGAAGTTTAGCACATCATCAGGTTCTTGGATTGATTTATGGCCTTGTAATCAAGCTCCCCAGCCCCTTTATCTAGTCACCTGATAAATACCACTTATTTTTCAATACATCCACAAAAAAAAAAGCTCAAAGCATGCAAAGGTTGTGCAGCTTAATTTATATTTTATACTTTCTTGTGGTGGTTATTCAGTATAGAAGAAGAAAAGAATAAGAAAGCATTTCTAATATTAAGACATTATTATCTTTCAGCTGGTGAGTACAGATAGAATTGGTGCTATGTTATTTCTTCTTGCCTTTATCGGTTATCATTCCCTGAAAATACCTTACATGTCATGGAGAAATTACTTTTTGTATCACATGTTGTGAGTTTATCTTTAAGAGGTAAAATACTACATATACTTTTCAGTTACGTTTATTGTAAGTTACTGCCTTTTCTAGTTTTCATTATTTCATGTCATTCACATGATAATGCAGGCCAAGAATGAAGGCAAAGGAAAAAGGATGTTTATGTAGACACATGTGCTTATATATGTTCTGCCTGCAGAATTCATTATCCCAGGTAGTCCATCTCCTGACTTTTAAATAGGAGTGAAATATTCCTCCTAAACAGACAAAGCTGCAACAAGGAAGATTATCAGTCCAGGGAATCACAATAGATTTCAGTGACCAAATAAAGGATAGGTCTTCAACCACATTTCTGAAGCAGTATAATTTTCCAGCCTTTTATTTTTCCTTATGTCAATTGTTGAAGTGCAACTCAGATACCTACAGCTTTCTAAACAACTCTAAAATGTTGCATGCAGTCCTCTTATCTACCCAACATTCCAAGAATGCAATCAATATTTCATTTCAGTCATCCACTGCAGGAGGGGCACAGAAAGCTTCTCTAGCACTGCCTTTCCTTGGGGAAGCATGAGAGCATGGGCTCTCCTGCAACAAGGGCACAGGTAGGGTTGGGATGGAAAAAAGATCCAATGTGTAAGAAAAGCTGCTTGACTGCCAGATGTCTGCACATGCAGCTGCAGCAGAATGCAAGTTTGTTGGCAGGCCCCTCAGGATGGTGATTCCTTAAGCACAATTTAGCACTGTGTAATTGAGGTGCACAGTCTACGTAATTATCAGAAACTTCACGGAAAAAGAAATAAGGACTAATGTATTTCTCACTCCCATGTCTTAATACCAAAATACATTTCTTAGTTCTACCTGTGCATAGCTTTAAGCTTTTGTGTGCATTCTTCTAATACTTTTGGCTGCTACTGAAGGAATTTAGAACTAGTAACTGACAACAATGTGAAACAAAGCGTCTTAACTTTGAAATATAACTATTCCAGCTGAATTTTCATCTATATGTAAAGGTATGCAATTGACTGAAACAGGAAACAGAAAATGAAAATGGCAGTAGGAAGATGCATATTTCATCTATTAGAGACCATAAGAGGAAAAGAAAAGCAATCTTTCCATCACCAGGAGATTTCTATCAAATAGTGTCTTTAGTACCCACCTCACCTAGCCTTTCCTTATTGCTCCATAAAAAAATCTCTTCTTCCCTTTCTCAGTAAATAAAATATATGAATATCACAAGCTGAAGTTGATGGATACATCTATCAGTGGGTTTTCATTCACAATGTAGCTTCATTTCCTTCAGTTATTTGTAAGGTTTTGAAAATAGATTTTAAAATAAAGACAGGGCGTGGTATTTTGAGCAAGCTGAGAACTGAGTAATTCATATCAAGCAAGATAAAGAGGCACTATTCCAATTTCAAACTTCACTTTGTGTTGATAGTTCAGAGGTTCAGAGAGAGCTCTGAGCTTTCACACTGGTGTTTTCTTTTCCCATTGCTACCTCTACACTTGCACTTCCTTAATGACAAATTGATTAAACCAGATGTCTATTTCAACTTTAACAACTCTTGTACCAATTACTAATTACCATACTAATGGCCTATCAGATGTGAATTATAAGCCCAGATCTATGCTGCACAATGGGTATTATTTTAACTGAGAGTTAAGAACTGAGAATAATGAAGGGATTTTCAGCAGCTTTGAAAACATCACAGAATTTTAGATCTACTCAGAAGAATTTGAGATTCAAAAAACTCGGGTTTTTTAATTCACTATTTGAAAAGAATTAAATGTTTGAATCACTACATACATTGAACTTGTACACTGATAATAAGGAAAACACAGGTATTTTGGATAGATCTACCTTAGAAAAATTGCCTTCCCTTCAAATAAAAACTATGTCCTCCACAATGTGCCGAGTTGGACAGCACAAGCCTTAACAGCAGACAGTCCCTTCAGTCTTTGCTCAGTCCTCACCAAAACTATGTCATCATTTGGCTTCAATAAGCGGCAACAGCAACACAACCATTTTAAACTCCCTCAACACTCACTGTAGTATTGCAAACCTGGTTTTCAACAGAAAACAACTCTACAAAAGCCAATACTTTCAGTTAACTGTCAATAAAATCAGTATCACCTTCAAATGATTCAACCTGATTTTTTTTTAAATGCCAAACCTAATACAGATTATATTGAAAAACTGTTTTCATTGTAAGATCTCCTTAAACACTTTCTCCACCTGGCTGAAAAATGAAAGCCTGGAGTGCAAGAGGACTGTGCTCTATCAGTTCAATTCAGGAAAGAAATACAGTGTTGCTTAAATTCCAAATTACCTCCCATTCCATATATATTTTGAATTTTCCACAGTGTGAAATAGTAAGGGAAATAGTTATTTTAACAGGCAATATCTTAATGCTTTATTTTATTTGTACAGTGTCCTGATAATTCAAAAGAAAACTCTTCTGAAGTAATTCCTACATATACTTCGCACTGGATTCAATTACAAAGCTATTTTATAGCTCTCCAAAAAATCTATTTTAATAAACTTCAGCCTACATTCAATCAAGTATCTCAGAAAATGATGGATATTAATAAAATTCAAATACATTAAGTATAGATCAGGTCAAATAATCACTCATTTCTATCTAAAAGGATTTTTCCTTAAATTAAAACAGAAAAAATTATTTTCAGTCATTTAAAAGGCATAAGTGCTAATAAGTCCTATTCATCATTTACTAAGAATTGATGCTTTATGCCTCACTAATTGGTGTCATTTCAGGAAGATAAAGCTTTGTTTAAAAAAAAAGGCAAAAAAAAGCAAATCAACAAAAATGGCAAAGGTGAGTTTTGGGGGACAGCCAATACTATTTAATAAGCTCACCATAGAATCTCAGAAAAGGTCAGAATTTACATGAACATGCAAAAAATACTATTTTCAGAAACAGCTGGGGTTCCTTTCAAATAATCTCAATTTTACAGATCACTTCCAAATGAGAAGAAACCACATTTTCTGTCTCAAAACTCCATATATCTGTGACCCACGACAATTTTTACTTGTTTTTCTCCCAAGTGGAGTTTCCATTACTGAGTATTTAAAGACTAGCAGCACATAATGAAATACCAATTTTGTGTATTGAAATCAATGTCTGTAACTAAATCATAATTCTCTTTACAATATAACTCCATTCTATCTAAGCTTCAGCCAGCCAAACCTCATTTGTTCTAAAAATCAGTTAAGGAAAACTAACCAATTCTCCTTTCTCTCTAACAGAATACTGTAGAAAAATCTTACTAGATAGTCAATACAGTGGTACCATGAACGATTCAGGGAAAGAATTTCATGAGGGTTTTTTTTACTAGAATATATTTAAGTGCCTCTACCAGAGAAGGCTGAGCATCTATTTTGTCCTTGGTGGAAACCACAGGATTAAAGGGAAGCTCTACAAGGAAGTTCAGAAACAATTAATAAATCTCCAGATGTAGCAATCCAATAGCCTATCAGTATAGATTGATTGATCTTACCCTAAACTGAAAACTAATAAAAAGAACCTATTTGTTGATTAAACAACTGAAAACTGATGGCTTTATACAGCAAAAACTTTTTTTTTTTTTAAGTGAAAGGTTTTGATGAAGGGCACAGCAATGCTGCTGTAAGTCCTTTTCACTTATTTCCCTTCTCTCCTTTCCAGAGAATTAACAAACTGCCTCTATGATGCTGAAGTGACCAGCATGGATGGGGGCATGTCAGAAACCCTCTGGCTTTCCTCCTCAGCTCTTTTCCAGCACAAAGGACCAAAAATGACACATAACATTTTGACAAGCCATTTTTAAAGATGATCTGTATCTCCTATACAGATGTATATATCCTATACAGTAGCCAAGATCCCCTAAGAAACATCAACAATTAAAACCACTCTGAGACCATTGTTTTCTCAAATATTTACATATTCTAAAACTGACCAGTGTTTCTGTCTCATGAAGGCAAAAATAACAAAATATGTCAAATTCTTTGTTCTAGATACCAAGTCCATAAAAACCGTACTAGCAACATTTGTTTTCTGGAAGATGATCACCTTGAAAAAGCTTTGTATTCCATAAAGTTTTGTAGGACTGTTTACTCTCAATTTTTTTTTTAATCTCCTTAAATATTTGCCTTCCACAAAGGAAGAAGCGCTTTCCTCCCTTCTACTCCATAGTTAATTGTCCAAAGCTGACTGCAGTAGCAGTAGCAGTAATAGTGGTGTAGAGGTAGTGGGTTGTTACTCTAACACAGCATAGATTGAATTTAATCAGTTACAACAGAGCAGTATATAGTAGATTTTTTACAAAGAACTCACTGAAATATCTGGTTTTGTCAGTGACAATTCAGATGAAGGTTTTTTTCTGGTGACAGCAGGATGAGTAGCCAGAAAAGTCATCAGTTATCTTCTTTTCCTTTTATAAAGTGAACAACTTATCTTTAACCAAAGCAGTAAGAAGGGTCAACCAACTTCATACTCGCCTGGAAATCTGTGTTATTTCTCCCCCCTGCCTGTAGAGTAATTCACAGATCCTATCCTACACACGGCCATTTCTGATTTGTGAGATTAATTATGGCTCCCGTGAACAATGACAGTTTATAATCCAACCCCAGGAACATGAAAGAACAAGATTGTGTTAATGGTTAGCAAAGGTAATGACCATGATAATCAAGCTGCATGTATTTATGTTTTGTGGAGACCCCAGCATTGCATCTGGACAGAAAGAACAGACTGTAGTGCTGGGGATCCATGCAGATGAGAAAAGACAAATGGCTGGTTAGAGCCATATCCTGAAAAGAAGTTTGTCTCCACCGTCAGCAGCCTCCTGCAAGTGTTTTCTGGAATCTGAGCACTCTATTGCCTGTCTTACAAGAAATTCTCCAGTCTCC
This sequence comes from Sylvia atricapilla, assembly GCF_009819655.1. NCBI lineage: Eukaryota > Metazoa > Chordata > Aves > Passeriformes > Sylviidae > Sylvia > Sylvia atricapilla. The sequence continues at coordinate 7,772,395 of NC_089147.1, forward strand.
TTTTGCATTTTCTCAAAGCAGCAATGCCAGGAGATGGTGTAACTGCAAACACCTCTCCCACTGGGCTGGTACTTTACAAGAGGAGTTGTTCATACTAAGTTCTGGCTTATGTGACTTATGTCATTCAGCATCCCCAACTCTTAACTGAGTTCCAGTCCTGGCCACAGAGAAGCATTCCCAGGCACCTCCAGTGCAAACCCTGACAGTGCAATGCAGCAGAGCAACAGCTTGAACTGGGGTTAAAAAAGACAACATCAAACTGTAAGTCCCTGCAACCTATTCTGACCCTGTATGAGACTAAGACAAAGTATGGGCTATGCACATATGTGCAATTCTGCTTTAAAGCTAGCCCTAGGCAAGATGTAAAGCCAGCCCAATCCACCAAAGCCTTTTGACCTCCTTTCTATAAACAAACACAGAAACTAAAGCTACAACTTTGCTGGGTAAGAAAAAATCAGACTTAACAATAAAGCAATTTTATGGCAGTCATAACTCCCTTGCTCTCTTCCTCCCAGTAACTCTTCCATGAGGCACAGTCTGCTTCTCTTTTTCCTGTATGAGTAAACATCAGCATCACTCTCACTCCTAATTTCATCTCAGTCCATAGTCAGTACCTTACTAATTAAAGGCAGAATAAGTGTCTTCATCCTATATTAAGCTTTAAAACTTTATAAGTATTTCAGACATACAGAACATGCAAACTTATCTATTCTTTTCAGCTGTGCTGTTCTATTTTAATAAAAATAGCACATAGAAATATTACTTTAACTGTATGTCCCTAGCCAACTGATACTTGGCACCAAAAATTACTAGCATTTTATATAAAGAGGCTTGCCTAAAACAAATGCATCCTGAGCACTGGAATTCAAAACAGGTCACACTGGCATGGGATCTGTGAAAGGCTTAGGCAGCCTGTCCTGTTCCACTGCTTCATTGATATAACCTGCACTGGGCAAAACAGATTATTCAAATGCCAGTTACTGAATGGCATGGCCATGGTACTGGAGGAACAATTTTTAAGAACATGAGATTCACTTCTTTTGAAAGAAAATCCAGCACCACATATTTTTCAAATAGGAAACCAAAAAGATATTCATTAAATCTCTATCTAGCATGTCTAAAAATGTAAACCAATGGGGCACAAGAGGCAAGGACACTGCTTGCATCTCGTCTTTAGCCAGGAGAGTTTGAACAATTGTAAAAAGTACCTGTTTTGCTCTGCACTGGGCATTTTTGGAGGTAGCCTGAAGAGGAAGTAATGACTATAAAAAACCTTAGAAAACACAACTGAAGCCCAGTGGTGAGAGGATTCTCCCCTGTTGAAACTGCCAAACCAAGAGACATATTAATATCTGTGCATACAGTCAGTTGTGGCATAGCCCAACTTAGAAGCCAAAGCAAAATTACTTTATTCTCATGAAAGATAAACTCATGCCCAAACTGCTCCCCATTTTCCAGACAATTAGTACTAAACTCAGAAAGATAAAAGGCATATTTCATAGGTACAGAACACAATTAACTCCCACAGTACAATGCTCTCAGCTTCTCCCTCAGCCACTACCTCATCCTCACTTCTGCTCTGAGAGCACTGTCTCCTAGGAAAGATACATGACATTCCAACTCTGGTTCTTCATTTCTGCAAAACTGGACAACTTCCTGAATAAAATGTCATGTTTGGAAGTAGCAATGCTTACAAAAAGTGTAGCTTCACTTCCTGAGAGCCTGCAACTCTGAAAGATCCCAGAGTGCCTCATGAACTTTACATATAATATACTGAATATACCAAAGCAGACAAAGGGAGCCTACTGCAGAACAAAAATATCAACAGAAAGGGCAAGAGTGACATACAATACTGCCAAAACCCCGTATTTTCCTTTTCTTCAAATTTTAGATCTCAAATGTTTCAAGTGCCTTCTGAGGGTTTGAGCCATTAGAGTGCATTTGGGTCATGTTCTGAAGCTTTAATATTGGACATATTGCTTAAATGAAAGCTGCAATTTAAGAAAAAAATGATTGATGCAAGCAACATGGATTAAAAGAAAAAATATCTGAAATCCTTGAAACATCTGACAATAATTACTACGTGTAGAGCAGTAAATGAGTACATTTAAAACATAAATGTACTCATAAACGTTGAAGTAGGAGTTTTATTTTATTGTTCTCCTTAGAAACCTAATGATCCAGCTCTTTGAGAAGCAGCTGAGGCCATGAACCTGTCCTTACAGAGGCAAGCTGAAGTTTTCAGACAGTTAAATAGGGAGAGAGGCAGTTGCTAAACCCACCAACAGCTACCTGACAGATTTTGCTGTAATTCTCCTCCAGACATCAGAGGTAATGGGGTAACATGCATTAGCATGTCAAAGTTTTCTCTTAAACTGAAAACTTAAGGACTGGACTCAGCATGAACAGGTCGAAAACACCTCCTATCAAATACAATCAAATATGTAAAACTAATAGCGGAATATGATCAAATGACAGAAATAGAGAAAAAGTGTTGAAATGAAGGAAAAAAAACAACCAAAATGCTGGTCCTGTAGTAATTTAAACCACTAAATATCATACTTTTTAACTTTAGAAAACCACAAACCACCATGGTAACCAGTATTAAATGGATTATACCCTTAATCACCCAATCAGAAAAAGACAGTTTCTCAATAGAATAAGGGGGGCTTTATTAAATTTCTAGCGACAAGAATTCCTTTTTGTCTACTTGGTTTTAGGATTTGTGTGTGTCTCTGATAAAGGAAGCTCAAATCAAGTGAATGTATTATACGACTGCTGCCAATTCTTCCCCTACTGGAAAGCAGCAAGAGAAACTCTATGTGGAAATAATTGGGAGAAGATTTACTCTGCTATCTGCAAATAAAGCTGCAGTGATATCAATAGAATGGCGAATTTAACTCATAACCCAGTTTATTTTTACCTGCCTTTCCATCTGGTAAGACGAATTGTACCATTCTGTGGAGGGAAATTATACAGAAGAGTATGGATGGATACTTTAAAATCTTATTCTTATGTACAGCAGACTATCAATAAGTGCTTATTTTTTATGCACAGAACCTTACATTATTAAACAGCTATTTAAAGCTTACATACAGGAAAGATTTTTACCAAATAAATACCGTGTATTTTTATAAATAAAATAGCATATCTTCCACTTTTACAAAAGAAATATGTCTAAGAAATTAATGTTGTGGACTTTTATTAGAACTAAAATGAGCAATACATTTTACAATCTTGAATTTATCCTTCTTACAACTATATAAAATATACTATGAAATGTGAGCCTTAAATTCATACTTTTCCCCCAGTATTTTCCTTCCAGCTAGTAGTTTTTCATTACAGAGGTCTGGAATCCCAATTTTAGCCCAGTTCTCACATGGTGATGACAAAAGCTATGGAGACATCACCAAGTGAAGGCTTCCACTTGCAAGAGCCCAAACGTACTGAAACTTCTCCAAAAATTATTTAATTACTCACTTGATTCCATCATTTTCATATTTTTCTTCCTTGCATCCAGCAAAATTTCTCTCATTCAATATCAAAATTTGAATTTTGAAACATCCCTTTAGCATATTCTGCACATTCCCACAAGCCTATTCCCTGAAAAGTTCCGTGTGTATAATCCTGCACACAGATACACCAAAACATGGAATTTTGAAAACCTCTATTGACAGAATTTGATGAGAAAATAAAATCAGCAGCTAGTAAACCAAATGTTAGAGAAAATTAGATTTTAAAAATGCCTTGAAGCAATAGTTTTCCTCTAAAAATATGGTTTAAGTCATCATGATTTTCCTGTTATTACCAATAGGATGTTTCATTTTCAAACAATTAAGGGGAAACACAAATATCTAAGTATTTTTTATTTTTATCTGTTTTTAATGTTTACAGTTTAGTTACTTAGACTAATCAAACCATTCCAATAATTTAGTGATTATGAGATTACTGAGGGTTTTTACCAACTGAAACTACCAACTCAACAGAAACAAAAATATTAACATTCGAAAAATACATGAGCATTAAAGAAACATTGTAAAACAGAACGCAAATGTGTGCTTCAAGCTGCTTTACAACACTAATTTTGATTTCAAATGGCATTGTGCTTCATGCCATCCCACAGCACAATTAAGAAATGAATACAACTGAGAGATGGCTGTACTAAAAAATACTTAAATAAAAAATAAAATAAGTAAGATATTCCATAAAACCACAGAGTTGATAAGGCAGGGAGGGGAAAAAATAAAAAGAAAAAGTGTTGTAAACTGTCCCTGATTTCATAAAACCTCTGCCCACAAGGCATGGTGTGTACATAGAGCCCTGCAGCTGTGGCTTCTTAATCAATAGCATTCTTGACAGAAATATAAATCTAACTTTCTCACTGAACAGCCAGAGTTTGGGATTTTTATTGAAATCCTTATTTTAGCAAAGCACAAGGTTGTAGCTTTTCTGCTGAGATTGCTCAACAGCCTAAATAGTCAGTAGCAAAAAAACCCCAAAACATTCATCCAGAGCAATGGGAAACACTATTCCCACTTGGAATCAAGTTTCAGATGACTTATATAAAATATAATAAAGTAATAAATACAAGGAAAGGATTGAGCTGATTTAAATTTCTCCTTATCTTCTAGACAATGACTGCATATATATCTTATGATACATTCAAGAGGGGTTGTGAGAGTACAAATGATTTTTAAAAAGGAAATAGTCTTCTATTTTTTAAGCATAATACAAAATAAATCAAGTTCATATTCTCCATATAAAGTTTAGAATGAGTATGGAACTGCATTCAGTGACTCATTAGTGACTCCTAAATTTTTTTTTTTTAATTTTATTTATCTCCTAATGTTCTAAGGGAAATAGTTTAAAAACATTTGATTGAAACTTCCATAAATGAATGGATCACTCTCTCAAACCAATCATCAGAGTAAAATGGCAAATTCTAAACGTATCACTTGATTATGTCCTCCAACTCAAAATCTGTGATTATTTGCTTGAGTGCCTATGAACCCAACAGATGTGAATCTCACAATCTGAAATGTGATCATATTAAAAAAAAAAAAAAAAAAAAAAAAAAAAAAAAAAAAAAAAAAAAACTGAAAATGGCTGCAGACTTTATTTAATCCACAAAACTGACACCAACACTAAAAATATCAAATGTTGTAACACCACAGCTTGCCTTGGACAAGCATTTGGTTTGTATATGAATCTAGAAGGAAAATGTAGTACATGTGCCCTAAAAGGAATTTTCTGTCTGAAACCATAATTTTAAGTTTACCCTTGAAAAATCAAAATTCGAATTTCTGTTTCATCTGCGTTGTGGAATTGCTGTAACTTCTGACCAGGGAAGTCCACCAGTAGGAAAACCTTTTCTCTTCTAGTTCAGCAAGTGGGATAAAAGAACCTTTTAGGATAGAAAAACTCAGGAAAGCAGACTGCTACAGCTGAGCACCACAACCAATCATCTGAGACAAAAATTCCAAGTCAGAGTGGAAAAAACAGCGATGAAACAAACACAGGACAAAGGACAACAACAACCATGGAGATGCATGAAAGACAGGCTGGGGTGAAGGCTTGTAAAGAGTGCCTTATATGGAGGGTAATCAGGAAAGCCTTGGCATTTTCAGCACTGAAACTGTTTTCTGTGGTTCAAGTGTTACAAAGAACAGAGGAGAAATTGTTGGGTTTTTTTCTTCCTGTATTTTGTATAGTTAGAATGGCATCAATACAAGTCCGTAGCTGGTAATCAGATCACTCATTAACACCTAGAACTGATTAATTGCACAGGCACAAAAAGAGAGGGGAAAAAGCTTTCTCAGTGAAGACTTAATTCAGAGCTTAAAGATATTATCATTCCAGCCTTTGTCATGATAAAATTTCATCACTTAGTCCTAATCTTGATTTCCCATCTCATCCTGAGAGCCTTCAATTAGCTGGACACAAAGTCCCAGAGGTGGCAGGGGAACAGCAGAGCTGCCAGCGCAGCTCTTTCTCACGGATATACACAGATCAGAATACTGCATCAGAAATGTTTGTTTCTTTACAATTTATCAAGCAAAGAGTTAAGGGTAGGATCCAAGCCAGTTCACTGAGTGTGTCAAAGACAAATTCAGAAATCTGGTGTGGCAGAAGTTCCTGGCACCTCTCCCTGCTGGGGAGGAGTCAGCTGGGTTCATGTGCCTTTTCCCCAGTTCCAAGCAACACTGCTAAGGTTGTTGCCAGATACTATTGAAATAATTATAACTGCAAAACGAATAAGGTTCCTATTAAATAATGCAGTGTACCTGATAGAACAGACTGAAAGAAACATCTTTAAATACAAGGCTATTCACAACCAAGTTCAATGTGTTATTTCTCCTACTTGATAAGTTACCCCCCCCCAAGTACCCCAAGTACTTGGTTGTTGTTAGTACTTCACTTTTTATGAAGGTGCAAACTCTTCCTCTAAACACAAGAAGCTATACCAGTGCAAAAAAAAAGAGTATTTCCATGATAGGGCTACACATTCCTATGGTCTCTACTTTATGATTTGGGATAATGTTGAAAACACCTTGGTAAGATTCCAAAACCATAAAATTGAATCACTGTAGATTCCCATCGAATTAACTGACAAATGTAATGAATGTAATTACTAGCTCACAATTTTTTTCCTTACACTAATATTTTAAAAACTTAAGAAAAGGAGGACAAATAGAGGCAATTCTCCAGTTTGTTCTTGGAAAAAAATGCATTTTTTAAAAGGCCTTAGTGTCTTCAAAACATTTCCTATATTTGTGATGTAATTCTTTAACAAAAGTCTAAGTAATAGTGAAATTTCCTGAGAAATGTAGGGAACACTATATCCACCACGAAAACATTAGCAGGTCAATCACAAAACCCAGTACCAAACCAAGGATGTGAAATGGGAAAAAAAGTGATTATCCACTAATCCAGGATTGCAATAACTTCAGGTTACATTTAACTGTACTCACAGTTGACACTGGTCTCCTTTGATTCCCTTCGTGGTGCAGAAACATTTCCCTGTTTGCATGTGACAGATATTTGCATGTCCACTGCATGTGCAAGCTGTAAAATCAAAAAGGAACAGTGAGATTTCCTCACTCACACTTTACTTGATAACTAAATGAATGTTCACAGATTTTAATGCTTCATCCCAAATGAATTTCCTACAAGCTGTATTGAAATATAGATCTATTACTACTTCAATTATTATGGTTTTCAGAAAAATCCACTAGTATATCACTTACTTTATTTTCTGCAGAGTTAAAAACTATTTGTTTGCCATTAGAGCCTCTCCTCCACAACTTAAATAACAGCAGTTTGAGAAAAGCCATTAAAACCTACTATTTCAATGTGTAATACAGAAAAATACTCATAATTCATCTTCGCTAGACAGGGTGAAATCCTGACCAATGAAAAAAGCAAGAACAAAATCCATTTCATTTGAAATTTCTAATTAAAGTATTATTGGGGATGTTTGGTGAAAGATTTAATATAATTGGAATTCTTGCTTTTGATGAAAGCCAACAAAAAGAAATCACTGAAACCATTTGAACAAAGGCAGAGTAAATACTACAGGTATAGTCCATAAGAATAATTTTCTAAAAGCAGGAAACAGGCAACTTTCAAAGCTCCTGAAATCTGAACTGGAGGAGAATCACAGGAAAATCATCACTCCACTCCACTCTAAGGCCAAGGTAATTCTCTCCACATTGGTCTGCTCACTGCCACTCTTGCTGCCTGATAGATTCCCACCTCAAAAACATCTTCTTATTCCCAGATCTCGAGCTCTCTTCTGCCTTTTCCTTTCCATGTTTATTTGAATTACTGTCTTGTTTAGGCATCCATTTTTTATTCCTAACCAACTGTACAAAACTTACTATTCTCTCCCTGGTAAAAGTGTCAATACATCTCCACATCCATGGAATGACTCCCTGCTAATGTTTACACCACACTCAAAGTCTTTTTTTTAATCCAAAGTAACTTTGAACCTACCATGATGTTCATATTATGCTTTCACTGAAGTTTTAATTTTGACTAAGATAAAGGATTTAATATATGAGGTCCTGCTTGGGAACAGATATGGTACCAAGTGGTGACCTGTATAAGATAAAAGTTTATTCTCCACTTTATAATCTCATATTGAATTCCTATCACGAACTGAGTTTTAAACTTCCCTTATACTGATAAGGAATAACACACAATAAATCCTTCTTTGACAGTGTCCCATCCCATGCACACTCTCACCTCTCTGCCACAGCCTAAGACAAATAGAGAAAAAGGTACTAGACAATGTAAAAACCTAATTAAATGTAAGATATCATTGAAATAATAAGTCCATTTCGGGACTTCAATGGTTTGTTCAGTCTTCAGAGCTCATTAAATCGCCAGCTGAACTGAAGAATTAATTCATACTATGGAGGTGCCAGGCATTCAATCTTTCTGCAAGAAACACCAGAAATTTCTGTGCAGCACAGAGTGATGTGTGATGTTTTCTCTGATTCATAACACAACACTTCTGAAAAATACCTACAGTTACTACAAAATCCTACATTTTGTAATTCCGCTGTCCTCTTGATTTTTTTGTTTTCCTAGATGAGATTTAGAAAGTGTAAATGCAAAGGTGTTGTCTTTTTCCATGGCATTATCCAGGAACAATGAGATTAACAGGAACTTGGTGAATGAGAGTAATAAATGTTCATTGGAGTGCTGCCACTATATCATCAGTCATGTTTTTCCAAATCATTCATGTTTTCCACTCTACATTTATGGAATCATTATTTAGGCACTTTAAACTGGAAAAGTCTCTTTGTAAAAGCTAATTTTAATTGTGTAAATCTTTGCAATGCTTTCAGTGAAAAATGCAGGAATATATATTTTAGCAGCTTATTCTGCTTTTAGTTAAGTGCTCTTAACAGTGATGCTCCATTACAAGACAGTACAAAAGTTATAAAGGAGCTAAAAGGGTGAATTCTGAAGCACATTCCAAAAGCTGTCAGTGTTTTGACAAATATAAAAGCTATTGCCAACTAACCTTAATTGATTGCTCCCACAATTACTGCTCACTTAATAGGAAGTAGATCACAAATGTGAAAGTGGAAAACATAAATGATTATACAGTAGCAGCACTTCAATGAACATTTATTACTCTCATTCACCAAGTTCCTATTAGTCTCACTGTTCCTGGATAATACCATGGAAAAAGACAACATCTTTGCATTTACACTTTCTAAATCTCATCTAGAAAAAAAAATCTGTGTCACAGCAACAAAAGCATATTTTAACATGATTTTTCTATGCAGTTAATTATCTCAGGCTTGCAAGTGTGTGATGAAAGATGGATTTCTACCAATCTGTGGATCTCTATGTGAGGGGTAACCCCCAAAAAATTCATTTAAGCCATCACTGCTGTTACTGAAGCAAATGTGAGTGTATGTGACCAAAGAAATGCAATAGCAGAAGCAGGACAATATTGTAGGACATTTGGAAGAAGACTGACATTCTTCCATCAACCCAATATTTCCATACTCCTCTATACATATTTTCTTTACTGTTTTCTATTTGTTTCTCTCTGCTTAACCACTCTCAGAGAATGGTTTCTCTTGGGATAATATTGTAGTCAACAGTTAAAAAAGTAGGATCTTTCCCAGTCTAATGCTACTAGAAATAGACCAAGCCTTGGAATCTGTTTTAAAATTGTATTTTGTACCAATCACTGTCAGCTGGCAGGAACCAGGAAAAGAGATTAGATTTTTATTTTCCATACTATTTTTGAGGCAAACACTACAGTTCACTCACTGAAAGAGTGGTCAAGAACTGGAAGAGGCTGCCCAGGGAAGTGATAAATTCAGTGTTCCCGGAGGGATTCAAAAGATGTGTGGAAGTGGCACCTGGGAATGGGGGTCAGTGATGGGGTAATGGTTGGACTGGGTGAGCTTAGATGTTTTTCCCAAACTAAATGTCCATGATTCTGTGTAATCTGTGCTGCACCTTTGGACAGTGAGTTCAGCCCAACTTCTCCCCATACTACTTTGTGCATTCATCCTCAACTTGGGTTTATATGATGCACATCTGCTTTTGTTTAAACAGTTATTTTAAATACTTACTTATACCATGCTTCTTACCAATAAATAAATATTTTAAATAAATAATCCACGGCTCACAATAAAAACCTACTTAGAAGATAGAATTTAAACTTTTGTTAATTTTTACATATTTACTGAAATCATGACATTAGAACTTTATGAACAGTAAGAAAAAAATCATCCTTGCAGTATCTACTCTATTTTTAGGGAAATAGCAGCTCAAAATACTCTTTTGTACAACATGCAGATTCCAAGTGGAACAGAAAGATTATACGAAAGCAGTACAATCCAGAAGAGCAAATCCATGCTGCAAAATCACAACTCTATAGAATTTATTAAATAATAAATCCACAGTATGATTGATTCCAAGCTGCCAGCTCAGCATATAAATGTTCTTGCTGATGCTGACAACAAAAGAATACCCATCACTATTTCCACGCAGTGTGCATTTTAAACAATTGAATTTAAAAACACTTATTGGTTAGTCCCCATCTCCAACACACAGCTGCAGGAGCATTTTTCTCTCAAATGGAGCTCACTACAGATGGTGATTTAAGTAAATATGTTTGCTTACATGAAAGGTTGCTAAACCACAGCTGCACATGGATAATTACTGTAAGACACCTTATAGCAATTATCTGCATCTATCTATCTGCTGATGCTTTTTAAAAGGAAAGCTATGACAATGCCATTAAATACTGAGGTGTGCTACTTTGTTAATTTTGCTAACATTCAAGGCATAAGTTAAATCAGAAGGAAAGGAGATACAGCATTTCTTAGGCTAGGCTAAGTAAGAAATAGCAAGAATAAACTTCTATTAGATTCAACATTTAAATGTTCAGTTTCCCTGTAAATGTTCACCTATGTAATCCATTAGTCTACTCATATGACAGCTGCCCTACAGAGACTATTTTCTACATTAGCAATATTGCAAAACTGTCTAGTCACTTAATTCTCCAGAAATGTGTATTTTGTTAGGAACCCCAAAAACCTTTTCATATTCAACAATTGCTTCTATACACCCATTCAGCCTTGAGACAGGCAATGTAAAAGGAAAAAGACATGCCCAGTAATACTTTTGGAATATCATTAATTGAGTAGCATTAAAATTAACCTAAAGAACTTCTGTGAAGCAATGACCAATAAAAACAGGAGTACCAAAACAAAAACAAAAACAAAAAAAAGACAAATGTGCTATTAGAACATAATGCTATACATGCAGAAATGGAACTGTCATTTTACAGTGACATGATTATCTTCTAAAACAGATAAGTCTTAACAAAATAATTAACACATATATAACTAATTAACTAATTTTATGTTTTTATTTCCCTCTTTCTTGTTTTACCTTGCGATTTATCTTTCTTTGGTCTCAAATTATTTTTATAGCAGCCTAATAGCAGAGAAAAGAAAAAACATAGATGTACTAACACAGTGCTAAGGACTGTGAGATGGAGAGAAAAGGTAAACAGAATAGACAAATATTTTGGATTTCTCTCACTCAAATATGGAACTTAAAGTCACAGTGAAACACAAACAATTTCATTCAATCTTGAGCTAACACTACTGTGATCATTTGAACACTGGCAAGGCAATTAATTTTTCCTGAAAAGAAACAGTCAAGCAATCTGGAGATCACAGGTGTCATCTCCTTAGCTTTTGTGACTAAACACACATTCCAGAAGTGGGATATTTATCCTAATAAACCCAGAAACAACAAGGAGACTGATTATCTGTGACAGAAATCAAAATTTAGTTTGGTTGAACTTAAAGACAACCTTCATCAATTAAAGGCTTGTATTTGTTCTTTAGCCATTTTTGCTCTGGTAAAATAGTTCCACCATGTTTGTATTTCATTATTCCTTCTGTTCAAAGCATTCATCCTGAAAAGTGCACGGATTTCTTTTGCTCATTTGTAATAAATACCTCTCAAGAAATCACAGTAAAGCTGTCTTTATACATCAGCAACTAACAGGATAAAGACAGCTTGGAAAACCATAATTTTGTTTTATACAAGTAGGTAATGAAAATGCAACACAGAAGATTAACACTGAAGGACAAGATCTTTTTCCTTGTTAGGAACTGAGCAGAACCTTAAACAATTAATGAGAGTAATGCTGCACCTGAATCTCTCATGCCAATACTGAGCCACTGTACAGAATTTTTATTCCTTGTTGCTGGAATAATATGCATTTTCTACCAAAAAACATGCTGAACCAAAACATTGCCATGTGAACTCATGAAATACAGTAGCAGCAATTTTCATGTTAATCTGTTTTAAAAACAAACTTTCACACTAGCATTGAGTACAGAAAACTGAAAAATTCCAAGTGAAATTATTAATACTTATTTGGAGACAAGTTTAACATGTCATACTTATCAGTTTCCTTTTCATTCCTTCTGCTTATTTATTTCATTTCTAACATAATATTAACATTAGTTACCAAATCCTAAATAGCCTACAAATTTTAAACTGGAATAACCTGCAGATTTTAGGAGTTCACCTCAAAACTGAACACCATATCTAATGTATGGGACAGTTTTTACATATCCAAGCATTTAAAGAGACATTTCCCAAGATTCAAAGTATTATTCCCTAAACTACTCTTAGTTTTCTCAACTGTGAAGAGATTTCTCACATGAAAACACAAGAGAAAACTAGAATTACTTTAAAAAGAAGGCATTTCAGATCTCACAGACAAACTTTTACTAGCTTCAGTAAAAACTTAAACAGTGAGTTATGGTAGTTATTTTCAAAGCAAAAAACTAAAGTGCAGATTTTGGATGCCTTCATGGTCTAATGTCCATACTGAGATGTATTTAAGACTTTTTCAGGCAATAAAAGGCCTAGCACATATTATTATTATAATTATTGTTGCTGTTATGTCTTTTAAAAATTTCTTAAAAGAGCAGCTTCTCTACTATTTTGGAAATTTTGGTCAAAAACTTCCTTTCATCAAAAGGCTGTTATTTTTCCCCTCGTTCTCTCTAAAGAGAACATACTGTAAATTACAACAAAAAAAATAAAGAAAAAAGATTATTATAAGGCAATATGAAATGCAGAAATATTTAAAAGCATTTAAAAGTTATTCATAGCAGCCTTAAAGGTAAGAAAAAACTCCAATCTAAGGTGAAAAACATCTGAAGTCAACAACTGGTGATTGCAACTATTTGTGTGTATTTGGTCATTCAGAATAAAAGCCCAAAGAAAAGAAATTACTTACACAATTTATCAGGCAAAAAATGCCACGAAATTTAAAGAAGTCAGCAAATCATTTCCCTCCATTAGCCATTAGGAGGTACAAAATACAACTGATTTTTAATGTATTCCACTGCAAAGGAGGCACTTTTTCCCCTTAAATAACTAACATGGTCTGGCATTATAATGCATTTAGCACCCAGAAAATAAAGACAGAATCAACTGCAATCACACTGAAATGTGTTTTTTTGTGAGGATCTTCACATGATCAGTTGAGGAATGAGGTGCATGATGCCTCAAAACCTATTTTCTCACCAGCTGGAGGGGGTTCCTGAGCCCCATTAGGAAAGGGGTGATGGGTTTCACCCACACTCTGAGGGTCCAGCCTGGCAGAACGTGGCTGTAATAACGAGTGAGAGGCTGATTGTGGGTGCCTTGAGAAATAAAAACGGTTTTAATAAAGACAGAAAATAATACAAAATGCAAAACAACAAAGCTGAGCACAGCACAAACTCCTTGTTTGCTGCAGCACCTCGAGAAGCATGGAGTTCCTTTGATCTCTCTCTTTAGTACCTAAGAGCTTAGGTGGGCTTTTTGGCCCTTGGCCCAGTGAGTGAAACAACAGTCTTTGAGTGACATTTCCAGGGTCCAGTCTACACTTCCGGGCTGGTTCCGAGCCAGCTATAAAGAGAAGTTCACAGAACTTTCCAGCTAATTTCTTAACATGTCAAAAGGTAAAGTGAGACCCTGTTTGGGAGCACCTTCTAGAGGTATAAGGGATTGCATTACCACAGGGGTAACCATTTCAATCCAAAACACATATAGAAGGGGAGATGCAGAAATTAGAAACAAGCAAAATTCCTGCTCTTTCTGTTGCATTTGGGATGAGAGGACTGGCTTTAAGAAAGGCTTATTTGAGGATCAAGTAACAGTGATTTAAGAAAATGTCATCTTCAGCTTGCAGCTGCCTGCCCTCAGCGCCTCCTGAGCCAGGCACAGCATCCACGTGAGCTCTTGACATCTCCTTCAGTACAGGGTAAAATAGGTTTGTTTATCAAAGGCTGACAACATCAGTACATTTCTAGACAGCTGAGAGTTGCTAAATCATGCCCTGCCTACCTCCTCTAGGATCATCACTTGGAAACCAATGGATTTACACATTTCATTAGGAAGGTGAACACACTGATATAAAGCTCAGACACAAGAAATACATTTTATAAGTATTCCTTACCACATAAAATAAATTTATAGCATGTAAACCTGCAAAAAAACCTCACAAAAAGAAGAATGCAGAGCGACTCATTCGTTGTTGCCAGAAGCTGTGTTCCACAAGAGCATGCAGGGGGACTTGATCACCAACATCAGTGACAGCAAGAGAATTGCCCTTAATCATTGCAAGTAGATTAAATAAGCACAGAGATAAAAGAATATAATATAAATCAAACTGCTTTATCTCTTCAATATCTGTAAAAGCTATAAGTGGTGATTAATTAAAGGATGCCTGAATTCTAAGTTCTCAGGATAAGATGCTGAACAAGCACAAAATGCCTGCTACTTACACAGATTAAGATAGCACATGTTGTTCCTATTCTTTTTACTATTTCAGGTATTTTTGTTGCATAGTAGACCTCAGAAGTAGTTTAAATTAAGGTTTTCTCATTTTTCTTTTTAAAAAAATTGGAAGAAATTGGAAAAAAAAGTGGTGTCCCCACTCCACTTGACTAAATTAGAATCAACTTTGCTGGATGGAGAAGTTACACTCATGTAAAGCAGCCCAGTGTAACCATCAGGCTTAAGGAACAAAACTGTAGTTCATAAAATTGGTTACTGGTGATTTAACTACACAATTACACTGGGATAGTTCTGCCTCTTTCTTACGCAAGAAAAAAAACCACCTGTGGCTGTCCACAATTAACCATTCCAACAGCAATCCTAAGGTGATGCTTCATTTTGTTCCTAAAATCAGAGTAGTCTGCAATGAGCACACACATCCTGGTTTAGGAAGGAAAGTCAAATTTAGAGAATCAAGAGGTAGCTTAAAACAGTTGTACTTGACAGGAAGTCTATAAAAATCTTCCAAGTGCAGTCAAGGAAAGAACATCAAAAATGTGAACAGGCATCCTGTCAAAATCTTATGAAATACCATGGCCATGAACATAATCTCTCCCTGGGGGTTAATCATGTTACATTCAACAGTTTCTTCTTTTTCTTCTCCCATAAAATTATGAACATTTACATGTCTATTGATAATTGACAATGATACTTGCCTTGAATTGTAACTCCAGGTCCTTCACTCCTTCACTGAAGATTATTCTAAGTAGGTTATGGAGTACAAATGTATCTATAAAAGTTTTCCTAATTTTAGTTTGAGTTTTTGTTTGAACTTACAATTACTTGTGCTAGAAATCATACTTTATAATAAAGTTCTAATCTACCAAAAAAAAAAAAAAAAGAAAAGAAAATTATATGTGTACACAAGAATTAGCAGCAAATTGAGACGTTTGCTTAGCACATTTTGCTTGGCAGTCAAAAAAACCTGGAACAGTGATTTTTAAAGATGACTTTTTACAAGTTCCTCAACTAAGTTTTTCCTATGACAATCCACTTCTGATTTAGTAGCACAGGACTAATTTCAAATACATTTTGATTGAAGTGAGCCTAATTTAAATTTATACCTAAGCCCAAGCACAGGCTACACTCAGTGGTCAGACTATCTTGGACACTGTTCAATAAACAGCATTCATTATAGGAAGGAAAATAAAATTTCAAATCACCTTTGGGGAAAAAGGTCTCCTTAAGAGACTGTTTATTCTGACTACTCTAAGAATCTCTGCAAAAAGCAACATGAGGCTTTTCTTGAATAGCTTACTGTGCTAGAATCCCTTTTCTTTGTGTTTCATATGAACCAAGAAGCCCTTTTCCTTCTACTAAAACCGAATTCCGGCATTTTAGTTAACAATAAATGCTTGTATTCAATGATAAAGTATTTTATTTAAAAAACCCAAGGAATTTGTTTCATCTCTATTCAATACTGAAAGGTAAAAAATAAATTAAAGAAAACAAAACAAAACGCCACTACTAGTGCAAAATGGGATTTCTTGACATTTGTTAAAACCCTCGGACATTTTGTTTGTACAGCATAAACAAAATCGTGTTATCTGCGAGAATTTAGTGAGATTTTCTTTGTCTGAATAATCTTAAATTACAGCTTCTTATCACAGAGTTTTGCTGTGAACCTGTGACACACTGTGTCGTATAAATCAAGGTACAAGCAAACAGGGTTCTTTAATTTAGTTCCATATTCTAGTACCTGCAGACAGTACAGAGCACACCATACTTTCTTCCACTGATTTTCAACACTTTTATATATTTTTATATAAAATGTCTTTATTCACATAGGTTTCTGTAGTCTTGTGTCATAAGCATCCAATTGACTGAAAATCCTTTTTTCCTGTGACTAACCTCAAAGTGCCTGGACTTAAAGATATTTTTGATTTTTTAAATTCATTATCACTGTGAAAAGAGGGCTTCTAGAACACAGTATTTAACCTAATACAAAATTTCCTGTAAATTTTAGACAGCTAATGATGGAATGCCAAATGTGTGATCTTGCACCAGCGAAATCCACAAATACAATTCCCTACATGCTAGACATTAAAACAGCTAAGCAGAAAAACTATATAAAACCTCTGTATCCCAAGCTGCCATTTCATACCCAAGAAAGTCAAAACTCCCATTTGAACATTTATTTTACTTTAGGAAGGTGCAGAAGTAAATGCTTCTGCTGACATTTATACAGCTAATTGAGGATATTTATGCTTCCAACATTTCTGGTTTTTTCAGTAGCTGTCAGTTAAAAGCTTCTTGCCCTCATTCTTTGCCCTACCTTAAACAGGACTCATGGCCCTAGAACATAAGATTTCAGAAACTTTTCTGAAACAGAACTGTGTGTTGTAGAAGAAAAACAGTCAAAGTTGGCAGCTGTCTCTTGATGAAGTTTTAAATGCAAGATTTTCTCTCTCCTTTTTGGACTTCAAAAATCTATTTCTCAGGCCAACAGCACCTGCCTAACTTTGCCTCTGAAATAGCATCATACCTCAGTTCCTAAAGCTGCTGATCTCCAGGGGTTTTGAGATCAAATCTCATAGTACAATGGCAGCATAGTCAATATTTACTAAGTAACATTATTCTTAAAGAAGCAACTCCATTAAAAAGTTTAATGTCTTAAAAGAAGTCATAAAAATTTATATTCAGATGCTTCTCTACCTGCCCGATGCAATCCCAAACTACAGGCAATTTTAAAGCTACATAGCAACAGTGTTGAAGTAAAGAATTAAGACTGCTGCTTTCTGTTCACTCATTGCTCAAATAACTTTTGAAAACTTTGAAAAATGAGTCTAAATGTAAATTAGCAGGTACCTTTCTATCAACTACATACACAACAGTTCTAGGAAAAAAAAAAAAATAAAAATTGTTTTCCTTGTCATGTTATCAACTTTTTCCTTTAGGAAAGACAGGCTGCGTTCTGTAATGTGTGAAATTATGTAATCTGCTGTCCACAAAATTTCATATACAAATACTAGGTATCCATATATACATGTGCAACTATACTCTAAGAATATGGCTGGGGAGCAAACAAAGGCATCCTGTTTACATTCTCCTGGGCTCTATGGGCCAATTCTCCTGGGATCTACTTCCAATTGGCTTTCTTTAGCACATTTCTCCTATTTTTGCATAGATAACTTAACTCAAATTGATGCTTTTGTTGCTAAAAAAATCAGAATACTTAAAAGTATGTGCATTAGAGTGGGTTTTGGTGTAGGCAGCCCATCTAAGGAACTCCACTATTGTTTTCAGGTAGTCAAACTGGATTATTTTTTTAAATATCTAACACACCGATTGCCCTTTGTGCTTTACAGGAACAGAGCTCCTGAGGGTGCCTACGGCAGCTTTTAACAGTATTTTGTTTGGAGAAGGAAGGAAGGAAATTAAAATCAGTTCCTCCACAGAGGGTCATGGTGAAAACACATGATGAAGGTTGCCGCAGCCGAATAGGTAAAAATGATAGAAATAGTGCCAGAGAAAACAATTTGTAAAGTCACCCATCAAGCACCTTTAGAAGTTAGATAGAACCTGGAATCCAAGGAGACCACTGTCAATCTGCTGCCAGGATGAGTTTAACATCTTTCTCATGTCTCTCTTTCACAGACACTTGAAGTAATGGCTTGTGGCACCCTTGGCCTCTTCTCTCAAAACCCCACATCTCAGCTGTCAGTAGCTCAGCAGAATAATCACATTTTCTCAATAGAAAGATTTGAACACCACAGAAGATCATCCTTCAGATATAACTTCGGTGTCAACACATCACTAATAAGTTTTAGTTTTTATTCTCTTAACCAGCACAAATAATCACAAATATGTATCTATACAACTAATCTACTGCTGGGTTAAATTTCAGCAAAGTCCTCCACCTAAGGTACTTTAAAGTAACTTTGAGAACTTAGTCTTTCATTCATACCTGTCTGATTTACTTTTTTAATGTTCTGTAGTTACATGCCAGTTGGGTGGCTCATGTCTAGATGCCAAAGTTTATGTGGAATGCATTCAGTCTGCGGTATGTGTAGATGTATGCACATATGTGTAGAAATAGAGGTGATGCACACACAGAGTGTATATTTGCTAAAAATATACTGACTTTTGATAGTGGTTTGAAGATGTGGTCAAAAATCAGATGTTTCCAGTAAAAGATTAACTGCACCTTTCCAAACAGAATGATTACAAACCAAAAATGGGGGGAAGCTGCTGCCTTTGGTATTGCAAATGTCCAATATGTGATAACAGAGAAAGGAAAATATCTATCAAGACAACAGAAATGCTGCAGACATGCTTAAAAAACGTGACCCCAACAGCCTGTGTGGTTGGAAGCTTTTACAGGATGGTCATCAGTGTCTCAGGTGCCTTTAGAGAACAATCAGTGCACTTTAAGACACAATGTTCCTGCTGTGCTGGGACTCACAGTCTCCTCCTACTGCAAAAGCAACAATGGCAGCACAATTCTGGGAAAACTGAATGCTGCTTGGATTGTTATCCTGTTATTAAAGAAAATGACAATACAGCAAAATGCTTACGTTATCTTATTATTATTAAATGTATTATATATTCATTGCGTGTGTCATTAGTTACTGTAAAGAATTTTTTCCTGGCATCTCATAAATTGTAAGGATAATTTTTTAAAATACCATGCATAAAGAAAATGACAAGATGATAAGCAGCTAGAGCAATTTTTTTTTAACACTGACAACTAAGTAGATGATTAATAAGTTTGAAAATAATACTAAAAACCATCACTAAGATGAAACAAAATTGTTCCAAGCAATCTCCCATAGTGTTTTCCTTTCGTACTTACTTCATGTGCAGTCTGCGGCACACATAAACTCTATTTTTTTCTAGAATTTCTATTTAAAAATTGTGTATTTCCCAGACAGGGAAATACAGCACATAACAGAGCAAGACCCTGAAGAAAACAAAACACCAAGAGAAAGCACCAAGACAGCAAGCCAGGACCTGTTCACATCTACAGTCAAAGCTGCTTTATTTCCAAAATCCAGTAATATTCAATGATGAATTATCTAATATTGAATTTCAATGTTCATGCCTTCAAAATCATCCCTCAAATGGGACTTGAGAAAAATTTAGAAAAATAGCTAAGTTTTGAAAAAAACTTAGATATTCCAAAGTGATTTGGAATATCTGCCTCCAAGCTCTTCAGCACCTCAGACTGAAAGGCTTCCCTGGTGTCCCAGGAACAGACAAGGCTGAGCCGTGCTTCTCTCATCTGATCTTTACCACAACACAGAATGTGCCTTATTCTGTTCAAGACAGGGTTTGATTACTTACATATTTCTGGCACAGGCTGACAGCACTGAATTTAGCACTCCAACAACTGCCCATGGATTTGCTTGGCCTGGAAACCCAAACCTGTCTCTTCCCAGAGTACCCTATTCCCTCATGCTCCAAATTCATCTCTGCCTTCCCTCTTATTTTCTTGCACAGTGACATAATGCTTAAAAAGGATGCTGCAACTTTACCTGCTGAGTTGGGTGGTACTCTCTCTTCATGCTTTCTTTGCTAGACAGAGGGTTTACATGACAAATCTTAAGCATGTGCATAGGGTCTGGACTTTCTAATTTGTGCAGTACCGTTTGTTTCCAAGAAGGAATGCAAATCTTCTACTTTTCTACAGCTTAAAATATTTCATAATTTAAGGTAAGAAATTAATTTCATTTTCTATTATGGCTGCCTATTTGACACCACAGACTACCTGAAACCATTTTAATTAGTGTAAGAACAGATAACTAATCGATTACAGTCAGAGAACTTCCCTTATCATACAAGACCCCTGAAATTTATTACTGATTTTTGTACAGAATGCAGCAATGAATCAAATATAAAATAATTCTAACTATATATTTGTACAATGAAATGTCAGAAAGAACTGAAGGAGCACATATATCTTTAATGCAAGCCACACCTTAGGACAACTGAATATAAAGCTCATTTTTACACCAAGAATACAAACTAGCTCTCATTCTCTGTACTGAAAAGAGACTTCAAGTGACAATTTAAATGAGTAATTGGTATTAGGTATGGTTCTTTCAAGAAAAATGACAGTAATTACTCCTAAAAACATGATCATTGCCAAACTATTGCCCATCAGCAAGCAAATACAACACTTGGACAAAATTTTTCCAGTGTCTCAGCTACACGAGAAACCTGCATAGGATGGAAAGCTTTTTAACTGCACAGTAACTAAAATGCTACAGATTCAAAAAGAAGTGGTATACAACTTAGCAACATCTTAGTAACATAAAGGACAAAAATATGGTAAATACCCACAGCCATATGGCTATACACTGCTCACTTTCCTGTATAATCAGAATACTTTATCTTTACTTAATACCTCCCTGCTTTCTCCATCTCAGACTCCAAGACTCTACTAAATATTAGAACTGGAGAAAAAAAATCGGTGGAATCAGCTCATTCCCTACCCATTTCCAAAGCCCGAGAGGTTTGAAAATTTAAAAAGGATAGTGTAAGTGATAATGCCGATTTCATAGCATATTTAGGTAATCTTTCACAGTTTAACCAGAAGAAATTTTTCCTTGTATTCCACCTTAATCTTTCTTGTTGCAACCTAATCCCATTACTTCCTCCTCAACCAAAATATGGGCGTGGGGGAAGGTACTTTATCACATCCCTCCCTTTTCAGCTTCCCTTCATGCATTTGAAGCCTGTTATTATGCTTCCATCTTTTCTTTGTCCTTCTGCAAGGTTTGTCACATTTACTAAGCCTGCATCATATCAGGATGCAAAGCAAGTCCTTAGATCTGTTTTAAAGCTATTGAAATGTCAGCAATTATACTGAGTCAAAATCCAGAAAAGTCAATTTTTTTCACCCATTCTTTAATCACAACTATTCAAAACCTTTTGAAATCTGAATTATATCTTTTTTCTATAACAACTATTACTCATTCCATAGTAATTTGATAGCATAACACTATGCAATACCACTATAAATGTATCAGTTATCTGATGACAGTTGTAAAGCCACCATTAGTATCGGTGTGGAAAAAAAATAATTGTATTTTAACAGAATTTGCCATCCCTGGACAAAGGTCAGAACAGAATTGATCACTCAGGTGGACAGTCATTTCTTTCAGAGCTTTCTGAATTACCTCCTTGGAGTATAAACAGAAAGGATTTAGGAGACTATTGGCATAGTTAAGGAAAACATGTAAAAGTTTTCCAAGGACTGCAAGGCTTGCTATGCATGTCCTCCTCCTTCCTTTCAAGATCAGGGATCTAAGGAACAACAAGGGCTAATGCAACTTATATAAAAAAGGAAAATTTTCTTGCAAATCATTTTAGTCTGTATCACCAACAGCCAAACTAAGAGCTCAGACTTCACCTCTAAGTACATATACCATGAGAGCAGAAAATGCAGTATGTGTACTGAATACACAAGTACTTTCATCAGGACATTGGGAAGTTATTTTATGCCATGAGTGTGCCAGGGAAATGACCTGCAGCTTCTGTCCCAGGGCACACGACATCCCCTCTCCTCTGCAGAGATCAAGTACAACCTCTGTCCCCAGCTTGGATTGCTCTCCAATTCAAAACCAAGCTATGCCCTTGTAACTATAGCAACTTGATCCGTGAAGAATATTACAGCATTACAGAGGTACTTTTGGAGTTATAGTCATCATCTTGTCATGCCTATAAAGAGTTTTCAACCTGCATCCTCAGAGTAATTACTCAGGAGCTGCAAGGGAAAAATGCACCATGTTCTCAGGCAGCCATGGAACCAATGGCTGAGTCTTGGTGGAAAAAGAAAGTTGGTGGGGTCCAGCCAGAAACTCAGCTGGCAGCAGCAAAGTGACACAAGATTCAACTATAAAGATGACTGGTTTGGGTATCTTTTTAGTTCCTTGTGATTCTTTTGTCTATTGATTGGCTTTTTTATGTAATTTCCTGTCTCATTTTCTCTTTATTTCAGTCACACTTAAGCTCAGCTTCTAACTGTGTTGCCCTTTCTTCAACTCATATTTTTCTCTGTATGCTTCCATTTTAATTATGGTTTTAATTTCCAGCCATTTTTAAATTTTTTTCTGCATTATCAATAGCATTAACAGAATAAAGAAGAAAAGAAA
Source organism: Sylvia atricapilla (assembly GCF_009819655.1). Lineage (NCBI taxonomy): Eukaryota > Metazoa > Chordata > Aves > Passeriformes > Sylviidae > Sylvia > Sylvia atricapilla. The sequence goes on from NC_089147.1 coordinate 7,795,389, forward strand.
CAGAACCATTACTTTCTTTCTTTATGTTTGCACTGTGCCTGATCTCAGCTATGGTTCCAAAATCCTCTTAAAATCCAGTAACATTGATGTGACTTATCTATGGATCTATCTATTTTTTCTTGCAGAAATCCCTGGCCCACAATTTGGGCACCTCTATCACAGTACTGTAGAAAATCTAACAGTCTATGATACTGTAGAAAATCTAACAGTTCACAGTGACTACATCCTACAAAATATCCTAAGGATATAAACATATTTATTATGGGCTGTATACTAAAAATACAACATACCATAGCAGATAAAGCATTGAAATAATTATATATATATATTTTAAAGCATTCCCTAGTCAAAATAGCTCCTGTTAAAATCATGTCTACCAATAAAATTTGCATTCTTACAGACTAGGTTTGAAAAAACAAGTTGTAAAATTTATAATTTTACTGGTCTTATAAATTGATTTCAGCCATTATTGCACCACGCATATTTCACTAAAGGTGATGGAATGCTTATTTGGTTGATAGCTAATGTATCCCTGAAGAATAAAAGCTGTATGAATACATCATTTTGCCATAAAGGTGATACAGACAGCAAAAGAACATTTTGTCAACTTCAGGAGAAAAACTGAACTATTAAGAATTATTTAAAGCATCATAAAGCCTCAGCAAAATGTTCAATTGTCAATAGGGGTAGACATTAATCTTTCTATCCCCTTGAACACAATTTTTTCATATCGTGCTTGAGTTTACCAGATGTGAATCTTTATACATTGCCTTACTGCACATTAGAATGCTGAGGAACCAACAAACCCTTTAAATGAAGAAGCAAAGGTCTGGTTAAAAAAAAAAATCAGTAATGGAGAAGAAAAAGTCATGGGACAAAACTCTCCAGCACCCTTCTAAGATTCAAAGCCAACCTTATTGAATTTTCATATTGAATATGTTCCTCTTTTAAAATTTAGTTTTAAGGGAAGGAGTTTTTGTTGACTTTAAGGCCACTCACACAAGTGAAAAAGCAGCCCTACAGCAATCCACAAAAATCATCTGGAGTAATGGACTTTTTTTTCCTTCCAGTAGAGAACTTACCTGTACACTGTCCTCCATTTGTGGGATCCCCATAATATCCTGGCATGCAGGTCTCACACTGCTTTCCTGTTGTGAGGTTTTTACACTGATCACAGACATTGCTGTTAATGCAGGTGCTGTGGCCATTGCACTGGCAAGCTGGAATACAACGTTTTAAAAGTTTCATTACTAAATTGCTCTTTGGAACAAAATCATCTCTATGTGATTACAAAATTGTAGCAAAATGTGATTCTGAGGAGTTTAGAATAAATAAACAGCATAAATATATTTGCACTTTGACACAGAATCTCTTTGAAACAGCACTGCAATACAACATGAATTCACACAAAAACTGACTGTGTTGTGACATGTGAGTTTTAAGGTGGGTTTTATGAGAAAGGTGGTATTTTTGCCATTGGAGTGATTGAATTAGTCCTTACAGCTTTAAAAAGCTGTCCAGGCACTTCAGAAATATTTGGAGAGGTAGTAAGTCACTAACTGAGACTCCATGAAAACCTCAATACCTACAAGCATTTGAAAGCCTACTGGGATGGAGAACATGATCTCACAGCTAAACTTATCTAGTGGGGAGAGATAATTTGCAAAATCAATTAACTAAATATTATCTTATTTTGAATTGTCCCGATAATTGTCATACAAAGCAGTTTTAAGGACATCAGGACCACATCAAACAGCTCCAGTCGCTCCTCACTACAGTCAATTTTGCTGAAAGTAAAAAAAAAAAACTGGACTCCTATTGACAATTTTTTCACACCTGACCCTGAAAGCATAAAATTGCTTTTTGTCAAATAACATCACTATAAACCAACAGAGCTCCACTCGAGAGCTTCACATTTTGGGGAAACTCAAAAAGCACTGATCACTCCTGCAGCAAAATCACAATGTGAATCCTGCCAGAATCATTGATCCTGCTGCCAGGTTTTGAAGGATGACCTCTCTATAGAGTGGAGCTTCAGAGCTCATGGTGCCCAGCAGATTAGTAATCTGTCAATTATAGCAGCTTGTCAAATGTCAAGCCATGTCGATTCCTCAGTGCCAAAGTGGGTGGAAGACTTGGAACAGGACAGCTATCACAATAAGATTGTATTTTTTTTTAAATTTTGATGTTTAATTTAAATGTCAGAGTGATTGGTGTCTTGGCTAGCCAAAAAAAAAAAAAAAAAAAAAAAAAAAAAAAAAAAAAGGGGATTCTCACTGCATGATTTAAAAAGTTTTTAGAGCTATTTTATAATTTAGTAACTTAATATATTTACAGCCATTGAAAGACTCGGCTCATAAAGCATTAAAATCTCCCAAGTTGACAATCTCTTCATTCTTCTGTAACTATGCCTAGAGAACTTTCCAAACAAGTATTAAACACTTCTGTACCGTTGGGTTTTTTCACTATCTTGACTAAACCTCTAGAAATCACAAGCCTTATTCTTCCCAAGAATATTTGATTTTTAGCCACCTTTGTGGTGTCTCCCTCTTTTGCAGTTTGTTGCCATTCCCAGGAAAAGTGACACAAAAGTACCATGAGTTGCAGCTCCATTTTGTGTGTATGTTTTACACATTGAATTACTTAAAGCAAATGCAAAAAAGAATACAGCCCAATAAGTCAAAAGTAAAAACAGAGACTACATTAAAGAGGTGTTCTATTAAGAAAGGATTGCCTAATTATGACTATTATAGTGTAGTACAAATCCTTAATATTAATATTCTCTAACTAGTAGGCCATAGATTTATAAATTTTCTGATTTTGATAATACTTAGTTTTGTATTTCTTAATTTTTATGTTTTATAGAGTGATGAAAGTAACCTTAATTGTAATTTAAATTTCCTGTAAGTCATAATATTATTTAGTCATATAGGACAGCTCTGAAATCTTTTTTTTTTTTTTTGATTCACAGTAAATGGAAGAAATTTTAAAGCAAATTCAAAAAATATGTACACAATAAGAAGTAATGCAAACCACAGCTGACATGACACACTAGACAAAAAATAACATTATATAATTGCTGATTTCCCTAAAACTATGCATCTCCTCAGAAAACATCAGAAGTGCAAGTTCAATAAATTTCAAAGCTGGTTCAGCACAATCAAACTGGAGACATCAGTATTAAACAATTAAAACAGTCATTAAAATAATAAGACACAGAAATGACCATTAAGTGAGAATTAGGATGCAAATTTGTAAAAGTTATTTTTTTGTCCTTAAGTCCTTTTAATGTACATCACTGGTAGCAACAAAGTCATTTTCCTCACACACAAAAATGTTCTTCAGCTGAATCCTCAGTGAGGCTGCCCTGGAGAGAAGCAATTTTATGTCTAATTTGCTTCTGACCTCTGTGTTGAAACAGCTGATGAAGCTGACAATTGTTGGTAATTATAGTTTTAAGAAAATAGTTAAAACTAGGAAAATTTATGAAAATGGTGTCGCCATTGCAACCTGGATCTAGTGTAAAGGTACTTCATCTAGTTTGAAACAAACTAGTTGGAATTTACTTACACTACTTTTCAGAGGAGAAATTTAGACCTAAAAGAAAAACTTTGGCTTGCATTGTACCTAACCTTTCTTCTCATGAGATGCATGTTAAACCTATTTTTCTTTTCTTTAGATATATATATATATATATGTTATTTGCAATTTTATTTATAACAACAGATCAATTAAACTAAGAATCTGATGAAAATATAATTGTTTTCCTATCAAAAGAAATACTACAACAACTTATTTCAAGCCTATTGATTTCAAAGTGACCAGTCATAAAAATAAACATTTTCTATGCTGCCTGATGAATACTAATCTTACAGTTTTGAACGGACAGAAAATGAGAAGGAATTTAAAATTTTTATCAGCAGCACAATTGCCCAGAGGCACTATAAGGAGGAAGAATATGGACTACAAGGAAAAATTCAAGTATGCCTGAATGAACATGAATGGTTCAGCCAACTATTCATCAAGGTGTCAGAATAATCTCCAAACTGCATGGTATAAACTATCTATTTATATTTTCATCCTAACTGAAAACTGTTCAGTAGGCTTATACAGACTTAGTCTAATTCTATCTTGTTTCAAGTACATCAAATGATTGCTGTGCTAAGAATAAACTGTGTTAGTATAATCCATTACAGAAAATATTCTATGAAAATGAAAACAAAATCTTAGAAACAAAACCTTCAGCCTAAACAGATCAAAAAGAAATTTCACATCAACTGAAATTTTAATTCTATGACTTCTGTTGTATTTGTCCCTTAAACTCATAAAGCTAGAGAACGCAAAATCGAAGTGGAACTTTAGTAAATTCTTGGTCAGAACAAACAATGAATACAGAATTTTATCCATCAAGAATAAATATTAAACACAGCAGTTTAAACAAGCAATATATTTATCTATTACAATTTCACTAGTGGCAGAAATGATGCATTGCACTGAAGGGTTAACAGTCCACTTATCAATGTATAGACTAAGTAATGAAATTTCTATTCAACAACAGAATGTCATTCTATTGTTTCCTGAATCGTCCTAGAAGCTCCTCTGTTCAGGAAGTAATATTAGATGATGTGGAAGGTTTCTTTGTTTGCTGGGGTTTATATTTCATTTCCTTATTCTAAAACTTTAAAAAAAACCCTCACTCTATATATATGCTTACACAACAGAGAGAATAAAGTGAAGAAAAAAGCAGATGAGAAAGCAAACACAGCTGCATGTACCATAAAAGTATTGATCCTACAGAAGCTCCAGCTTCCAAAATTATCAGCAGTAGACCATTTCCTGAAAAAATAACTTTAGCACAGTTACTGTATTTAAAAAAAAGAAAAATAAAACCACCAAAGTTTTCAAGCTGTGTTTTAAAGTGTATTATTTATTGTAAATGACTTCTGGAGGGCTGTCAAAGTCCCCAGTGTGCTTTTCATTTGCCTGCAGTTCTCCACTGCTGCTTCCACACTCTTCTGTCAGGGTTGGAGGATTTCCACACAGGAGGCTGCACCAGCACAGCTTTCCCTGTTTTATAGCACCTGGTATCTTCCTCACTTTTCCAATGAACTCAAAAAATTAAAATACAATAATCAGACTGGTGTGAGACTTCAGAGATTCTCTTTAAGGCTACACAAGCACATATTCTATTCACTCTGGGAGTCTAAAAGGTCAGCTGGAAGCACAGCTCAGGTTTTGGCAGCTCCCCATTCTGACAGTCAGCTGGACTTGGCAAGAACAGGAGGGAATTTTGTGTCCATCAGTCATCTCCTATGCATAATTTCTCCCCAGTTCCACTCCTTGATGGATACAGAAGCCAGAAGAAAGCAAGAGCTGAAGAAAATTCATTCACTTTGATTTCTAAATGTGGAAGGATACGGTGGGTGAAAACCTATCTACAAATGAATGGCAATTTTAACTGCAGTACTTACACTGCATTTCACATGTCAACCTACACTTGTCTTCTGTAGACAAACTAACTCTATATTTAGGAAATATTTGTAAAGAACAAGTCTTTCATGAAAATGCTATTTGCATTAATTAGAACAATTACACTATTAGGGTGCTTAAACTCTTGTTTCATACATAGGAAAGAACTGAAGCAAACCTTACCTGGACACTGGATAAAAGACCACTCATAATTTTTTTCCTTTGGGCAAAGAGTAGCATCAAGCACCATTTCATTGGAGTGGGCACTGACAGGCTTCATGGGGCCTCTTGAGGAGCCTTCCAAGCACTGTCCTTTGCCAGTGTTACTGGGATCGTTGCACCATCCACACCCTGGCTGCTCCAAACACTGTCCACAGGTCCTCAGTCCGGAGCAGTTTTGAGCTTCAGGACATGGAATACAATATTAATGCAATGGTTTTTAAATAAGATGCTTGGATTTTACAACAGGCAATGGAGCATTTCCTTTTACTTGTGCAAATTTTTTAAAAAATAGCAGTTATACTAATAAGAATATCTCAGTTTCCATTGAAATTGTACTTCCTTAAAGATCACAAAACAGGCAGTAGGTGTTTGTTACTTCACAATGCAACAATAAAAACTTCAAATCAACAAAGATAATGAAGCAGAACAAGAATGTTGAACATCTTCATTAGACACACAAGAAAATATACATTCTTTACTTATTATTTGTATGTAATGCATTTATTACTAATTTTACTGAGATAAACAGCCCTTCCAAAAGGAAAACTCTGGAGTTCAATACAAGATCAAAAAACCAAGTAATAGTGATATTTATAAATATAAAAAAACACCAGATCACTGAAATTCAACCCAAAAAGTATTTTGGTCAAAAAGTACCCCTGGATGTCATCTGATTATTTGCCTACAAATATGACTTAGTCTTCTTACATACAGCTTTTGAAACAAGCTAGCAAACCACAAATAATAATTCAGACCCATTTAATTTAACTACATCTCAAGGTTCTCATCAATTAATCAGGTTTAATTTTTTAAATTGAGTTCTAACATCCAAATCTCCCTTTAGATCTTTTATACTCTATTCTTTAAAATAATTAAACTGTCTTCCTCATATTTCAAATCTGTTTAGAACCAAATAAAACTCCAATTCTGAAGTTACTGTCATTTTTTATTAATAAGAAATCAACTTTTTAGTAACTTCAAGAACACCATTAAAGTTTCCAAGCTTCTTTAAGCTTTTTCTGATACATCTTAGTTTTTTTAATTACGGTTGTAACATTGGATCAAATTAACATCAGGCTCATTCAAACATTGATCACTATGGGTCCCTGTCTCTCCTCACTTTAACTTTACAGGCTTTCAAAATTAAATCTTAAAAGCACACGTGAAGCTAAGCCCCTGCTGTGAAGCTAGAATTATCTAAATTTCTTTTGAAAAAGAAGAAAGTAATTTAAAGATTCACAGAGTTATCTTGAAGGACACTCAAATGGTTTCTACGTGAGGGTAAGCTCTCAGTTTGGCTCATCTGCAGCCAGGACACTGCGTCCAAATAACGTTCACAGTTACCTGGGCTCCTCTGGTCCACAAACGGAATACCAAGCAGAATGATTTCATTGCTAACTAAATTAACTGAGGACAGAATAAAGCTAGCTCCTCTGACTTCAGCAATAATTAAAATTGTTTAAAAGTAATGAGAGCTATAAAAAGGAAAAATACTGCACAGTCTAAAGATACCTGCAGATATCAGGAAAAAAGGCAGTGAAGAGTAAATCTCAAAAGGATTTTAACAGCACAGAAAGCTGAAGCAAGAGCTCTTCAATAGACTTGGAAGAATCTAAGCAGGATTGCTGTTTCAAGTTTCCCAAATGTGGAAAATAGCAGGGACAGGAAAAGGCCAACTGTTGCAAATAGTCAAATGGGAAAAATCAGTTTTAAACCATCAGAGCTGAAGCCGAATGATACAAATTTGGGCTTTTGAATACATTAGAAGATCAGCAGAAAAATAAAGACCATCATTCTGCACACGCCGGCTTGCCCTTTTAGAAACGCACTCTAAACAATCCAAACAAATCTCATGCTGCTATTTATACTCAGGCTGCTATTTATAAAGCCCTGAAGTATCAGCTGCACTATCTTTACAGAGGCTAAAACAGAACCAAAAGTGAAAATCCTCAGCTGTTATCTGTAGTGGCATTCAGCTGAAAACCTGAAGAGAGCTGAGAAGCAATTGTTGATGGAAGAAGGGGATATTCAAGCAGCAATTTTGTTTTCTTTGAAATTTTAGAGGTGGTTCAAGATTGTTCAACTGTCAGCTATTCAATCAAAAGTCATAATGGATGGAAGATGCAGGGAAGAGTGGAAATGCAAGTTTTCTGGCAAGTAGGTATTAAAATGACAATATGTCACCAATAAAACAGCATTCCTCATTTTTAATTCCAAGTTGTGAAAATAAATGTGAAGTTCTCAGTTGGGGGTTTTGTGGTGTTTTAAATCATACACGCTTGTCTGAATTTTTTTTTCATTCAGAGAAAAACAACCAAAAGCTCAGAAATCAGCCATTCAAAATAAAAAATAAAATTTTAAAAACAAGGATTTTTAAAGGTATAGTTCCAGTCTGTTCTTCAAGTAGAAACATTATCCCTTGATAAGGGAATTCACTTAATAATTCATTACTTCAGCAGCAATAATGATTTATCTACCTAATAAAATTTTCAAGCAATTTAGACTAAAATAATATCTGAACCATGCTTCATTTGGACATGCATTTTCTTGTTTAAATGCAAAATATTTGATGCTATAAAACCCTGGAAAAACTGCTTACAGCCACAGAATCTTGGGTTTTTTCTAATTTGTTGAATAGAAAGTACATTTTCATACAAAATTGCCTTTACATAATGTTGAACTGGTATATAGCAAATCGCTTTTGCCTTATTTAATATAAACTTTTACAGCCCTGACAAAAATGACAATCAAATTAAAAACAATTTCTTATGTTCCCCAAACAAATTGAATCAGTGTGATGTGCAAACACTACACGAAGAGAAAAACTGAATTGAAAGTTCAGCTGACATAATATCTGCTAGTTCAAAAACATCAGCATCATTTATGTGGTATTCTGTCAATTTTATCTCCAGATTTTCAATCTATTTATGTTCTGCCACAACTCACTATCAATATTTTATAAGTTACAAAATTCATTCCTATACAGGAGAGGAAAGAAAAAGTTCCGTGAATGGCTATGAGAGAGAAACCTTTATATAGCTACAGAATTATTATTCCAAACATACTGACAAGAGATTAAGTGTTCCTATTACCTATTACACTGGACCTGGGCACTAGAACCTGGATTAATACCTGGAATTTACTAACTTAGCTGAAAAGTTTACCAGAACAGCTTAACATGGTCCTGGTTCATTACATTCTGTGATTACTAAGGATGAAGAAGGAACCTCAATTAGAGCAATATGGGCTCTTGGGCGGTTTAGCCTGAGGGAAAAGCTTTCCAATGCCTTATTTCCCTTTAACCCAGATATGTTGTGTACAGCTCTTTTTCTCCTAAGATTAGAATATATCCATGGTTCCTTTTACAGACACATCAAGAATTTGTTTTACTCAGTATTTTCCTGAGGCTTTGGTGAAAGCAAGTAACTGCCTTTTGTGATCTTCAGGATTTTTTTTTTTTTTATTTGTACCCATAACCTATCAAATGAGATCATGATTTAATTATGAGCCTGAAAACAAGTTGCTTGTTGTTGTCAAGACCATTAATCCTGTCACAAAATCTCCACAAATAAAAAGATTCCAGAGGCTTTGATATCAAAAGACCCTCATGGAGAGAGAAGGGAAATCAGCAGTAACAAGAAAAACTCTCTCAGAGTAGAGCAATAAGGAGAGTCCAAAGCTACACTTAGGAAATCCTGAAAAATCTTAAGAACCAGTCTTCTGAACAATGGTGACTGAGGAATTGTTCTAAATAAACCCCAGCTAAGACAAGAATCTAAGGCACCAGGCAGCTCACTCCAGCATCTACACCACTTATGGCACCAATAAACCCAGAACTGCAAGGAGCTGACTCCAGGCACTCCCAGCTTGGGAAGGAGCAGCTGTGCCTGACACACCGAGAGGTACTTGAAAGAGATTGCTCATTCTCCTCAAGAGACACTGCATCAAGCTCTGATGAAATGTGCTTCCAAAGGGGGCATCCAGGGAGTAACTTTGCTCCTTGACAAAATAAGAAATCATTTGCCTCTTGTCCCCAAAGGATGAAATGGGCAGCCTTGAACATTAATCCAGCCTGACTCAGTCTGATCACACAGGACAGAAGTTTTCTGTACCTCCTTTAACTGCCTGATGGCTTAGCAGAATTCCTTCTACTTCCATAGAGAGGATGAACAATCTGCAAGAGTTAATTATTAGGGATCAAGGGTTAATAATCCCCATCTGCAAGGGAGAAGAATCTAAGGAATATCAAGATAATTCGTTTTGCATTTGTGTTAGAATATTCTCAAGACTAATACTATCATTATTAAACCTTTATTTTTATCTTTGCAGGAAAATGGCATCGCCTAAATCGGAAAAAAATGCATTAGAACATTTAAACCTTTAAAAATTCAGCACACTTCCTTTTCTTAATAACTTGATACTTTGTAAGTTTAAGATCTACATTTGGTTATCTAATTTTAACAGTATCTTGTTCCAGCTCACTGCAACTGCTTGTCACACAAACACTGGTCATACAAACAATCATGGTAATTTTTTTTATCTGACAGGAATAAATACTTTTAACAGTATTTACTGTAAATACTTTTCACAGTTTCAAAAGACGAAATGTATTTCATCATCAAAGAACTGCCAGGATTTTATCTGTATCTAAATGCATACTCAGCACTGACTTCTCACATCAGTAACTATGTAAGGTCATTCACTTGAAAATCTTTTTATCTCTAGCAAATGTGCTGAATCCCTCCAGCTCTTTCAAATGAAAAATAAATCTAACAATACATTCAGTAAGATGAACATTCACTGAGATACTCACGGGAGCAGGTGGCAGTTTGCCACTCCAGACACTGTCCATATGGGAAGGAGATGATGTAGGCATTGGAGTCCACACACCGTTTGGTGCTGCTGCACCACATACATTCCATGCCATTGCTCGTGCAGTTGGAGCAGGTTGTCCTCAGGGAACATGGCTTTTTGCAGGGCCTGGCATTCTGGTTGGGACTGACTGGAAAAGGATCACAAATATTTTATCCTTTTGAACACATGTTCAATCTTCTTTTTCTTTCACCATTTGTTCCATTAGAAAAATCCTTGCTGAAGAGGTTGCCTCCTCAACTAGCTATAAGTATTTTGATCCAAATTTACATAAATATAATAATATTTTTTTAATTTAATATGCAAAACTGAGCATGACTCATATGACAGCTCACAGAGTCCATTTCAGTGTATGCTAACTTGAACAGTCAGGTGGCTGTTTGTCATGGTAAACTTTATACACAAACAAACCTAAAAGACGGAAATCAGAATTTTGGATTTGTCTGTCTTTTATGACTTTCAGTATTCACTAATGTTCAGCAAGATTCAGAAAGAACACATCAGCATTGCTGAATATCTCTACATGTGGTTACAGCTACTGTTACCACTGACTAACACTGATTTGGAGTCAAACAATAAGATTTCTGGTGAAATGCAAAATAAGCCACGTGAATTAATTCTCAAATAAATATTTGCTGCTCTAGGAACATTAATAGATTCCAGCTATTTCCAAAATACTATATATATATATATATATATATATATATATATAATTATGTAATCCAAATTGTCCCCAAATCCCTCTTAGGTAAATGAAACCTCAAAGAGCTTGTCATTCACCACAGCACCGTTTCCTGTGAGTAAGGGGCTCCTTACCAACGGGTTTTTCACACACAAGGCCATCTGCCATGGCAGTGCAGGGATTTGCCTTCAGCCCTGCCACCTCTGCTCTCTCCAGGTAGGCACAGAAGCCAGAGTCGTTGGGCTCCCCAGGGAGCCACTGCAGGGTGGTGTTGGTGAAAGGGGACATGTCATCCCAGCCCCAGTAGGAGATGTTGATCTTGCGCAAACCCACCCAGGGTGAAATTTTCTGTGGATGAAAATTGAACAAATGGGAGAGAATAGTTTAAAATGTTTTTTTTTGTCTTGATGAAGCATTTCAAAAAATAGCTCAACAGCAACAACTCCACATTTTCAGAGTCCACCATGTTCTTATCTCTCATTTTCATCTCATCAGTCATGGTCCACAGAGTTTTTATCTTACTTGTTCTATCTTGCTGAACATCCCCAAAACCCCAACAAAAACTTCACTCCCTGTATGCTTCTCTTCTACTAGGAATTTGTCTTCTGTTCAAAGACGATTATGATTTCTATTACTGGATACAGGACATAATGAAAAATTGTTTTTTTCCAGTGGCTGTTGTATGATTACTAATTGCTAGGCCACTGTGGATAATGAAACACATGTAAGTTAAGAGCAAGTCAGAGAAATCAAAGTTCAGGAAAAAGTAGGATAAATATTCCATCCTCTAAAGTCCATAGTGCTGAGGCTGATCAACTTTAGGTAATTAAGAGACAGAGATAAAAGTGGCAATTTACATTTCAATGCTGTTAAATACACATTGAATATACATTCATCACTGATTTATAAGTTATAAAGCACAGTCTAGAAGAAACTAAATGCAAATTTTTAAAACATATTTAGGATGTATTAATAAAACTACATCACAAATCCTGCTGATTTTTATCATTTCATCTTTACACACTTACCAAGTGAAAAAGCAGATATTAAGGAAGAAAGGCATTTGCTTGTTCCAGGATAAATCTGCATGCATTACTTGCCACCATTGGTGTAAAAATCTCAAGACACCCAAACCAAATACATTTCCTCATGTAATCTCTGCAGGCAGTTTTCATTAAGGCCAGTTTAAACACACAGAAGAGAGATACAGAGAAACAACAGGGCTGTGACAGGTACACGATGGCAGGTGGATGCCAGGATACCAAACCCAGCTGCCTGCCCAGGCAGAGGACACACAGTGTCAGCTCCAAAGCAGAGATATTGATCTGATTGTGAATTAGGTTCACAACTGATTTACAAGGTAAGTAAAAGTAATTTACAAGGTAAGTAAAACACTATAACACACCTAAAGGGAACCTGCCACGATTAAAGGTCTATGTATTCCACAAGTGAACCAAGTGCCATTCTCTATCACTGATCTTTTACCTCTGAGCTCATATTTTCTCTGGGCACTCTTAACCCACAGCTGAAAAGAAAATCAGTACTCTTAATTCTACACACAATCAGAGCATTCCTTCTTTTTTCCTATGACTTGTTAGAGCGAATTGAAATATGAAGGATTGCTAATTCTGTTTCAAAAATACCAGTGGTAAATACCATTTAAAAGAATCTGTAGGTAGATAATCAGTATCCCTGACCTCCATAATATGTACTCCCTATGCTCTCTCCTGTATCTATACTCTTAGTTAAGATCACGATCAAACAAAAATTCCTTTACCTACTAACACTTAAGAACACATGAACAATCTTAAACAAAACAGAAAATGACTAAGAAATGTTCCATTCCATAAGCAGTGATGTCTTCCGGGAGACTCAAGAAACATTCATCAAAATTACCACTGTCCACTTTGTGTCTTACGTCTGTATTTACTTCCTAACTCCATTGCTACCCCAGGTGAGCAACTTTCCGGGTTTCTGTGAGGACTCACATATTCTGGATAGCAGAAAGAACATGATGCAAGCAGTAGAAGTGGAACTTGGGCATTTGGAAAATGGTAGATAATACATCTGTTGTCTTATTTGTTGTTTAGTTGCCTGGATTCCTGTTTTCATACGTGGTCCACATGGACCAGAAAACCTTAGATACCTACACATATATCTACACAGCTCTCTGTAGATGCTGAGTGTGCACACCAAGCACATATAAAATAATGTCAGGGGCTTAGGCAGGATAAATTGCTGACAAACACAGACATAAACCCACCCTACATGCCTACTTTGGGATTGAGGGATTCTGGCCAAGAGAATCTTTAACATATTACTGACTGTTTCAATTGCACTGCCAAACAATTTGGCCTCAGCATCAGCATATAAAAAAACAAGCTATGGTGAAAAAGTATGTGAGCCAATAATGAAAACTGACAGTGCAGCACCGATATTTGCAAATAAATTCTTCCATTTGAGAAGGAGACTGTCTTGGAACCCCTTTAACAATGACAAAGTCCCAGGGAGAATCATGAAAGCCAAAGCGGCCACAGGAGATAAAAGCAGCATCCCTGAAACGAAAGACTTCCAGCAAAAGCAACACATATCCCAGTCATAATCCTTCTTAATAGCTGCACTATCTGGACAGCTTATAGTCATCCTGTCAGGCATCTCAAATTCCATATGTACCATCTCTGGCTCTTCACTAGGATAAAACATCAAAATACAGACCCAAATGCTGATGAGCACATTATCAAAAACACACCATCAAAGCTGTGACCTTGCAGTCCCACTCAGGCTTCTCTGGCCATGCTGTTAGGATGCCAAGCACAGATAATCCAAGTAAGGCCTCCCAAATGCTCCAGTGATGTGCTTAACATGCATATTCAATTATGTGGCATCAGTTCCATCCTGTGGTGAGCCACAGGTGAAGACTGCTGGCAAAAGCAGAGTGTGTGTGGATATCATCAAAGTTTATCACCAAAAATGATTGCTGCTGCACTGCACAGAAGCCAACAGGAAAAATCAAATCACAACAAACACATTCAGGAAGTTCCACATGAGACACCTGCAGCCACCAGGGCTCTGTGGCTATCAAATTAATTCCTTTAAGAATGCATAACTCTAGTATAAATTATCTCTTAAACTGATGAAAGGTTTAGTCAGAATAGCTGGGAATCTCAAAGTACTTGAAGTAACCAAGGGACTTAAAATGTGTCGACTGAAAATGGCAATCCAGTTTCTTCTTCAGGCTTAAGAAATAATGAGAGCTGAACATCCTTCACTTGAACTCTACAGTTGTTTCATTTAATGCAAAATTAATGTAGAAAACTGATCCCTTTATTTTGAATATTTGCCAAAGATGCTTCTGAAAAGGATCAGACAGGAAGGGAATGAGACTGCCAGTTCTCTGGAACCAGAACTTGCTGATTTAAGATTCCAGCTGCCAGGCCTCTCAAAAAATGTTTTTTTCCCAAACCAGATGAGGGAAAATACAGTGCAAATCAATTCATTTATTGGAAGTTCACATGATCTTTCCTCAACATATAAGTGGGAAGAATGTTACTCCTCAGAGAGTTCTGAAGCCTTGTTCTTTCTTTCCTTCTATATATACGTATCTATAAAAACTCCCTTGATACATCATATACAATTCATTTTGAAACAACATCAATAACAACTCAACAAGCTCACACAAAAGCATTCTAGGCAAGTTTAAAAAAAACAGTTTAAAACCAAAACAAAAAAATCCCCAAAGCAATGCAATACACAGCAGGTGCTCAAATCCATCTTGGGAAAATTTGTAACAAGCCTTACTAATGACGCAATGGACAATATAATCAAATATATATTGAGAAATATTGTATAGCTTTGTCCTACTACACTATCTAAAACCTGGAATCATCTGTCAAATATGTTTGTCCACCTATCCATATCATTCTAGGCTATTTTTATAATCCACAGCCCATCTTGGAAACTTTATATTTGTGCTTGAAATACAGCTTGTCATGGTTTACCTGTCTTCATAGAGCCATCTTTTATAACACTGAAAACAAGTTGCCAAAAAAAACATTTTTAAATGAGAGATAAACCTTTAAGTCAGAAAATGTTTCAGAATTATTAAATTCTGGCAAAAATTTCTGGGCAAGGTTTTATTTTCATCTGACAGAGTAACAAAACTGCAATCATAGAATGCATATCAATATCAAGGGAACATCATTCTGTAATCTCATTTCAGTCCTATCAAGCTGAACATAAGGCCAACTTCTAGCCATAACAGGAATCTATAAAACACTGATCACTAATAACTTCAAAAACATGCTCTTCTCTTATTCTAAACCAGACAATTTTAATTTATTATTTTTTAATCGTAATTATGGAACTATGTTAGAAAGGAAAATCGTGTAAACTTAAGTGGAAAACTGATAGTTCATGTTAAATCCACTGTTTACTCAGAGAATTTAAATCAGATTAAGTTGCCTTGACATCTAAAGTGAAAGGGATCATTTCTACTCATGATACATTTTTTTCAGGTATTACTGCTGAATCAGCACTAAACTAATGAGGGCTGAATAATTTGCAGATGAGTGAAGTGAGCAGGACTACCTTTACTGAATAGCCAATTACCACTGAGGCTCAAAAATCTCCCGTTTCTTAATTATGCAAATTGCTGAGGAAGTATATATATCTTTCAAAAATTTATCCCCACTTTTATTTAAATTCCTTTTATTTTGGATCTCAAATTGTCCTGAAAGTGTATAATGCACTAATGTCTCATTTTCTATTATTGTGTGCATCACAACACCTTATAAACAAAATCCAGCAAACTTCTCAGGATCTGTTTGAGCTCCTTGATTTGTTGCTATAGGATGAAACATTCAATTAAACTTTGAAAATACTCTCAGTGTATAGGCATCTCAGTGCCCATATTTCTACAACATTCACTATGTGGAGAAAGGTTTGCAGGTAATTTCCAGCACATTCCATATTTTGTAAGTATTTACCCAGTGACTGACACGTTTTAAGCAGTGGAAGCAAGATTTATGAGTTTTAAGTGCCTCTGGATCTATTAAAATCATATGATGCAACCTGGATGCAATTCATAGTAGGGGTCATGCATTAGGTCATGAGAACACCTAATTCTCCTAACTCTTTTTAAACTTTTCTGTGGTTTCAATTGGTTTAAAAAAATGTAAAATCTGGCAAACTGAAAAAAACTAGAACTTCCCCAATTTCCACCTACACGGATAATAGCTACTCCCATTCCAGTGGGACTTTGGTTTCTTGGAAAACTTCTTTATAGGGGACAATTTTAGGTATTCTCAGGTATCCAAAGTGAGTTGAGCTCCCCTAATCCTGAGGGTAGGAACACAGTTAAAGTAGAGGTGAGCTAATGGACAGACAATGCAACTGTAAAATGGAGACAAAGTGCTAAAATAATTTATTAGACTCCTAAAACCACAATAGGAAAGTGGGACTGGTAGAAACTGTTCTATGGGGAATAATTCAGAAACCAGGAGTAGATGTCAACTTCACCACAATCACACACATTATAAAACCACAGAAACACAAAGCCCTCAGAGAATACTGTGAGCTAACAAGGAATAACATTGCTATGCAAAGCTCACTAATTAACTGCAACCTACACTCAAGTGTAATTTATAAAAAGATGCTTAGCCTTGTGAGCAGTGAGTCAAAGGAAAAGTTGCAAACAGTTTATATAATGAAAGGCACTATGTAAAACTGTTCTTCTTTGTGCTTACTACACCAAAACTAAATCTTCTCAGAATTTATTGCATGCTAACAAGAAAATTATTATTTTTAGTTAAATCCCACAGTTGCAAGCAACTCCCAAGAGAGCTAATTGCACTTTTAAATGAATATACAACATTTGAATATTAGCAGGAACAGTAAATTAACCTCATATTGCTGTTTAATCTATTTTTCAGAGAAATTCAAATCTTCCCTTTCATAATATTTTGCTTACTAGGTCAATAAAAGCACGTAAGAAGAAAATATGAAGTGTCATTTTTCTTTAGTGTGGGGATCTGCAGCCTATCCATTGTGTTTACTTTGGCATTCTTTGACAGAATTTAATTTATTTTTCATGAACAATACAAACTAGACTTGAAACTGCTGGGAATAATTTTAAAATACATCTGCAAATTCAACAATGTTGAACTTCATACCACACAGATCTTTGTTTTGTCCCTTTCTTTAATACCAAATAAACCTTCTCCTTATACTTTAAAAGGAGACAACCTATTGATTTCTAGTTTAGTATTGGGATTAGGAGAAATTATTTATACACAATGAGGTCTGGATAGGGTATGGAGACAATGGCAGTCCCTCCCTCTGAATCTTTCCAAAGCATCAATATATTATTCTAAACATGATAAAGAAATTGTCCTAAATTTGTCCCAGAAGGTGGTCTTTGTGTATTAGGAAACAATTTACAAAATCACATGATGTTTCTATTAACAACAAAGAATGCTGAAGCCCTTCCAGGCTGGAGATTTACTGCTGCTGTTTGACAGTTTGTAAAATACACAACAGCTACCTAAGTTGCTTTTTCTTTTCTCAGCATAAGAATACCAAAAAAACAAGGAGATAAAGTCAGAATCATATTCTTATTTCCAAATGCTGATCTCACACATTCATTAATCCTGAGAAGTTTTTTTGTTTTCAGGTGAAACTGAAATAGTTTTTCTTTCCTAAGCTAAAGATTTTAAAGCCTTCAGCATTAACCACCCAAGTCAAACTCTACTGCAGATAATAGAGATTAAAACCACAGTGTTCACCTCACAGCAGCTCTGACTCCATTTGTGAACTCCCCACCAGCACCTGTTACAGAAAGCCATCTAAAATGAAATCTCACTCTTTAAATCATTATGATTGCAGTTTGAGAGGGAAAGGCAGGCAAAAGAAGATCAAGAAGTTTCAGAGAGCCTCTGTCACACCTGATAACACATTTAGGATGTATCACAGTGAGTAAATGTAGCTGGACAGATAGATATGAATGAAAAGAATCTTTTTTTTTGCTAAGTGCCACTGAAAACACCAGGATAATTCATGGCAGAATTCCATTAGAGGTTCTGACAGCTAAATGATTGTTTAATGCAAGATAGATTTTTTTTAAAGTGTATACATTTGTCTGCAATTGCTTAAACTGTATTTGAGGTATCTCAAATTTACATCACCACATTGGCTCAGGATGTATTTAATTTAAATAAATATATGCTCAGCAGTATGTCACCTTGCAGAAGTTCTAAGCTCTGAAATGTAAGAAAAATCTTGCTTCCAAACAGTAAAAAAAGCTGTTTCTCATCTACACCTCAAGCCAGTCAGGCAAAATCAGTCATATCAACAGTCTATCACACATTATTAGATCTGAAGGCATCCTGTGCAGTATTTTAATAAGAATCACAGGCAAGGAAAGCAAAAAGGAAAAAAGGTGATAAAATAAATAACCATAGCAATCATGTTGCCAACATCATTTTGTTGTTGTTTTTGTTTCAATTACATTTTCAACATTAACTCATCAAAGAGTGGACAGACATAATGTGTTTCAAGGCTGCAATAAATACAATATCAGGGAAGAACTTTCTGACATGGAATGATTTCACTCCTTCATTAGCAAAAATCAGAAAAGTGTCTTTCTAATAAAAAATATTTTCTCTGTCCCATTCCTATATTTACTTGGGGAAAAAACAACAAAATCCTCAAATATATAACCTATGTTTGAATCTGCATTTTGCAGTGGAATGCTAAAAAGGACAATAGAATATTTTTGTCCACAGTGTATGTCCCTAACCTCTTGCTCTCAGATTCAGTAATAACATAAAGGCAATCCTTAACTGCTTTTTGCTTTGAATGATCTCAATTAATCTGCAGCATAACAACTTTTTAAATCACATACTAGTTTGATTTAAGCTTTAATTATTATCCACAATTATTTTTCTCTTTCCTGTAACTGCAAAATCCTAAACTACTTAAAAATTTGAGAATTTTACACACACAAAGTGCTGCATGTTCTACAAAACTAAATACACACTCCCAAAAATGTCCTTTGCTAACAATTGATTTGCTTATAAAAATCAGAATCATATTCTGTTAAGGCATCCCATCTGAGTGAATGCCACTGGGTTTCATATTTCTGAGCATTCTTACATTTCATATACTTTAACCAGTGATGTTTAAACACAGCAGTAAGCATTTGAATATTTAACTGCTGAAAAATTGAACCTGACCACGCAGGGACAGGTAATTTCTCTTCCCTTCTCTTGTCTTCTCAGTTAACAAAAATAATTTGGATCACTTTCCTCTGGAATATTCTGGTGGTAGCTTCCTGCATTTGCCAGAGGCATGGAAGAGTTTTCAGCTCACCCTCTCTTTCTCTCTCCCCACCATTATTAGAGATAGCTAATTAGCTCCAGCTAATTCCAGGGCTGTTGTGCAGGGAATTGCTACATGTTTTACATACTAGAGCAGCTTCTTTGTGACCCTTTGATGCCACAAACCAGTTACAGAGGAAACTGGCTTTTCTAGAGAAGCTACAGCTGTACTGGTGCATAGGTTTATGTGTCCCTAGTGCCGGACCCTGCCTTTGCCTGTGCTGAATTTCAGGATTAAATCTATCACAGCTGAAGCCAGGACACAAACAGTTTTCCAGCCACTCTCTTGAGCAACTACTCTCTTCCAAGTAAACAGTAACTTTCAGCATTTAAATCTGGTAAGGGGAAACTTGGGACCTGCTGTGTGTTTTGTTTTAAAGATGAGATTTCCTTAATATCCTACCCATGACTTACACAGGTCTTCAGCACCATTTAGCACATTTCTTTGAAGGCATAAACTCTCCTCTCTTTGGACAAAACCCTAGAAGAGATTTCTCAAAGCAAATTTGTTTCACATAAGCATCAGTTACAGTTCCTCTAGTTACCTGAAGTGTATACTTCTGTATTTCATCCAGAACAAATTCCACTTCTTTTGAGGTTGTTAACGAGGCAAGATTTCCACTCAAATTGTAGCAATACAGCTTGGCATTGTCGTAGCTTTCCCGACTGGAATTTATGTGGAGGCAGGCATCTCCAATGTGATTCCATCTCTCTCCACACAGGTGAGCTGGTGCAAAAACCACACGATTAAAGCTGATTCGAAAAAACTTTTAAAAAACCCAAGGGAGTCTGAATTTTATATTCCTGAGATCATAAATCAAAATGCATCCCACACTCAATTTCCCTTTTCACATCACATAAATTCTGAAATACCAAGTATCATCATACAGAATAGTGTGTTGTTATGGAAAGAAACGTCTAAGAATTTAGAAAATAATTGTAAGATATATGCTAAGTTTCAGCATAATATGTTTATGCCTCTACTTCTTCCTTGTACTCAGAATTGAGCACAACTAAATATTAGGATTATATTATGTACATAAATAATAATTTTAAAAACTCCTTTTACTTAAATCACATGTAAATTTCAAGAACTAACAAGAACTGTCCTAGAATCAAGAAATCACAACTTTACACTATCCTGGTTTTTATCATGCTTTTGCATGTATATTTGCCTAAATACTATTGCAATCCAAATGATAGAAAATTCAGGTAACATCTCAGAAAATATTTCTCTTCAACATTTTACAGCATTATTTGGACTCAGATAACTATTAAAAAGACAGGTAAGAGCAACTGTTATAGTCAATCTACAAAGATTACATAAATACAGTTTTGAACTGCAGAGAATAAATTAAGTTATTTACCGAATCATCTCTGTAACAAAAAAGGGTTCATTAACTTCATCTGGACATAAAGATCAAATGGAAAAGGTTCTGACATTTAACTGCATATATGTAGTTATGAATACAAATTACAAAATAAATACTATTTCAGAATGTTAACAGTCACCTTGTGAGAATATTTCATATTAGCATTTTAATATTCACTGCTTTCACAGTAGTACCAACATTAGACAATCAAGAAACTAGATCTTGGGCCCTATCTGCACAGGAAAATTGAAGTATAATTGAATTATAACTTTTAAGGTAAAAGCCCAGCTAGCAAAAGTAACAATGTCAGTGTAGATGTAACAGTGAAACCCCCAGTAGGGCCACTCAGCCCTGCCCTCAGTGCTCCCACAGGCCAGAGCTCATCACTGGCTTGTGCACAGGCACACGTCACTGTGCCTTCACTAATGTCATTATCCCCCCTAACACAATTAAAGGCAGCACTGATGCCCCAATCAGGGCTGTAATCACATCTGGCTTCACCTGGACAGGCACAGCCAGGCAAGAGGAGCGAGCACAAATAAAACAAATCCACGTCTGCTCATGGACACACATTCACTGTCAAGGACAGAGATTCACTCTGTTTTGAAACAGCTGGGAGCAGCAGTGTCCCCTTACCAGGTAGTGCCTGGCACTCCTGCTGCCTCTGGTCCCACTGGCAGTTCAGGTGCAGGGAGCAGCTCTTGCAGCTCGTCAGTTTATTGCAGATCTGCTCGTTCCTCACGTGGCATTTTGTGTAATTTTTAACCGACTGTGAAAATAAACAGACAAAGCAGCAACTCAAGCATACATCTATTAAGAAAAGCAGAAGTCAACACTGAAATACAGAGTAGATGGATGGCTCCCAGAAAGTCATGGCCACCTAAAAGCTAGGCTGAACTTAAGCTGCTTATCTAGAATCCCCTATCAGATGCAGAATGCAACCCTGGAGCACAAATCACTCCACTTGTTCTACACAACTGTTAGTGTCAAATTGAAGAGGCCAATCCCCTGTAGAGAGAGCAGGAAGAGCTTAAAAAAACTAAATATTTATTTCTTAGATAGTTTAGGGTTATATTTTCACTAAATTATTTCATCCTATGCAGGTCAAAGCAATAAAAATACTCAAACAACATAAAAAAGGGCACAAGGTGCAAAATAATTACATATAACTGACTGAAGGTGCACGAATATGCTCCACATATGGCATAAAACCAGGAATAACTTTATTCCTTTGATACCTTAGTATACAAGAGAAGCAGTAAACACTGAAGGAATTATTACCTGGGGGCTTTTATTTGGTTTGGTTTCTTTCCTGAAAACTAAAGTCTTCCAAGTTAGATATTTTGAATACAAATCTTTCTTCCCTCTGCATAGTACTTTTAATTAAGACATTGTATTGATACCTTATTTAATGAACCGCCCTAAATCCTCAGCCAATTCATCAACTCACCTATAAGGCTCCCTCTACCAACTTAATTTCAAGGTAATAATTAAAAGTAAGTCCTAATGCAAGACAGCTTTATACTCACAGAACAGTCGAGATTGGAAGGGACCTGTGGGAGTCCCTCTTGTCAAACCCTAACAAGTCTTGTCTCTCTTAAACAACAAAAGATTAAATTAATACATGGCAGCAAAAATGGACTGCACTTGGACAGCAAATGCAAGATTTATTGACAAAGTTGGTTGCTTTCCTTTCTAATAGTCTCCTGGAGTATGATTAAACAACTTCTAAAGGGACTGCATGACAATTAGTCACACAGTGGTTGGTAGTGGAATATGGCAGTGATAGAGCAGGGTGAAGAAAAGCTGTCTCCTTTCATTTCTGTTTTTAAAGTCCTGAAATAATGCATTTGTGAAAGTAAATTCTCAATCTCACACAGAACCAGCTTCATCCCTGCTGAACAACACTGCTGTTGAGACATTTTATTTTATTGCCTTTATTGGATAAGATGCCTACCAATAAGTTTATTTTAAGAGGTCCTGACTTTTTTCTGTTCTATAGGAAAGGCTACTGTGAAGCAAAAAGGACCACAGAAGCAGGTCTAGGTGTAGGCATCTACCCCACAACATGAAACAGAGCCAAAGGCAATGCCAACAAGTAACAGACTCTCCATCTAGGCCAAAAATGCATACAAATGTAAAGTACAAAAAAAAAATCTTTGGTGCAAATCCACATTTATTTTCACTCAGTCATGAAACATATTTACAAAACTGCCTCAGAGATGCTTTGAAGTGAATTTCAGAGAACAAGTAACCACCATCTGCTCATTTACAATAGCTCAACTAATATTCACTTTTAACACTTCATTTTGACATACCCTTAAGCATTCAGATTTCTTTTTTAAATTATATACTCTTCCATGGTATTACATACAGATTACAATTTTCCACCTAAGCTGAGATATTTTTTCTATTACTTTCTAATCATGAAGCTTGTTGTGTGCCGGTTATTTAATGTTTAAAATAAAATTCAAAGTACTAGTGACTGTTCTATAATAATGTTCTTTGTTGTATTCCCTTATTCCCAGCATTTATTTCCCTTAAATCCAATTTAAACACTGCTTGCCTGAAAATCTCATTAGTTCAATGTAGATGTGAATCCAATAGGTAATTCATATTAACACAATATTAAGGTTATAACTTAACCTACCAAACCCAATGAAATTCAGAAAGATGACAGTCCATCTGTTACAGAACTTCTGTATTGCTGTAGGATATTTATAATGTTTACACACCAAAGCATGAGTAAATCATGTTATGTATAAAGCCTCCCTCATGTCTGATTTACTTAGATTTTTTAAGCACTGATCCTGATATAGCAGTATATAGACAGACTTATGAACTGCATGATTTTCTGAATATTTACTGGAGAATGAAAATACTACAGTAGTTTATCTTAGAATTTCAGAAACTGCTATTAAATTATGTACTTCTCCTGGATTTTTCAGGTTAACAGTATAACCTTGTCTAGTTTGCCTAGTGTAAATGTAAATTATTAATTTGCTATTATTTTCCTGAAGCTACTCCCAAAACTTGCTAGTGAGTACTTCGTACTCATAAATTTTCTTTATTTCCTCCAAGATCAATTTGATTCTATTCTTATTTCCTTCTACTACTTTATGTATTTACTCATGACTGTTCTTTGAATTCCTCAAATGTAGGCAGATTGCCATGACTACTATTATTGGTATTAGTGTATCATCCAAAGACTCCCATTGTGAAAGGAGATTTTTGGAAGCGATGCAAACATTACAAAAAAAACAAGGATTCTTGTCCTTAAGCCACTATGTTAAAATATTTAATAATGTAGGACTATAGGTCTCTTTGAAGCCTCCTCTAGTATCCCATTTCCTCAGCAAAACGCTCTTTATCATCCCCTTCATGGATTTGACAAATTTTTTTTTATGTTGCCACACTCAGATAAAGAACACTTTTAAATCACACTGGAATCTGTATTTAGGTAACTGTCATCAACTGGGGCCTTATTGTATTGCACATGTGGAGACCAACACACAAGAAATCCAGAGCCTGCTCCTGGTAGTAAGAGCATCTTCCTCTCAGTCAGAGAGGAAACATTTCCCTGCTGTAGGAATGTGCTCCCCTTGGAGTTTCTGAAGGCAACAACTTTTTCAAAAATGCAAGACTGGGTGGAGGCAGAAATAAAACAATTCAGGTGTGTCTCAACATACATAAGGCTCTCTTTAAGGCTACTTCATCAATTATCTTTTTCTCTTCAGAAATTAAACAAAATTGACAAAGTAAATTTTTTCACTCTGAAATTCAATCTCTCTCTGGTCTTACTCAGTAAAGAAAACTGCATTTTGTTGCAATCAGTCAGTCCTCTCCAGCTATTTGCTATTTTATTTGGTAAAGTACAAGAAGATTTTGCTTTCATGGAGGAGCTTACTCTTCCATTGTACTACTTCATGAAAAATGGCATCCTGTAAAGGTGCAGCAATCCAAAATTAAAGTTATCTCTCCCACAAAGCCTTTTCTTTTTTTTCTTTTTCTCTTTTTTTTTTTTTTTTTGGTAAAGACTTGTTTCCATTACAAAACACACTCAATTTTCTGCACAACGTGATCAGCAGCAAGGGAGTATCATTTTCACTGCATATGAGATAAAGCATTTTATGTGCAGACACAGAGAGTGAATACAGTCTCATAAACATATTAAGCAGTTCCAGATCAACCAGGCACTGCAAGCCTTTCCTTGCAATGATATCAGATAAGAGTATGATACACAGGATCTATATGATAATGCATGAGTCTGCACAGTAGAGGAATACAGTGCCCTGTAATGTTCTGGCTCACATTAGAGGGTGAGCACAGGCAGGTCTAGGTGCATCATCAATGTATCAGCACTGCTCATGAAGTCTATCTGCCCAACTAGAGTCATTCCAAGGAAATGTTCCTATTTTACAGGCCTTCCAATCAGCAGAGTAGCCACTGCTTTGCAGATATCTGTGACCATGAGGCCAATGCCAAACTGGCTGACAGCATATCTTAAGTAAACTGGTCAGTTTCCATGAGGCAACAGTATCAGATTCTAAAATATTATTGTGTGTCTCATCTGGAGTTCTATGATCTAAGTTATAAATCAAGGCCCTTGTACAGCTGCAATGGTTCCTTCTGATGTTCCTAAGTCTACAGCTTGTTATCCCATATTACCATCACAGTGCTGTCACAACATTTTCATTTGTGGGCCTAGTCGAGAAGTAGCAGTCTATGAAAATGGATAATCAGCCTGATCCATTTTTTTTATGGTTTTCCACATAGTGCCATTCTGTTGATGTTATTTTGGTGGGTTTATACTGAAGCTGAAAAAGTCTGCCTGCATCATCTCACAGCCAATAGACTAATTTTTCAACAGCCACCTTCCATTTATGATAGCACCTCTTTCCAGAAATCATTTTGATGAAGTTTTGCTACCCTATTCTTCAGTAACTACACTAACAGCCTTTGCTATCCACTTCAAACCCTGAATAAAAGACAGGAAATGATACAGAGCAGACTGGTGCGTCATTTGCTAATTAAGCTGACAATCTTAGTCATGAAAGGTTGTCAAAGAAGGACACTGAACCAAGAAGCTTGTGCTAAAATACCTAGTGCTCCACATTTATTAAGGGATCATTTATTATAAATGAAGATGGTCTGCTCCTTAGCAACTATTCCTTGTTCAAGGGCTGAAAATCAGGGTTAGAAAATTAGCACCTAATAGAGAACAAAGTGTCAGGAAAAGAAGGGCCCTTGAAGATCACAAAGGAAACCAACCATTAGTGCCTGGAATGTGAAATCCTCTGACAGACTTACAGCACGGCTACTGATGAATTTGTGTCTGCATTGCTTTTATTAGTAGTGACTAGCTACAAATGCCAGTGATTAGAGCTGGCTGTGCTCACTCTGAACGGGCAAGATTTGAGTCACAGTCAATCCAATTCACACCCTAATTTGTCTGGAAAACGAGATTGATTTGCATCAGGTTCAAGCCAGAGAGCAAGATACTTTTACTAATGAAAGTGTATAAAGAAAGGATTTTGAACTCAAGTACAGCCAGGTGTCTGTGGGTAGCTGAAAAGCATTAGGAGGCAAAATTTCTAAAGCTGAAAAACTATTATAAGTTTGACAAAAATCAAATGAACAAGCAAAAGATGCAGCAGCATCAAAATTTTAGTGAACAACAACAAAGTATAAAACATGGGACTAGGGAATATTAAAAAGAAAAACTATAAACTTGCATGCTTCTGTATGATCTGATTGCTTGTACTTAAAAAGATCAGAACCAAATCACCACAAGGCAGTAGACCTCATGGTTACAGAAGCTCCTATTCCTTTAATGAGATGACAAGTGACTCTGTGGCAAAGAAAACCATTTCTATGATGATCAATGATCAGAAGACCATGACTAATGAGACTGGCCTGGTCCTGTTTGAAAGGGGAAAAAACAAACAGCAACCTTGACGGGATTCCATGGTTCCTGCCTGCCTACTATATACCACATATGCACAAAATCTAAGTTAATAATGACTCTGTGACTTTTTGAATGTCATTAATTAGGGGATAGTATTATTTGTCATAAGAAATATATAGTAGGCAACACAACCCTGAAGAATACTTCCTTTTACCCTGAGATATTTTTTTGTCGTTGCAGTCCAACTCTGCCTTCTGCAACATTTTAAGTTCAGAAGCCTGGCAAACAAGTCTGCGCGTGTTGAAATCCATCAACTGCTAAGTCTAGTGAACCTAGGGAAGTACTGGTGACGCGCTCAGGTTCGTGAGGACTCACCATGCTGCAGTTACTGTGTGCTGAGATGCACTTCTTGTCGTCGCACCACTGGCAGCCGTTGGTGTTGGCGGTGCAGCTGGCGCAGTCGGCGTAGCGGTAACACCTGTCGTCGGCAGCAGCTGCCACACAGACCAAACAGAGAAACGTCCCCACACCGCCAGAGAAACGCCACGTTTTTAAACACCCCCTGGGAGCTCTCTCTGTTACACCCTTCAGCTGAACTCTAGCCGTTCATAAAGGGTTTAAGCTACTGTAGGAAATTAATTCTGTTCGGTTAATAGGATTTGCTGCTTTAAAAATTCCTTTAGTAGCGACTACGTTTGAAGGTTCGTAAGTCTCGTATCAGCTAAAGGAATACTCACTGATTTACAGTATGAAAGCTCTCTTAGCACAATGCAAAAGTTAGGAGCATAAAAAACTTTTTTCAGTTACTTTTCCCTCATTCTTTTAAAATGGAAGAAAGATTCTCTTCAAATGTAGGATTCTATAAAAATATTAGATGGCGATGTCAAGAAGACAAGATAAAAGTAGTAAATAAAACTATCTGAGGCAGATATGAGCAACACATGGGCATTTAAAATCTCCGTAAATTAATTTATAAACAAAATAATGACGGGTAAGTTAAAGCTCTATCCTTTATCTACAAGAAGTATTTGAAAAAGAGTCAAGGTTATATTCTCAATAATGCGACTTGGACTAAAATTTAGGTTATGTAAAATCATTCAGGACACAAATTGTTACTTCTGTTTCAAGGAGGCAAATATTTTAAAAATCACCATGATGCAAAATAGGAGAATATGTACCATCTCCTACACTGATTACCATGTTTAATTCCTGTTTGGTTTGGTTCTTTTAGTTTCAGGTTCATGCAAGCTTAAAAGATTCTCTTGCTAGAGAAGTCTTGTCTTCCCAGAATCGGTCTTTTAAAAACCACTAAAATTTCTTTTTGTCCTTTAATACTGACCATGAGCTGTGTCTCAGATGATAGTCTCAAGCAGGTAACAACTGAGACAAGAATATATGAATAATTTGCTTTTGGCAAAAAATTACCACCTGGAACAGGAAGAACTTGAGAGCATGAAATGGAGGTGTTCACACAACTTCTTCAGAACTGGAATTATACAGACCTCATCTCTTCCAAGTTGAGCTGTACTTTATTTCCACTGCAGCACTTGTACTTTAGAAACTGCTCCAACTTCTTTATTTTCCTTCAGCATGTCTGTGCTTTGTTTTGTTTGGCTTTTTTAAACACCTGTTGCCATGATCAGCTTTTTTATAAGATCCACTTTTATCTGTATTACTTTTGAAATTAATGCCACAAGATTTTTTCTTTTTCTATATAGATGAGCCTTTCTAGACTGCAGATGTCTGAAAGTTCTGAAATGGTACAAAAGCCATTTTCCAGAAAACTGTACCTGGATAATGTTTTTGTTATATCATGTACCTTATTTTTTTTCCCTGAGTTTGTGACTTTATAGCCAGTCTAGAAACAAGTAAAAGCTATCAGAAAAATAAAATATCTTGAAGTGCCGATTAATAGCAATGCTAGTAACTTTTCAAGAAACATTAAACACAGACTGGCAGTTTAATTGCATGGCACTTCGTACACACAGCGCACAGCCAAAGTTTGGGAAGTAATTTTACACTGTGCTGAAAGGAAAGATGTACAGAAAAAATAGTAGGTGCTTGTAGCAGGGATAAATATTCTGTTCATGTGACATAAAAGAACAACACTTTCACAAGCAATTTATTTGTGACATGCCAAAATGCTTAGGAATAGGTTGGAACAGTTATTCATAGCAGTAAATTGCTGTTTCATACAATACAGCCATCACAATGCCACAGAGAAATTCATATGACAAACTTGAACCCATCTGACACACTGCAAAGGGCTTGTTTGCCTCAGGGTTTTTTTCCAGCTGTGCCTGTGCTATATTCTGGTGTACAAACGCTCCTGTTTCACAGGTAATCTGCTTGAAAGAGTGATGCTTTCCTCTCTCATTGGTATATACCAATGTACCAATGGTATGTATGGGAGGTATGGGAGTGCCATATGCCCATAACACCAGGTATCACTTGCAGTGCCTGTCTGTGCTCTCACTGCTGTTCTGCTCTCCCTCAGCACCTTAAACTTGCTCTCTTTTGCATCTACTTCCCTGCATGTAAAATACAAAAGATTCCAAAACGGAATGATTCTTTTAAAAATAGTCCATATGTCTCTTGTTCTGGGTATTCTCACAGGGGAACATTTAACATTCCAGTCACCACTTCCACATGGTCACTTCTTTGGGGGTTTTCCACCCCCATCTCCTACATTGCATTACAAACCTGGCTAGAATTCACTTACCTGTTTTCTTGGGACATTTTGCTCTAAGGATATTATTAGCATGTCCAGATTCCCAAGATTCACAATGTTTCTTGTTCCACAGACACCTGATTCCTGGACGGGCATTTTTGCACAGCTCTTCATCCCTGAATGCTTCACAGTTGGGAGGCTTGTACACGAGGATGTCATTCAGCAGGACACTTGAAAAACCCCCAAATATATACATGGACCTATCGGGAAAAAGCAAGGAAATTTAACTGTTGATGTAGACACATTTTCTTGATTTCTTATCTGTCTTGATATACAATTTAAAACCCACATAGAGTTATTAAAAAAAAAAAAAAAAAGACCTTATTCTTTCTCTAATAAAGACTCTATCAGTGGCTCCTTTATTGATTACTTTTTCAATTTATTTCTCCATGGAAGTGGAGACTAACAAAAAAATTGCTGAAAGCTCCCTGTGCTGTATGTATTACGGAGTGGCATATTCCAAATGTCTGGGGAAAAAAAATGAAGAGCTTTGCACTCATTTTTGCAGTTAGATATTGAGAACAGAGCATGAAATACTGGCCTGCAGAAAACAAGAACATTCTTTTCAAGACAGGCAGCAACAATTGGCAAGATGGATACTCCTTTTTGGTAACATTTCTAGTGCTGCTGACATGAAAAAAAAAGACTAAACCTGAGTCCTCACCCTTCTCATTAAAACTAAGAACAGTCTCAGGTAAAATATAGTAATAGAAAACCTCTATATCTGTTGTATGATGTACTCCTTAAACACAATTAATCACAGAGTTACCAACAACAGAAATCTGGAGAGTGTCTTGTATTGCACTATATTGGTACCAAAAACTCTATGAAAAATACCACTAATTTCTTTTTAAAAAAAAAAAAAGGCATTTTGAATGTAATTCATAGAATGTGACAGTTCTCAAAGTATCAGACATGGTTTAGATGGCATTAAACACACAAATCATAATGAAAAACTATCAGCTGCTGAATTCATTAATTCCAAGCAATTTTGTCTTAATAAATAAACCCATTCATTGATTAATGTCAAGTGCTCTGTGTACATACTTACAATTAAGTGCTATTTTTGTTAAAAGATGTCACACTCTCATTTGCAGCATTACTCATTACCTCATTTCTGACCTATACAGGATCCTTATACAGAGGATTCATAAGTTACCCACAAATAGTAAAGTACTGACTTTATTAGTGTGATGAATAATGTAGAAGAGGGAGAATGATCTATAGCACTGCAACTTCAGATAGATACTAGGCAGCCAGCAAAACAAAATCTGAGACAAGTAAACAACACACATTTTTTTTAAACCTGACTACTGTTTTCTACAACTTTTCCAACTTAATATCATCTAGTTGCTGGCAGGCTTTTCCTCCTTCAAGTGGCAAAGATGATAACTGTATCAGTATCATCAAAATCTCCCCTTTTTCCCAGCAAATTTTAGTTACATGGTTATTTCACAAGTATAGAAGAATGAAGAATTATAGCATAATGCAAAGAGAAAAAGATTTCTCCCATCACACCTAAGTGAGGGTTATAGTTGGTACCAAGTATCAAATTCAGTGCAGCCCTCAATACTGAGAAAACACCTCAGTATGCTGAAATGTACAGCTAAAATATCACTGAACAGATCCCACAGCCTGGCAGATTGGGGATTAGCTGTACTGATTACCTGATGAGCACTACTTTCCCTTTTAATAAATTGCATCAGTTCTGTTATTGAACCATACTTCACTTAAGTGTGATTTCTGCTACAGCTTTTCCTTCAGAAAAATGGCAAGAAAAATTTAAGAAACACTTCATTTACCCATTACTGACAACAGCAGTGTGACCAAATCTGTTGACATCTCGATGCAGATTAGGTTTTGGTAAAATCTTCCACTCATCACAAGCTGAAAGACAAAACACCAAGCGTATATCAAATAATTTGAAAAGCTTTCAGAAAAATACATGTGAAGTATATTTTAACTGCTCAAGGATAAATCAACAGGTTACTCCTTTTAGATGCATTTTTGAGTAGATGCTCCAAGAACCTGTCAGAAACACTGATCTATCCTAACATTTGTTAAGCCCCAGGACATTGATAGAAGAGACACGTTATTACATGTTCAGTTGTCTGCATTCACAGCCCGTTTCAACAACCACAGCTACAAGCCCTGCCATAATTGTTATCAAGGTATCAGTAATATTGCCTTCATGTTTACACCCTCTCAAATTAGCTAAAGTGTTTCAATTTATAATTATTTCATGGAGTATCTATGGCAGTGAACTTAGTTCTTAAGTGTTTTAAGATAAACCATCACTCCTCTAGCTGTGCAACCCATCTCATTGACTCACTTTTGCTATCTTGATGTAAGTATGCTACTAATTACTTTTCACATACTTGAGAAGAACGTTGTATCAGGATCTCCATGTCAAATTAATTATTCAAGCACATTCCTTTTAGAACTGCTGTACACAAGTGTAGTTTTGGTGTGGTTTAATTTTTCTTTCCTGACTACGGTTTTAGTTCTTTAGAACAATTACTCCTTTCTTAATTATTTCCTACTTAAACTTTAATGACTTCATAAATTCAAATCCCACAGTTACAGAAACAGGGAGCAGCTACAGATTGAAACTTCAAGGGAATCCCTATAGAGTGGAGTAGGGAAAGTACTTTTATATGGAGCAAACAAAACATTCCTAGAATATATCATCATTACAGGTTTTGGAGACAGTAGGGCAAACTTTCAGGAAAACTGTAACCCTAATATGGAAGTTTTCTCATTAAAAAAAAAAATCTGCTATACACATGAAGATAAGGATTACATCCAAGCTGAAAAAGAGTTGAAGGGAAAGAGGCCTCTCCAATTTACTCCAAATAAAAGCATGACTTTACACAAACAAACACTTCATTTTAAGCCAGAGGTAAAGCTATACCACTTGAACACACACACAAAAAAAAAGTATCTATTTGCTCAGCACACTCTCCATAGTACAGAGAAGGGGATAGGGAACTGCCTGCAGAAGCTGCAGAGTCAGTAACACAAGGAAGCAGAAGTGTCCTAAAATGATCAACAATCAGAAAAGGTTGTTGGCAGACAGCAAGACTGTTTGGAACACATCTGAAAGCTGTTCCCAAAGTCTTAATGCAAGAGAGGTTTTATATAATAGTGCTGAGTTCATTTACCTATAAGATTCCAATGACAGGCACATCTAAAGAAGGTATATGTACTTAGTATCAGACCACATATTTAAAAAAATGTTTAAAAATAAAAAAAAATATTAAAAAAAAATCTTCCCTCCTGTAAGAGACTTAGAAACCAGAATTGCCTTGAACACCATTAAGATCACAGAAGGATTTTGCCCTGAAGATAAGCACAGAATGGGACTGACTATGGGGTTGGCAAAGTCTGGACAGCACATCCTGGGAAACGCATCCAGACAAAAATTCCCACTGTGTCAAATAAGATCAATCTCTCTCACTCAGTCCTGGTAATTTCCTTGTCCCTCCTCTGCTTCTTTCCATCTCTCTTTCCCTCACATTTGCTGTTAAATAAAATCTGTGCAATTGGCTTGGGCATTTGGTCTTTTTGACTTTAATTTGGGTAGAGGCATCTCTCAATATTCAGATCAAAACCCCTCAATCCTCAGCTTAAAAATCCAGAAATGCATATTAGGAAATCCAAGAGGAACAAACTGTCTTCCAGGCTGATCTCGTTCCCACTGTCAGAACAGTTCAACTCTTGCCAGTGCTGCTGTTCTGGCACTTCTAATGCAGAAAAAATTATTCACAGCAGAAAATTATTGACAGCAGCACCTTGTGCAGTCAGCATCCTGTCAGCAAAGCACACTGGAACACCTCGGTGCAAGCTCACACAAGGAGGGACTGGGCACACAGGAGGGGCTGGGACAGCACAGCTACAGCAGCAACACCACTAAATCAACTCAGGCTTCCACCAAATCACAGCCTGAGCCCATCAAGAGAGCCAGTGTGAGACTGGCTGTGATAAATAAATCAATTACACCTCTTCATAAATTGGAAACAGAAACTAAAAGCACATTATTACCCAAGTAATGCAGATGGTTCAAACAGCAAATCATTCTGAAATCAGGTGGTGGACTCAGAATGGAATTCTCAGTGTGAAGTATAGCAAGTTTAATTCACTGTCTTACGTGAGCAACACATCCCAAAATTCTTACTTCTTTCTCAACTTCTACCTTCCGTCACTATCATTGTTAACATTATATTATTATAACAGTATGGAATTACTAATACACTTCAGCTTTCACAGTTGTTCTTTTCTTACTTTCTCTGCTTAGAGTGGTGAAAGTATGTACATGCCAGAGATTCTCCTGAAACACTTTCAACCAAAAAAATTGCAGCACTAGAACACCAACTACCTACTCATGATCCTAAGTTTCTGATGAACTTGGG
The DNA here is from genome assembly GCF_009819655.1 of Sylvia atricapilla. Taxonomy (NCBI): domain Eukaryota; kingdom Metazoa; phylum Chordata; class Aves; order Passeriformes; family Sylviidae; genus Sylvia; species Sylvia atricapilla. Next base: position 7,829,433 of record NC_089147.1, read on the forward strand.
AGTAGCATTAAATCTAAAAGTTGTGTATTACCCATATCCACCCATAACACAGGCATTTGATGCCTCCAGAGTGTTTGACACATGAAAGAAGCTCAGACCAAGAGCAATATTACTTATTAGCAAAAAAGGGATCAACAGTCTCATTAATTAAAATTCTAATTCAAGAAAATACTCCCATTTTAAAAGCTACAAAAAGCAAGCATTTTAGCAAAATCTTATTGTTATACTTCAAAATCAACTTCTCGCTGCTGTTAAGTCACTGCACATTAACAGACACAGCACACGTGAGCTCGTGTGCCTTTGATGGTAAAGGAAACAATTGAGGAAACCCACACTAAATTTCCATCTGATTTTAAAACTCACACTAAATTTCCATCTGATCTTGGAAAGTGTTGACAATAATTTTCTTATTTTTACAAACATATATATTATGAACATAAATATACAGTCTTTCCTGTACTTAGAAATTTATTTTAGAAAAAGTGGGATTTAACACCAAGGGTAGACCATAAAACCACAATAAAGGCTGGTTTTCAGATGAGGAACCCCTGAGGGCTGCAGATATAATTCCTTTCTTACTGATGGTATTTTTCAAACTGGCAGGTCTTTTCAATAGAGTACAAGAAAAAAGAGGGAGGGAAGCTTATTACAAATAGCCTCCCCTCTTATCTCCTCCTAGTCTTCTCAATGACTTCTGAACACGGCACAGAGAACTGTGCAAGAATAATACTTTTTGCTCAGCTTTCAATTCCTGATGAGAGTTTCTCCACACCATTGATTAATACAAAATACAGATAGCTAGCCAACTGATTCCTGGTGTTTTTCAGTAAAGAACCAAATAGAATTTATCCCTGCCCACCATCTTCAAACTTCTTTTGAACACCTCTGAGCACCCAAATTTCCAGACTTCATTGTACTGTTCTGAGAAAAAACTGACAAATGGCAGATGCAATATGATCTACAAGATTATTTATCAATATTACAGTATTCTGTGTGTTGTGTGTATTATATTAAGTCTAATAATGATGGTAAACTCTGTGAAGAATAAAATATTTTCCTCCATAAAATGTTATGCCCTCAAGGCATTATACTGATAGTAAGTGGAAGATACAGGATTAGTTGTATCTGTTCTGTCTGTAACCAGGTACAGCACATAGCACATGGAAGCACATTCTGCTTTTAAAAGACCCAGTTACTAAGCAGATGAAGAAGCAATACTACTCATTCCAAACTGATTAGCAGAATTTTTAGCCACTGAAAACTACAAGGAGAAATAAAAAGGTTTTTTCTTTCTGTTTCTAAGGCTTCTGCTTTAAGAACACTCTGTACCACATTATAACATTAAAAGAAAAAAGTTCCGTCCTCCTCCCTGGTGTAGATTAAATGGTTACCAGATGATACAGAAGTGGCTGTGACAGTGAATTGCCAGTCACACACTTTTCTGTGATGAAACACCACAGAAATGCACTGAATTTGAAGCAATCCAGCTGATTCTGGCAGAGAAAATCCCTACTTGAACTTTGCACAGAGTATTGCTCTCCAGAGCCCTCACTCCAACAGGCCAGGCCTCAGCAACCCTGCATCAGCGATAATAAAGAGGATGACCTGGACATTTCACAGGGAAGTTCTCAATGCTGCAACAGTATTCATACACTACTGGGAGGTTTCCCTGTAAGATTTTATAGAAAAAAAAAATTTCTAATCAACATTGCCGTGATAGTAAAATACTTGGACATAGAATTTGATTTTAAAAAACTAACTAAGATTAGGCTTACCAAAATGTGACTGAACAGAGGAAAAAATAATAGGAAAAAATAGTATTGTTAAAAATACAAAGCAGAAGTTGTTAGGACAGTCTTTAAAAAAGAGGCAACCAATGTTCCATACTTCACCTCCAGGATCACATTTGTATTTTGGCACTGGCAGCCTGATTTAGTGGCAACTCTTATTGCATTCAGAGCTTTGTTTTAAAAGAAGGTATACAATACCTTTATGCTTACATTTATCAAATAATTTCTAAATTTCAAACTATTTAAATAGATTTGTAACCCACACGTATTTATTCTGCTCAGTCATGCACTGCAACACTGCAGTGTAGCCTTATGTGCTACACAAAATTCAATGCCAGCTTAGGCTTATATTTTCTCTTTACATATTTCTAATAATTAATATGCTCATTTTCCTTTGGTAAAAGCAGTAATGCTGGTTCACAACATATGGACATCATTATACTTCTGTCCAGTTCTCATTTATGACTCTGCATGACTAAACACTAAACATACACAACTGAAACACCACATAAGTTATCTACTAGCAGAAAACTTATTTTCTCAGTCTTTCCACACTGCATAAATATTTTTCTTTAATCAGATAATAAAAATCTCCTTACTCTCAGGAAAACACAACAGCAAGTATGTTCAAAACAGCATGAATCGAGTTTAAACTATAGAACTATCATCTACAACAGAGTCTATACACATAACAGTGGCTCCCCAAGCAATATGAAAGAAATCAACAACCTTACGCTTTGCTATTAGAGGAAGCAATTAGTGCATTATATTATTATGGTTTTGCTCTTCTAATAGCACAGCAATATGGAGGTAATTGCTGTTACAGACTGCAGCAAAACTGCATTTATAACTTAAGTGCTCGGGAACGCATAAAACTTAATCTTTCACAGGCACTGCATTATATTCTCTTTGTGATGGCACATTGATAATCCATTTTTAATTCCAGAAACAGGGAAAACTGCAAAACTACTTGTGTTCATATTGGGGAAAAAATTTACAGATGTTTAAAGTACTCCAGTTTGTTAATGGCAAAGACTAGAGGTGAAACAATTTACTCTACAAGCAAACAATTTATGAATAAACAATATATTTTATTACAAAATACAAGCAATGTGTTTGATTACAAGTGGAACTAAAGTCAATCTCATGAGATAATTTTGAATATTTTTTCCAAAAAGGAGAATGTTTTCAAGCTTTGTTTGAATACCCTAGAAGAAACTTAATACTTCATATGCAATATTGACTTTCATAAGCAATTGAATTTGCATACTATTTAATCCATAATAATAAACTGAAATCCAGATAGTAACAAAAGAAATATTATGGAGTATATTATTAGTGTAAACATATGGGTTATTGCACTTCTCTCACAGATCCAAACAATGCAGAACTCCAACCACCAATAGAAGAAAGCACAGGAACAGCTGCCATGTTCCCAGGATTTCAGGTTTGGGCTTTTAGAGAGATTCCCTGTCAATAATTCTCTGTACATATCAAGGGTATCCAGACACATTAACAACTGTCAAATGTGAAACAAAAGGACAGAGACTCAGCACTTCATAAACTCAAACTTAAGGAACTTAAGCATGCAGAGATGTATTTACTAGCTATATAATTTGGCCAGAAACTAAAATAAATATCCTTACTCTTTAAAAAAAGCTTTTATTTAATTGTATCTTAATACTGGTCTTAGTAGTTAGAATCTATTTTAAACTGAGTCTGTCTGTCTAATTAATCTATTTTTATCTGCAAATTTTGCATGTGAATACTCAGAAAATAATATCTAAATTACTTTTCTAAGATCTGTTTGGAACAGAAATGTAAGTTTTAAGAATATGGGGGCCTTTGTAAAGAAAACCCATAACCAACGTCATTTAGAAAGCTGCAGGTCAACCGCAGCACTCAACACTGTCCCCACTGCCAAGGTTCCTCTTTCAGATTAATGAAGTAATAACAGCACAGCTGGAAAATACCTGACCTCTACAAGAATGACCCTCTGTGGATCTTTAAGGGGCTTCCAGACCAACCCAGGGGCAACCCAGTGGTAAAATATCAAAGCAGAATAGAAGTACACCAAGGGCAGATTTCTAAAGCTTTTTTTAATGCAGCAGTCTTTTCATCATATATTTACTGCTATATAAGCAAATACATCAAGCAATATTAAATTATGAAAATTAAGGCACCACAGCAGTTTTTATAATGTCTCACCATCTCTGTGTCTTCACCTTTAACAAATATGCAAGAGGTATTTCAAATTACTGAACAGAGCTCTTGGCTCATGACACATTTAAATGTCTAAAGCTTGTTATAGACTAAGCTCAGAACTTAGAGAGCAATGAGTGATTCAGAAATGCAGGGGAGAAAAGGTAACTCTGTCCTAAGCTTGATAAAATGAATTGCTCCCTGGAGATACTTATCTCTATGCCTGGACTAGAGGAGTGAGGATTACCAAACTGCATTAGGAACCGACCTTTCAGAAAGTTAAGCTCAACTGAGATGAAGCCACATGAACAGTTATTCCACATTAATATGAAAAACAGTGTTTCCATGGGTAATAAAAAAGCTGAAGCAATCTATCCAGAGCACTATGTCACATATAATAAGAGAGATAATCAAAAGTACTCTCTAGCCCAACTTGAACATAAATAGCACAGCCTCTATCTCCAGGATTCAGCTGGTTTCTAGACAGCACCCATTTTTTGCAAGACAAGGCATAACACTCCATCACTTGTAAGGTATCTAGGAAATGTGATGCTGATAGCATTGTATATTTTTTCCTCCAAGCATTGTTCAAAAACTCATGATACAAAGTAAATAAGATTCTGAAATATACCTGTTGCGTAATCATTTAATTCTTCATAAAACATTTCAAGTTTTCTGAAAAATATGTCTTTATCTAATGTGTGCTGTGAGATTTGTTTCTAAGTTGGTGAAATGAATATTACAGAAGAATAAGTCTGGATCAAATCAATCTTCATATATTCCATTTTTTAAGATTTATTACTACATCCAAGGAGTAATTACTACATCTACTTCTTTTGTACTTCATCAGTTTCGTAACACATGGAGAATGTGGCTTGCAAGAGCCTACAAATATCAGATTAAATATTATAACCAACTAGACAAACCAAAATGTTGTTCTACTTAAGAAAAAAAGAAGTATAAAACATTTTCATTAAAGATGATAAAAAATTACTGGTGTGTGAAAGTCAGAAAGTTACATTAATTCAGATCTTAGGACTCACACTATTGATCTGTAAATGCACATTCTGCAAATAAATGTAGACCGATAAATAATATTATGCTCCAAAATGAGTAAGGAGCTCTGTTTCATTAAAAATTAAATCCACATGTAAACTGAAGTGAGAACAAAATCAATAGCTCAAACCATCAGATGCCTATAAGCAGCTATGGAATACACAAAACAGGGCTACAGTAAAAACTTCAACTGTTTTGCCATGGTATTATTTGCACACCCACCAAAATGGGCAAGAAATAACCCACATATGTTCCATCTACTGAAATTAGTCATTATTTTTGTATTAAAGCAAAGACATTGCATTGATATCTGCAGTGAATGCCATAAAGAACCATTAACTAGTCCCAAAAGAAGGATCATGTCTCAGCCTCTTCTACCACTGTAGGCAGCTGATAAACTCTTGCCAAAAGTAGATCCAGGCAATATCCACAGGCTGTTCTCACCAGGAGCATGCATGAGCCCATTTCCCAGGCTGCTCGGACACATTTCCTATTTTTTTGGCTCCCAGGACAAGTGACTATGCTTTTTGGCCTCACTGTGAGCTGTTTGATTATATTTAAAGTCCACATATGAGCTATATGTTTATATTTAAAGCCTATGCATAAAATATGGACATGAACATCAGGGAAGGGAAAAACTATTTATGGTAAGAACAGCAGTGGCACAAGATAGGAAAAATATTATGGACTCATTAAATTCTCCTCTATTTATAGTCTCCACAATCCCATAGGGAGGCTTTTCCATAAGTGCACAGCTCAAAGTGTTGGAAGCACTCACCAGAATGAAAGCTGACACCCACCTAGTCCTGTCTTATCAGTCTTCCTCCAAACTGCATTCTTATCATATATTTACAAACAACAACCTTTTCTGCTCTCAGCCACACTCTTGTGAAATTAAATATACCACATCCTTTTATCATCTCCTAAAGGCTCCTCATGCTTCCACTCAGCCTTAATACCACTTGCCATGTAGAGGCTTTTTTTGTCTTACTTAAAAGACAAAATACTACAAAACTACCCAGGGCCTTGAGAATGGCCTGGATGCTGCTATGCCTTGCCTCACAAACCAAAATCTTCAGACAAAATGGAAAAAAAAAACTGTAGAATTTATAAGGTGAAGGTGTTTGGGATCAAAACTTTAAAGAATCGCATTAGCTGGACTTGAGGAAGCAAAATTGTGGTATTTAAAACGAAAATGGGAAAAAAACAGTCAATACATACCTATATCATATGCAAGGAAGTCAGCAGAAAAACACTTTGCACCATTGCTCAGGGAAGTATCATTATGAGTGTTTCCACCAAAAATGAGCATAGCTCCATTGATTAGGACAGCTGAATGAAGGTATCTTGCAAAGCCACTCTCCTTCAAAATAGTCCTACAAAACATAAGAACGAATACATACTAACATGTGAAGAATTGCATATGGGCATCAAGAAAATTTGTACATGAAAGCAACACTAAATAAGAAAAATAGCAAACTACAGCCATTACTCAGTAAATACAATGACATTTAATCAGATTGTTTCTAGGATTATTCATTTTCTCATGGTGCAAAATATATATATTTTAAATATCACACTTTTAGTTAAAATAAAAGAGTTTGCCAAATAATATAGCTGAAATTAATTTCAACATATTTAATTTCTTCAGAAATGATTCTTAATACAGTAAATTTTTACTCAAAACCGAATGAAAACTCATTCACAGTATTAATTCCTACTCTTACATATCCTTAGCCATGTTTATTTTAGCCTTCTAGAGAATTTTTTATTGCATTTCTTGAACGAAAAACTATCTTTAGACCATCCTAAATATTGCAAAAAGAAAAACTTTTTTTTTTTTTTTTTTCCTAATTAGCTGAGCACCCAGACCTGGAAAAGAAATGGTAAAAGGCATTCTAGGTATGACAAAAACACTTGCACTGCTTCATCAACTTATTCAGATGGTAAACCCAAACATAGCAAACTTCAGTGCTAAAAAAAAAACCAAACTGTCAAGGCACATTGAGGCTTTGATATCTCTCTCTATTCACTTTAGCCTCTGTGTGTGTGGCTTGCTTTGTGCCAGGGCAATGGCACAGCCCCAGCAGTAGCCAAGAGCTATCAATGCCACAGTTTGAAAGTGGCAGATGTGAGGCCAGGAGAAAGAACAGAATACAAACTTGATTCAATCTCAGCAAATAAATCTTACCAAGGAAGAGAGTAACCATTTGTAGATTTTGCCAGATGAATTAGTTAAGCAGACCAGCTGTGGACATGTTTGTGAAGAGCTGATTAGATCACCAGTACAAAATACCTTTTTACATTCTCCTAAAAACCTTTCATTGTCTCAGTAATCTAAGTTTACAAGTTTAGACTCCCATTTTCATTTATGTTACTACACACTGCTCAAATCTACAATTAAATTGTTAGTCATTTGCTTCCTGTAACACACTGACTCAACAATCTTTCCTTATGATTGAGTAATTCTGTCTCTCTTGAATCACTCTCATAATATTTGTTCAGTATTTTTACATCATCATCATCACGTTTGAGGGGAGGGTTTAAAGTACATCTGATTTCTCATGCATTATACCATAAATAAATCAAAAAGCTTGAAATATTTTAAGTGATAAAAGACTACATGTTTAAACAAGTTAAAAGGAAGGCATCAAACCTGAATTCTCATAATATTATTGAAATAAATTCCCCCCTAGCCCTGGAAAGCAACATCAAAAGAAATATCAAAGACTTAATGAAAATAAATGAGCTTTTTTATTGCTTAAAAATGTGACAATTCCTTCAATCAACTTACATACCCACACACGTGCTTCTGCTTTTGAGCCCCTTTTTTTCTTTTTTTCTCCTATTAAGTGACTTGCTTTCCTCTTGTGTATTTCTGATTAACATACTTTGAAAACAGAGCACCACATTAGTGTGTTTTTTCTAACCACAAATTGGCTTGATACAGGATACTTATGGTACCCCCAGATAAATGTGGTATTTGGGTTCAACTCATCAGTTAGCAACATGGAAAACCAAAATTACATGGAAGTAGAAAAAGACATTATTTTTAAGTTCTTTTCGACTGGCAATAGAGGAATTCTGCTGCTATGACCTGAAAGGACGATAATATTCTAAAAACATGTTATCTTTGTCCATTCAGACTACAGATACCTTTCTGCCTTGTACTTCTCCAGTTTTCTACAGCCCCTATTGACTAATTTACACTAATTGCTATACACTAGGCTCTGCCTTGACGATCCTGCCTCGCAGCTGTCTACAAACAGTTGTGTCAATCACTAAAGGCCTGAAGAGATATACACTGTTCTGGGGAAAACTAAGGACTCTCCTCTACACAGTGGATACAAAAAATCTCCACAGGTTTTCTTTATTTGGCTACTCACTTTTCTACTTGTGACCCAACTGTGTTGCCCTACTCCTGGTTCCTACCATAGCGAGGGTTTTTTTGTTGTTGTTGTTTTGTTTTTTTTTTTTTTTCCCTACAATCTTTGCTAAGTTTCATCCCTCCAAGTAACAGCAACTTTTCCTCAAGATTCAGCAGAACTGCAAGTTTGTTAATTTGGCCACGATTTTCACTGTTCATTAGCATCACGAATGAGGGCAATCTAGAGCACTCTCCAACACATATCAACCCCATGCAAATTCTGTGAGAGTCTCAGCACACACTCCCCTGAATCCATTATTTATGCACATATTCGTGTATCTGCAAACATTAGTCCATGTTAACCACGCCAGTGCCAAGTGCTGCACACAGCAGCACAACTCTGTAATGGCAACACAAATACCCAGGAGCCAGCAGGTGCCTCCACTGCTTCAGGCCATTATCCAAATCCTACTCCACATTGTGCCCCACTGCAGCAGCGGGGCAGTAATGCAAGGCAGTGCAGGTATTATCCCCACTGTAATTCCCCGTGGTGTATAGGAATACAGCTCCCACTAGGAATTAAAATATTGCCCCCTCACATTCCAAGAAACATAAAGCTTTTTAGTTTGATATTAAGAAATGAAAACCTACATGCAACTGAGTTGAACAGGCAACCAGATTTGTATACCTCAACCTACTGAAGCCTATGAACCTCTGCCAGATCAGCCACAGAAATGGAATGAGCGTGAGAGACAAACAGTGCGGACCAGCAAATGGGATGGACATGGGCATGAGAGACATCAAAATTCCAACTCTTCCTCCTACCACATCTATCCAGTGCCACATTCAGTCTCTTACCTCACCAAGTGCTTTGAATGCTAATCATAAGGTGTCAAAGATACAGCAAACAAAGATTCAGATTTTATTACTACATGTCATTACTCCATCCCTCTGAGCCCATAGGAAATCAGTCGCATAGCAAAATTCACTCCCAGTGTAAATCTCACAAAACAAAGACATGAATTCTTTGCTGCAGAGAATGCTACATTAGTATAGAGTCAACCAAAATATTCTTTATTAGTTTTTATATGAATAATGCATGAATATATTCCAGCAATTATTATTATTATTTTATTGTTGAACAGACCATCAAAGGAAAAAATACCACTTTGTTCCAAAAATAGAATAAGAAAGCATTAAAATTCCAGGAACTTATAAATACATTTAAAGGAAAAAAAAAATCTTGTATTAATGTTTCCAAATGCCATGAGTCAATAGTATTAAGAACCTCTGTGAAATCAAACCCATGTTTCCAACATCTGAGAGCAAGTTTTGGGTGCTTAAAGTGAAGCCATTAGTACTCTAAACAAATACTAAATCACAAGAATAAAATGTTCAAAGAAATAGTTCTTGATCTCAAATCATAATGAGATGATGAAAAAACATTCTCTACATAACATATAAGTAGCCTTCATAAGTTACAATAAACTTGAGGAACAAGTAACTGATAGAAATAGAAACACCAAGGGCATTCATAACTAAGGATTCCTACATATTACCAGAGGTTTCCTCCCTTATTTCTGATAGTTTTGTGAAAAAATAACCTTCCACAGTTCTTAGGGTTTTCTACTTTGAATAACAGCCACTGTAACATATACCAGCAGTATGTTCACACTAGGAGGAAACAGTTCACATGTGCTATTTCTGCACAGTGGGTATGTCTGCAAAGGAGAACCTTTTCCTAATTTGTAGAACATGCACAAAGCTTCCTCCCTGCCATCCCTTCAATGAATAGCTCCACTAATCCCTTGACTCAGGTCTAGTCCCTCACTACAATTCTTCCATTTTGCTGCAGAGAATGTGATGTTCTGAAACATGCAAAGGATATGGAGGTACCTGCATGACTTTGCACCTTTGACCTTACTCTACACTTCTGGTTTTTTCAGTAACCTATAACTTGGTTTCCTACATTATAAATCCAACTTACCACGTCCGAGTATTAACTTCATATCTGTAAAGATCATCCACCAATCCATATTTATTGCCAGGCAATGCTTTGTATCCACCATGGACATAAATAGATTTTGTCAGTTCATCGTAGACACTGGTATGGCCATATCCACCTTGAACAATTGCTCCTTTTGTTTCTGGTACAAGCCAAGAGTTAGACCCTTGAAGAGACATTAAAAAAACACCATAATTTAAAGGCTTACCACTGCTAAATCACAGTACTACGAGTTTAAAGTATATAAAATAATTTCCAATATAATTTTAAATACGGCAATAAGTATTGGGACTTGTCTTAAGAAGCAGTTCTATACCAATGTATCAAAATATCTACAATTAGATAATGTTGTCAGACTATTATCTGCTGTTCTTAATCAAATCACAAATACATCATTGTTACAGCTGCCAGGCAGTAGCTCATCCTCTCCCACCTGTGAGTTCAACACTCGCACTAAACAAACAAAAACAAAAAAAAAGCTGAAAGCTTTTTAAAAATATGAAATTAGGAGTTATGATTAATTCTCGCCAGAGATGGCTGATGAGAAGTCAGTGTTCCAGCTCCTTCAGATTCATTAGGAACACCTGTGCTCAGTCATGGGGAGTCTGGAGGAGCCTGGCAGAGACTGAACTGCAGTGAGTCGTGAGAGGCACGCAACATAAGGCAGCTCCAAGTGTGCATGGATACAGGCAGACACTTTGGGAGCAACGTGAAATTATTGAGCTAAAATCCATTTCCAACCACTGTTTCTTAGTTGTTTAACTGCAAATATACCCATTCAGTTGCAGAACACTCACAAAAGAATAATTTGATAGCAGCTCATTAAACTGGCATTTAAATCCACATTTTACACCACATGATTAATAACTGCAAAGAGACACCAAACAAAACCAGCCACAATAGCTGTTATGACTGAAGAAGAGAACACAACCAGAAAATATTTTACCATAGCAAATATAAAGACAGCTGTTAAGTGAGTTCTTGCTGCCTGTAGCCCCAAAATATCTTTTTTTCCCCCTGCATCTTCCCAGATGATGATGTAAGTCACAAAAAGATTAAGCCAGGAGGTATTTCCTGCACAAGACAGCCTACACACAAGAGCCTGTGTTGATTAGGAGTCAGTGCTACAGACATGAAACAGAAGTAATTCACTTCCAGCCTCTTGGAAATTGTCAGAACAGGGAGTCTGGACAAGGACATTCAAAAGGGAGCAGTCTCCCAATTCTTAACCTCAACTGGCTACCGTTATAAAGTGACTTACCCAAGGCTAGCACACAACACCATACACTTCGCTTCCTCTGAAAGTTAGGTTAAATCCCATTCCATTTTTTATCTGATATTATGTAGGTAGCTTAGATTAACTCTTTTTCCTCCAGATTCTCATGAAGAGGCTCATGATTTTCAGTTATTACTTTTGCTATCATGCCTCTATCTATTTGCTATGCATTGCCTCTATAAGTTACATTCTTTTTGGCAACAATTCCTGATGGCATGTTATAAAGAACAGATTCTGAGGAAGAACTGTGATGATTTTTGTGTGTATGAATGGTGGTATTTGTGTAATATGCTACTTATAGCTGACACAGACTATTTACATTATTTATCTGTAGTGTAATGTAAGCAGTATTTTATTTCAATCCCCATGTTGGATATTATCAAGCTATGAAGAAGGGAAATCCTGAAGACAAATATCAAATTTGTACTGATAATACTGCATATTACATACATACTACTTTGATAACAAATAAATTTACTTGATACAATTTCTATAAGAGTGTTGGTGAGGAGTCAGCCTGCAGATACACCTTTCTATTACCAACAGTCAAAAGCAGTGTTACAGTTGCTCCTTCTACTTTCCATTCTAAACTTTAGCTGAGTTGCCTGAATTTCAAATATTGAAATGTGTACATACAATTTTGAAACCATTCACACATCAGCATCTTGAATATTGCATCATTCAGACAAATATCATCCGGTCTATATTTAAAGACATTACCATGCATATGATCTGACTTTTTGAAGCAGTTTACTGATATCAATCTTCACGTACCTCTTTAACAAAAATCCAGTTTTTATTGAAGGTGTTTACATAACCCTTCTCATACTCAGAGACCCCCCTCTATCATGATATCACAGGAATACAGAAATATAAATATAAGAAGTACTTGATTGACCAAATTAGTCTTGTGAAACTGCATTCTCAACAGCTTAAAAAGTCAAATGCAGAAAGAGCTTCATGAACAAACAAGCCAGAAATAAGGAAATTGGAGTTTTTAATTTTTTTTCCAGATTTAAATTTCAACTCTAGTACATAGAATAAAAATAAGGAAGATACATTGGTCTGATCTGTCCTTATTATAATACAACCTTCAGATAGATCAGATAAAAAGAACAAAATGTCCAAGAAGCACCTTGGTCTGCCACCTTCACTTTACCACAGTGACAAACTTGAAAAATCTTAGAAGCAACCAGGAAGCTTATGCTAACTTGAACAAAAAAAGAGGAGGCACGTCACATCATGGGGCTATTTCTTTTTACATTATTTCAAAGAAATACTTCTAATCAAAAGCAATCTATAACCTACTTCCTAAAGCCATTAAAAAAACAGTCTAAAATACAGTGATATTATGTTAATCCAAAGAAATCTCTGTCATGTGAAAGAAATAAAATAAAATCACATAAGACTTATTCAGAAGTTTCTTAATATATAAGGAGCCTTTATAAACCTCAGCTAAAACAAAACACAATTATTATATTCACCTTGAGACTCACATTGAGATTCTTAGAAGGTTTATGAGGTACTGCTAACCTAAAGGGAAATAAATTTCCCTGGGGAGTAACTCAGAAAAGCTTTATGGTTCAAGTTAGTAAAATCATTCACATAATTCCCATATCAGGATTTACTGGTTCCTCAGAAGTCGTAAGTCTGGGCACAGCAAGAAAGGACAACAGGAAGCTCTTTTCCTCCTGCAGCAGCCGCCACACCTTTGGAGAGGAAATAAATTTCCATGGCAAAAATCTGTCTGCAAACCCTGTCCAATTATCCCAGAATTTATTTTACTCTAAAAGAAATTACTTTCTCCCTTAATCTGACAACGCCAGAGACATTTTGAGATCAGATACCCCTTTGATTGGCATGTTTTATTAAGAATAACTACATACCTTCATGAAAAGCTAGCTATTTCCACAATTCTTTAAAACCTCTTCAGGTGTTTCTTAACCCAGATCCCATGGAAATCATGGTCACAGCAACTAAAGAAGGCTTTAGCAGCAGAATTCCATGTGCCAAGTTCAGCAGAGTTCATCAAAGAACTGGATCCTAGAGGTTTCAGTTCATATGGACCAAAGAATAAACTGCCTCTATGTCTCCTTTCAGTAGACATGTGGTAAATGCTTGAAAAATACCCTTCATTAGGACTAAAAGCCATTACTGATAACATGTAGAAACAATAACACAGCACAATTGGAAATGTTAAAGTAATATGCTTTTAAAACAAGCAGAGAAATTAAAAACTTGGGTTCTTTTTCTTTTTATAATGTCAGAAATCCTTGTTTTTATGAAATTTCATTTCCTGTCCAGGCGAGTTCACAGGAATACTTGTCACTTCCTATGTCTTTTAAGTTAGGATCCTGAACTGGTAAAGTCCTCCCAAAAAAACTGTCATTCTTAATTCAAACCACCAGCTGGAATTTTATGGTTAAAAATGTGTTGCTACAGCTGCAAAACTAGATAAATGCTACGGCCAACACAGAATTCAGGAAAATGTACCACAAAATTCACTTAACTTAGAGGGGAGGGAAAGGAGGGAGACGCAGTGAGGTGAAATGAACCATGAGAACTCTCTGTGGCAGCAATGGTTCAGGTTCACCATGTTCTGCAAAGCACTGTGAGCCCCAATCATCAATCCTTCATCAGATGAGGAGACTTGCTGAAGTCAATGGGTTCCCACAGTAATATCTCATACTGTTACATGTTTCCTTTGTATTTGATGCAAATGAAGCCCATTTTCCCTAATAAATTTAATTTCTCACTAGAATATGACAAAAATATACTCTCAAAAAGGAGACATTGAAACTTGAGAATAATTGACACATAACTGACAGAGAACTGCTTTCTCTTACTCCAAACTTATCACCATGGTAGGGAAGGTTTGGGATTTTTTTTTTCTTTGTTTCTGTGTGTTGTATATGCTTAACTACACTGTTTTGTTTATCCTCCACAAATGTAGCTGCAACATTTAAAAAAAAAAATTAAACCAGGAACAAGCTGTCCATTTCAACCATACGGCCATCAATAAAATCAGCCAGGCAGAAAATTTAACTCTACAAATCATGTTCCCTTCTTCCTAATTAAACTAACAACAATAATAGGTGAGAATAAAATTGGTACTTCTACTCCATATTAAATTAGTAGCATGTGAAGAAGCAAATAATTTAAAGTTCCAACAGAAGAAGCAAACCATTTAAAGTTTTCCAACAGACATTACAGCAAACAAGCATGAAGAAAGCTAGGACATACTGTTTCCTTCACAGAAAAAAAAAACATCTCTGATAGGTCCAAAAACACCTTTCTGAAAGTAATTTTTTCAAAAAAATGGCCCTTAATGCTTAACAAATCTTAGAATACTGTTGTGAAATGTCATTCTAAGACCAGAGTTTCATAGTAGCTTTTATGCAGTTAAATTTTTCAGTGTGAATAAAGCATATTATGGTGCTCTTCCTCTTACTGCCATTCACTTTTATCCTTTTTCAACTTCATTATATCATTTTAACACTGCCATCAGAGATAATGCCGGAGAGTGTAAGAATCATCTGAGTTTTGAAGGGATTTTCCCAGTCCATAAATCTGTTCAAAGAGTGTTTATATAAATATGCAAACATGAAAAAAGAAGTTAAATGTAACAATTGAAAACAATTATTTCCTTTAGCATGTAGGTATTACTTTGAAATTTTGTGTTATGCCTTCTGCAATTTCATAAATAACAGAGACTCAGATAAACTCAACAGAAAAAAGGAATTTAACAAAAGTAGAAAACTATAAATTTAATTAGTAGGCATATAAATATTCCTAAGAATTTATCAGGCATCGATTTTCAATATTATCCCATTTAAATAGTATCCTAGCTGTACCACATATCTGATAAAAAGATTTCTCTTGGTTTATTTAAATTTAACATTTTAAAAACACCCCTAGGAATAGCTTGCAGTTCACAAGGGGAAACCCAGACAGACATGGTAGGTTATTTACAGAAAATTAGAATTCATTTTCAATTATTACCTCTGACTTTTCTATTTTCAATTTTTATCCCCTTTAGGGTACCACAACCATGTATAAAAATGGAAAAAGTCATGGTGCTCCAATGCAACACACATGAAATGCTATCACTTGAAAATAATTATGTACATAACCTGAAGGAAAAAAGGTGAGGCTTTCTTTATTTTGGAAAATACACATTTTTCTTTCTGAAAATAAAAAAAAAAAATCCCTTATTTTCACTTAAAGAAACCCCAGCACTTTTTGCATCACTACATGATCAAAATGATTTGAAAGTGACTTACTGATGTAGTATTCTTGCACAATGCTTGTGTAACCATATATGGAGGAATATCCAAAGATTACAATCATAACCACATCTCTGCTGTCCAGCTCTACGATGTGTGCTGAATGACCTTCCACAGCATATTGCTGTCCATGGACAAGGACTGCAGGAATTCTGGTACTCCATGTCTGACTGGGTATGTTGAAAACCCACAGTTCATCAGTGACATTGCCATAACTCGTTTCAATTTTGCCTCCATACATGTAGATGTCTTCCTGTAAAAATGGGAGAGGAGAGAGGAGAAAGCAAATAATGGATTACAGAAAGGTAATATCTGAACTGCATACTACTCTGCTGAGCAATATTTCATAACTGAGCAATCTGACTTAAATCTTCACATTTAATCTTACATTAACCAGCTCAATATCAGACACTAATCCCAGACAATGATACTTAAACTAAACCAACAATGATAAGGAGTCTATTTCTCTGAAAAATAAACCTAGCCATGAAAATGACACCAAAATGAATCTCAAAGAGATTATTTCAACCAGAAAACCTTTAATTACATGGCTCTTCTAATCCATACTGGAGCATTCTATTTTAAAAAAAGCTAAACAGAAAGAATATTATATTGTTTTCTTAAGGAACAGTTCACAGAATTAAAATGTGATTTTCCACACATTCAGTCTATGGGGATTTCATTCAGCACATGCACAAAAGAGCACATCCTCCCCTACTAGAAAAGTAATTTAAGTTCTGAAAAAATCCAGTCACCACAACACAAAGAAAAGCGACAATGCATATATGGAATCATAAAATTATCTGGGTTGTAAGGTGCCTTACAAATAATTTTCTTCCATTCCCACCACCATGGGCAGGGACACCTCCCACTATCCCAGTTTGTTCAACCCCACCTTGGACACTTCCAGGGATGCGACAGCTTCTCTGGGCAACCTGTGCCAGGAACCCACCACCCTCACACTGAAAAACTTCTTACCAGCTCCTAAACCAAACCTGCTCTCAACACAGTTTGAAGCCATCTCCCCTTGTCCTACCACACCAATCCCTTGTAAAACATCACCATCCAGCTCTCTTGTAGCCCTTTTAGGTACAGGAAGGTGCTATAAGGTGTCACCAGAGCCTTCTCCTGGCTGAACAACCCCAGTTCTTCCAGCCTGTCTTCTTGGAGAGGTGCTTCAGACATCTGATCACCTCGGTGGCCCCTCCTGAGGAGGAAGACTAGCTTCTTATGCTGGGTGTCCCAGAGCTGGACACAGGGCTCCATGAGAGCAGAGCAGACAGGCAGAATCACCTCCCTCAACGTGCTGGTCCTGCTGCTCTTGATGAAGTCCAGGATGTGGCTGGCTCCTCTTGAGCACATTTACTAAAATCAAGTCCCATAGGAGAGTACTTTGAGTTCTTTTTAAGGAATGCAAAACAGATATTCCAGCCATCATGAACCACACACCTCAAACAGCAAAGTTGTGGTAAGTAATGAGTGATCCACTTAAATATTGACTGAAAGCAAATCCTACCGAATTTTGCTTCATCTGGATTTGCAAGCCAAGGTATGCAAAGTCACAGAACAAATTCCAGATTGTTGGCTTCACAGACTTGCTCAAGGACAGTTTATACTGGGTGGAAAAAACTTCCTTTGGTTCTGAGATACTCAGTCTTTGCTAGGACATAACCACCCCACGCACTCTGCATCCCATTTGCCTGCTGTACAGTTGTCTTCTGCATTCTACAATGCCATATTCTGGGGCTTACCCTAAACTAACCCTTTCCAAGCTGAAATTAATTTAATTTTTTTTTTAAAGGAAGCTGAAGGTTTAGCACATTTGTAAAAGTTTGACTTGGCATAAGATACTCAGAAAAAGAGGCTGGAAGATAAGGGAACTACCGAAGAAGTTTCTGCATCAATCATGCAAAAATTTCAGAGTTGTAAAAGGAGTTGATGGATTTGTAAACACAGAAATATAAATTTCAGATTGTTATCATCATACACATCAAGAAAGAGGAACTCTTGACTCTATGAATAGGCAAGCATTGCAAATATATGTGATTAACAGAATGGCAAGTCTTGTTAGTCCAGCAAAACAAAGGTTTCAGAGGGTTATAACACTGTCCCGTATATCCATGGTTGATGGTAAGGATCAGCCCAGAATTCTAAGAAAAGACTTCTCATTACCCAGAGAGATTAGTCAGCAAATACCTAACCAACTCTCCAATATATCCTAATATACCAACAGTACACTTGAAGTTTTGTAAAACATTCAACTGGTTTTTTCATTCGAGGCAGGTGAACATTCCTCAATTTGGAATTTAAATCATTCCTATGCAGGGATACTCTGTGCTACTGGTGGTGTTTGAAGAAAAGATGTTCACAGAAGGAATTTGTAGTAGGATTAGAGAGATATGTATCTGAAACCATTCTTTTCCTAGGAGATAAAACATTTCAAAAGAGCTTGGTAAAGACCCACAAAAACTGAAGAAGGATATGCACTGATCCAAAGGAATGGCTTGAACAAATATTCCTCTTCAAGGATCCTATACGGCTCATTCCTTACAATACCACATAGACCTCCAAAGTCAAGTAGGCATCACGAAAATTGTGAAATACTTATTTTCAGATGCTGATAACTGACTATGGCATAAAGAGGGAGCTAATTAGGGAGCTGCAGGGGCTGTAAAACAGTATTTAAAAAAATATTTCTGACACTGAGGATAGACACTCGTTAAAAAAAAAAAAAAAAAGGACCTAAAGAACTGCATGAACTTTGAAATGATTTCTCAGACAGCTGACAATAGCAAAGTCCTCCTCACAGTTCTGCTTAAATGATTCAAAGTTCAGATAAAAGAACACTTCCATGAGGAGCAATCTTTTAGGTGACACAGCAGATCCTGTGTACAAGAATATTCATAGAGAAAAAGACAAGAAGGTCATGACAACTGCTTTATCAGCCACAAAACCAGATTTAACTAAGCTTTGCTAAGGGCTATTTCTGAGATTAAGAAGCTCCTAGCACTGGTGAAAAACACTTTTAAAGTAAATGATGATCAGCTGAACACAGAGAAAAAAAGCTGAGAGACCAAAGTTAGTGGAAGAAATACTGAACTGAAATTAAAAAAATATTACATGCATACTTATACAGGAGAAAACCCAACCTCCTAAGCACATGAAGACAGACATTTATTTAGAAAGCCTTAACAGGAATGGATTGTAGGAACTATACGAGTGCAAACTATACGAGTCCTATGCAGCATAAAAATCATGACAGAAAAGATGGAATCCCTTCATAAACTTTATACTACCTTTATAAATTACTTCTATACTAAGTATTAATCAAGGTATATGCTAAAGGTGAGGCTTTCTGGAAGACACAACACAGAAGATGCAGAGTTTAAAGTATGCTAGTACACAAACACTGCTGACATTTACTTGAATTAAGCATAGTAGATATTTGCTTATAAGACAGCAAACCAGCCAGGACTGCAAAGTAAACTAATAAATATTCTTTTAAAAGGCAACAAAAAAATAAAATTGAGAGTCTTAGTGAAATTAGTGCAAAGAAAGTGTGAAGAATCAGGCCCAAATTAAATATCTTAAAATTGTCCTCAGTCTAGAGAAGGACAAGAAGCAGATTTTTCCATGGAAGAGATAACAAAACAGGCAGATAAGCACCAAGAAGATACAAGGCCACCAACACATTCATATTTTAAAGTTCTGATACCACACATCAAAACCAAAACTTTCAATTAGAGTGTGAGATAGAAAAGTTGAGCATTTACTCAGTAATTTAACCTTGGCCATATTTGATATATTACATCATATGAGAAACATTCTCTAAGAAGTTATGGGAACCTTCAAAGACCTTGTGGTTTTTAAACCAAAATATCCTATGACTATTTATGCAAATTGAAGTATAGAAAAGTACATTGTTCATTGAACTTCAGAGTTCCTGCTCAGTAGGAAATTCCAGAAAAATGAGAAATTTCTTCCTGTAAACAGAGCAGGTTGACAGCTCTCTCAATCATGACATTCCCACCTACAGATCACATCAGTTGATTTCTTGGCAGGTGCTCAGGTCCAAGCCAACACAACAGCCAGTGCAGCTCCTGTTTGCGTCAATGGAACCAAAACCTTCCAGTAATTGTTTTCATTTTCTCAAATCACATTTTTTCCCTGAAAAACAACTACTATAGTGGAAAACTTTGATGAACCATAATGATTTAAAAAAAATGACAAAAGGTATATGATCTGTAAATATTTGAGTGTGCATATTGGACAGAGAGGATGACAGCGGAAGGCAGGAATGATCAGACCAAAGACAGGATTTGAATAAAACAGTTAAATCACTGTTTAACTGATTTAAAGAGGGAAGAAAACATTCTTTGATCTAGGATTTCTCTTATAGAGTAATGAATGACATGCACATTTTTGACTGGACAAAATAAGACCAAAAGAATAACTCAAATATAGTGTCGCAATTTGAATGCTGTAAGAATCAATACAACTAACAGCCATAAAATTCCTCTTAATTTCTTCATCTTATTGATACCATCATCATCTTTGGAGACAATGTTTGTTAAATAACCAAATAATTCAAATAAAATTAAATGCCTGTTGGGACAGGTTTAAAAAAGAGGGAGTCAGACTCTTCCCAAGGTAATCCAGCAAATAAACCAGATGTGATGTGCACAATTTGGATTACAAGAAGTTCAATTTAAATATAGGAATAAACATTTCTCATTGAGAATGGTCAATACTGGAAGAGGTTGGTCAAAGATCCTTGGCAGAGGAGTATCTTACATTGAGGAAATATTAAACCAATCAAGGAGGATGGTTTAAAAAAATCACCAAAAAACCAGGAGCACCCACTTGTCCTTTAAGTCCCAATCAATAGACCACAGCAGGGTAAGACTTGTACACACTTCACATTGAATCCTGAACAGTCAAAATAATTTGTTCTATTGACCTTAGACATGTTCTCTCCCCTACACCTTATCTCAGTGTTAATATTGATTTTATATTTCATATAAATGCAGTAATTCAAGACTTCTAAAACTTATCATATTTTTATTCCTAAGACTTGACAATTTTTCTTTTTCCTAAAGGAACAATACTCAGCTGCTCAGGCTGTACCTTGGAATGACACACTCTTATGCAAATCCTGCCTGCATTCCAAAAGAATCTTATCTGGTAGATACCACTAAAAAAAGTGTTAAAAAACCTGCAACAAAGGGGTAATTTATAATCCAATTCTAATGAATTGGAAGCAAGTTAATCACATTAAAATAACCACATAATTTTCATTTTTTATTTCTTAACTGTATCATTGCTACATAGAAAAGTTTCTCTCTTAGAAATGAGTTTTTCTGTCTTAATTCTTATACAAATCTGAACTATTCCTGAAGAACTGGTCAAAGAAATGCTACTCACAAACCACATGAACAATCATTGTCTATTTTCTTGAAACAAGATCATCAATCTTTTTTCTCTCCTAGACTATATCCACACCTTGGTATTGAAATTAACTTAACGTAGACTAACAGAACTATAACATTTATTAGGATTTTTGTTCTCTGTACCTCTGCCTGAAATTTCTACAAGTTTAGTCAAATTGGTACATCATCAAAGAAATTCTCGAATTTTTTTTTGCAAGCAAAATACAAGTCTCACCAAATGTCATCTGGCAATAACTCGTCCACCACAAGCCTTTTGTTTGTATTCAACATGAACCACCTACTTTAAGACTGTCTCATCTTCCTTTCCACAAACTGTTGTTATCTCCTTTAATATGGTTAACAGTATCAAGGACATTCCGTGTCATATCAAAATTAAAAATTAGTTACATTTCTACTTGATTCAGTAATCCTCCCATTAGGTCTGACAGACTGGAAAGCAGTCTTCACTTAACTCTTCCCCCTGAAGCCTGATTTATTAATTCTTAGTTTGTTGTGGGACTACATCCTCTCTGAATAAGAACCTGAGTAAGTTACAAAATAGGAACATTTTAATTTATGTTCCAAACAGGACCAAATTCTAGGTCAAGACAATACTGCACCACATCGGTCGTAAGGAGGTCAACCTAATCAAGATTGTTGTCACTTTTTTCTTCACTATTTGCAGTTTTCCAATGGCTGCTGGATTTAGTTAAAGGTGACTTTACCTGGACTTCACTTTCAAGCCCAACTGGAATATAACACTGAAACCAGGAATGAAAAATATGACACTTCTACATAAAGAACCAATCCCTTGATGAATAGAAGGGAACTCTGAATAGACTTTTCTCAAGACTACATACAAAAAGTGTAGGGCAGCTCATCTCACCTACTTCTCACAGTTCTGAGATCTGCAAATCAGAATAAGAGAGCAAGTTGTGCAAAGACATAACTCAAAGTCACAGAACAGTAAAACTACAGAAATTGCTGGTACAACTTACCAATAGCTACTTAATAGAATAGTTAGAAAATACTTTTGTATTACCAGTGCTATTCAAATTACACTACAATAGCCAACAAAAATAAGCAGTAAAAGAATAACAATAAACGAAATGGTGATTTTATCTTGTTCATAATAAAGTAGGAAAAGTTTTTACTCTTTTTTGCTCTGTTAACACTAGCTTTTGATGAGACTAATAAAAATACCAGAAGATATATACAGACTCAACATCAATACCAATTAATTTGTAAAAGAATCAAAACAATTACTCTCTTTTAATAAAGTTTTAAAAGTGGAAGTAACGTTCATAAAATTCAAATGAGTTAAATTAAATTTGACTCTGTATAAAATGGTCTGTGTACTTTATGGTTACTACAACATCAGCTTGCCTGCTTCATCTCTATTGCCAGTCTCAAAGAAAACGAACACCAAAGCCCAGCCATCCTTCCACTGTCTTGGGACCAGCACCAACAGTTCAACTATGAGGTCAAATTCAACCAATGTTGATGACACTACTAAAAATATACTGAGTAAAGTCCCAGAGGTGACCACATATATACCTTGCAGGCAACTCCCTTCCTCCTTGATTCCAGGGATCTAGAATTTTGGAATTTCCTCTAACTCCCCACCTAAGTCACATTTATCAAAGCTGTATGCACCTACTCTAAAAACCTCACAAGTCATTTCCTCCAGTCTCTTTATAAACCTATTTCTTATATAAATTATTTCAAAATATATTTGAAATGTATTGAAATGGTATTTTCAGCATTGAGGTGCCAGAAACTAAATACAATTTCTGAGAGACAGTGGAACCACATGTTAACAGCATCTTTCCAATAATCAGCCTGAGCACTATTTAACAGCTTAGGTGGTCTAAAAGTAAGAGCTCTTTTATGGTCTCTCCACTATCAATGCATAAAAAGTCTTGAGGATTTGTTATAACTACACATCAGTGGGAGTCCTCAGATCTTCTTTTCTTCAGAATAAAGAAGAACAGTACTTCAATTCTTACCGAAGAAGTTTTCTGAGGGAAATAAAGTAACTTACTCCATTCTCCACAGAGTCAATCACAGCTGCAATTTACCTTGCACCACAATCGGGCAACACTGGCCCTGTGTTCTCACTCCAGCCCAGCTCTAGGCTTTGAAATCTCAGGAGCTCAAGTCAAAAACTTAATCTAATTTCTTCTCTGTGGATATTTTTTCCTATCAACCATAAAGGAAACATTACACAATTACTGGCACAGAGCTGAAAACACAGCTCAAAGCTGCCATCTCTAGGCATTATGTTCTACTGCTCTTCACTCTAAATTATTTTTTCTGGTTTTTTGTTTTGTTTTGTTTGTTTGTTGTTTGTTTGTTTTTTTCCCCAAGAGATTGAAGATCTAAATAGACAAATATCAGAACTTTATTCTAACAAGTTAATGTAAGAACTTACTCCAGAAGGGCATACTTTTTCCCCCTAAAATTTCTTTGACATGCATGATCAACTCCTTTTGGCCCATGTAGCTTCCGATATTTGACATAACCACTAGTACAAGCAGCATAGTAGTTAATTATTTCACAAAGGTTCATTATTAGTGATTCCAAAATGCTAATTAACATGTCTTCAACAACAGCCACAGCTTCTTCACTATACTTTTCCTTGCAGCTTTCATCATTAACACAAGTTGCACTTCTTCACTGAGATCCAAAGAGATGTCTGAATTAACACAGATCTCTCATATTTAATATCTGCTGGTGAAAGGATTTCTAAAATGGTTACCCTTTAGTTTGGAATGTCTCAAGAAAATATTAGCACTGCCAAATGAAAAGGTTAAATTACATTTTAAGTCTTTATTCTGAGCTGCTAAATGATACATTACTCAAATGTTTCCTGACTAAAAAGTCCACATTCTACAAGAACTGTAATAATCAAAGTCACTGGTCAAAAAGATCTGACCTTTCAGAGAACAGATAATACATTAGTAATGAATCAGGGAACTGACAGAAAGAAAAGCAAGCTTTGAGTTGATCTTAGGGCATGCACAAAATCTAGTTTATATTACTACTGAAAACATCTCTACAATATTCACCACCCCACACACAGATTCAACATCTTTGGAAGAACAACAGACACCAGGAAAACAAGACAAAACAAAGTATCAACCCATTCCTTCAGTTCCTCTTAGAGGAAGCACTCACTATATAAAAGAAGACCAAACATAAAAAGAAACTAAAATGTACAACTGAAAGGGTAAAACCGTCAAAAGAAAAATACGAAAAATGTGAAAAAGTTAATTTTAAGACATTGCTAGACATTTTTGCTCAGATTACAAGAACACTTCCTATTTGAAAAAGAAAACAAAACTTTCCATTACGAGTAACGAAATAAATAAAGTTTAATTTAACAGAAGGATCACGGAAACTTAGAAGAAAATGTAGAGCTCAAAACAAAGTTCAGAAACTCCATCAGATTAAAACAGACTTACACCAAGGCAAGATATGAAACACCTTTAATGAGATGCCTCCAAAATTTATATATGAGGTACTAAGACATCACTTTTCAAATGCATTAGCAATACACCTAACTAGATACTTTATGGTGCCAACAGACTGTCTGAAGGAGTATTCTGAGAACTGAAAGCCACAGCAATAAAATGAGGCTAACTTTCCCACATGAGTTCTTCATGGTAGACTTTACAGATATTTCCATAACAAAAGCTAAAAACAGAAAGTTACAGTAGGAAAAAAAACCCCCCAAGCCTGGCAAATAAAGTCCCTGGAATCAGTTCTGAAGAAATTAAAGAACCCTGTCTGTAGTATGCAAATACCTGCTTAAAAATGTGTCCATACCAAAAGACTGGTAAGGGTGAAGCAGAAAGGACAGAATTCAGTGAGTGAAACAGACAAATAGATGAAGAAAAATTCTATGAATTTTTGAAAAGGGAAGTTATATCTTGCAAATAAAGCACTGGCTTTTTCTGAAGAAATCAAAGGTCCAGATGATACGTGTACCTGAAATTTCTGAAAGATGTTTGATAATATTCCTCATGCCCTAAAGGAACCAAGATGTTCTAGAACATGGAAAGTAGACAACACAAGGCTAATTAAGTCTATAAAATAAAGTTTGGGGGGAAAAATAGCAATTTCTTAAATGAATAAAGGTCATTAGTGCTGTCCTACAGACATGTGCAACTGGGATTAGCTTGTTCAATATGTTAAAAAAACAAGCTGGCATAGGGATGAGTGGAAAAACAGCAAAACCTTTTGACTATACTATGCTATTTAAAATAGCTAAGACAATGGGTTAAACACAAATAATTGCAGAAGAATCTCCTAATACTGCATGTGCAATACAAGAAAAATTAAAAGAGTAAATAAATGCTCACATGCATAAGGGTGAAAAGATGCCTATGTGAAAAAACGATTTAAAGCCTAAACATATGGGGATGGGTTATGAGTTGCCTAGAATGAGATTCTGAGGATGTAACTGCCATTTCTGTAAAAAATACCAATTCAAAGCCAACAGCAGATTTTAAAAAAGCTTAAGTACCCTAAGGAATTAACAGGAAAAGAATTATACCCTGAACTCCCTATGACATCAATCTCTGAGGTAAAAACACACTAAAGACTGTGATTCCTTGTTTTTCAAAAGGGATATAACAGAATTAGAAGAGGTAAAGGCAATGGTACCATGTTATCTAAGGTATGAAATATCTGCCTTATAGAGAATTATTAAAAACACAAGAAATTTTCAGTATGAAAAAGAAATGGTAGAGGATGTGATAGCCTTACAGAAAATCTCGAGTAGTATGAGGAAATAAATGGAGAATAAAAAGTAGGGATTATCAAAATTAAACTAGCTAGTACCAGTTTCTGAAAAGGCTGTATTTCTTAAAAAATATTCTGGAATTCTTAGGCACAGGATGATGTTAATGTTAAAATACACGGTCCAAAAATTGAGGGGGGGGGGACGACAACCAACAACAACAACAACAACAAGGATTCATAATTTTTCCACAAAAACACTATCTTATTTTAGGAAATCCCAGCTGCAAAGTAGGACAGTATTCTGAGGAAGCCTCTGTAAATTCCTGTCATTTTTTCTTATATTCTTCCCTAGGCATTGACCGTTACCCATTATTCCAGAGGTGTTACCAGGCGAGATGAGCACTTTGGTCCAACTTGATACAATCCTGTTTGTCTGCCCTGCTGGGGGTGCCTTATGCAAACAAATGAAAAATTGCCACACCAATTCTGTATTTCTCTGTCACAGCTAAGAAGCCTGTCACCCTTTGTTGCTTGTGTCCCTGATAGCCCCCACAGGTATATGTTGTAGCCTTCTCTCCAGCCCCGTCTCCTTGTGCTCCTGGATTCCCTGAACAGCCCCCACACCTGGGCCATCGCTTGCCAAAGGACCCTGCCACCAGCAGCTGTCTCTGCCTGTGGGGTTCAGCCCCTGAGGATGGTGCCTGGTGAGCAAGAGCACTGCCACAACCCCAGTTACATCTCACACACATGCCTCTGCCTTTTATTGGCAGGTTGAACTCTTATTATGGTCAGCGCAGTGATTGAGAAGTATTGCACAATCTCTGTTCCAAAAACCATGCAATACACCTAAGTATTGAAGAAAACATTAATACAAAATATTTAGAAATTAAATTAACCGTGAAAGTCTCTGCTCATGGTGACTCAATTAAAGATCACTAACTGCGCACATATATAAATATATTATACAGAACATTGGTCAGTCCAAACCTGATACAAAGCAAGAGTGTGTCCATATCTCTGGAGTGGCCCTTTGGATACAGGAACTACATTCCATATACTGCTTTCCAAATTGTAGCTAGGAGAGAAACAGAAAAAAACATTTTCAACCTGCAAAGGAAATAGAAGGGCTTGTATGTTCAAACTAACTCTAACTCTGATAGTAATTTCTTAGTGGGGCAACAGGACCCTCTGAAGTACTACAACAGTGCACTAATTTGTGACAGTGCACTAAATATTCCTCAAGCAAAACAGGAGCAGCTCTTTAAGGGACCCACCAACAATCTCAGAAAATAGGAGTAACTAACAAAAATCACAAGACTTTTTCTGTTATCACATTAAAAACTCCATCCCACCAAACTGCTCATACCACATGCTTTTGCATTACTCTGAAGATTTACTGTTGGGCACTCTGTTAACCATGTGGTTGATTTTAATTTCCATTATATTTTCATTAATTAATCAATACAAAATAAAGAGATAAGAGAGGTAAAAAAATAAATTACAAAGGTAGAAAAGAAAAATCAAAAAGGTGATGGGATTTGTTCTGAGTGTGTGGAAGAAAGCAACAGGTAGACAACAACAGGATAAGTAAACATGCTAATAATATGCTAATAGATATATTTTAATACTTGCATTTGCCACATTTAGGGCCTCTACATATGAAGTTACCATCCAAATCACCTGGGTCCTATTCACAGCTGCTTCAACTTTGTTTTCAATAGTTGATCAATAGATACACATATAAACTGCCATAAATATAAAAAAGTGGAATACAGGTGACCTGCCTGATCCTACTGGCATGGCACCAGCAGGCAAAGTGCAAGCACTAAATACAAGAGTCCCGTAACCATAAATTAACATCAATAATGCGCATGGCTCTCAAAATGAAAATATCAGCAGTGAATTTCTTTCACTGTTTTATCACCACAAAGCTCTTTATGTTTTGCAGTTTTTCACCAAACTGGAGTACATATAAATATCACCTACAGTTTGATGTTGCCCATATTTTCCCTTTCTATAATCATAAAAAAATTACAAGCATAAAATCAGACCATTAATAAAGAATCTAAAAAAGACATCAACCTTTCATCTAAATTAGAAGCTGCCTCCCTGGTAGGAACTGTTTTCCCTAAGCCCCACCAGAAAAGACGTGGCAAAGGAGAAATCACTCACTTCAAGACCATTTGGAAGGAGCTGTAGTTAAAGGTGTATCCACCGATCACCCACATGAACTTCCCATGGAGGACAGCCTTGTGGGAAGCACGGCCCACGGAGGGGCTGAAGGGCTTTACATTGGGCAGAATCCAGTAAGACTCCGTGGAGGGGACGTTCAGAGAACAATCTGGACCTGTTTTGTAAACAAATGTGCAATTTGTACAATCTGTTAGACGGGGATGCTGAAGCCAATAAAGCAGAAACAGGGGAGGCTTAATTACAGATGTCAGGATTGCTCATTCTGATAAAATATGTTGTACGCTTTTATGTTTAACAGATGCTCAATGAAAAAATTGACAACATGGGATGTCAATCTAATTGAAAACATTAGATTAGCGCAAATAATAACAATTCATTTCTGCATTCTTCTCAGAAAACAGACTGTGAGTCACAAATTGAAAGAAAGGCACGAAGCATCACATTTTTAAATGACCTATCATTTAGGTCTAAAACTTTTAGAACTGTATGGTTTTCGGAGAAAACCTATACTCTATCTGAACCAGAATATATTTATATCAAAGCAAATAAACGAGTTCTAATATGCATTATACTATATTAAATCTTAGAAGTAAAAATTTGCCTTTTGCAAATGCCATTCTGCATCATTTTTCAGGAAGAAAATACACTATCAAATGCTTATCAAAAGAATGATTTTAATATTTGAATTTTATAACATTTTATAGACCATTCTACAAAGCCCCTAAACTCACAACTACTACATATTCTTTTCAAACATATTTTGGCCAATCATTTTTGTCAAAGTAAGAAAAGTCAGTAAAATGCCTAATATTTTTAGCTATAGGACTATAACAATCATGAACAGCAAAAGCAAATTTTTATTTGTTCTGTAATAACAAAAATGTGATCTCTTCATCAGCAGTTTATGCTCTAGATCTTATTTAAGATTTGTTTATATAAATATATATATATATGTAAATATTGTTGATAAAGGCTATTATTGGAGGGCCTTTGAAGAACCACAGAAGTTCCTGTCTGACCATGTGACTGAACAATAAAACAATACACAAAATTCAACATAGTTAAACTGAAAACTAAATAAGGTACATTTTAGGATCATCTCAGGATAGCCCATGAAAATATTACATCACCACTCAGCAACGGTCAAAATAAAGAATTGTGCCAGAATTGAGAATACTGTTACCCCACTGCATAAATTTGTGGCTTGTGCAACCTTAGAAAACTGTGTCCTACTGAAAAAAAAGAGATTAGTGCTGGAGACTGTTCACAGGAGAGTAATAAGGATGTTCCAATTACAGAAAACACTGTATTCCTTTGAACTACTGACTTTTCACTTGGAAAAAAACAAAATTTGGAAGTGAATTATGGATGTTTATAAAATAAGTGATAAAGAGAGAATCCACAGTCTCTCTGAATATAAAGAAATGAGTTTTATTAAATGCGGCTTGAAGAAGCCACGTTCAAAGCAAACAAGAGACAGTTCTTCATGTAAAAAAGTATCAGATCCCTTTGGCAAAGATACTCCCCTCGTAAAGGGTGCTCCAGATGCAAAGATTTACATGTGTCAAGGAGAGACCTGACATAATTTTAGAAGAGAGAGCTGCTGAAGTTCACTAAGTAAGATAAATAAGTAATGTACATCAAGTTTGCAATCATTCTAAAACATTATCTTGGGGGAATGGGAGTGCAGGGAGATTGTGTTTTTCCAGTGTTTATTGTAATTTTGGGGGCAACTTGTTACAGTTACTTCCTATTCACAACAACCAGGCATCCAAAGTGTACACAACCAGCTGTCAACTTTTCTCAGTACACTACGGAAGAATGATGCCCACTTGTATCCAAATTACCTTCCATTCACTGAACGATGGAGACACTCAGTTCCCATAGTTCATTATGCCTTCTACTCAGAAAAGATTAATGGTATCTGAATGAGGTCTAATGAGAGTATGAACAATTCAGTATATTATTTCCTAAGCGTTAATAATTGATACTGCAATGAGAGTTGTAACATCAGCAAAACCGTGACTTTGGTAAATCACTGAAGGGAACAATTTGAATATAAAAGGGCTTTAAAATAAACAATTGGTTAAGTATTCTTTGATCAGGGAAGAGCTTAAAATGATGGAAAGGGTGCCTGCAGGTCAGGAGGAGCAGCCGCATCTCTCGGTTGTCACCAGCAGCCTCCGGGCACCGGGATGTGGTGGCCAGCAGGGACCTCTGGTGGCGAGCGGGGAACAAAGGCAGAATTCCTGCGGCGCATCCACACACGGACACCTGGCACCGACTGCACCACAACGAACGCGAGAAAACCGCCTCATACTAGGCTAAGAAAGCAAAAACTCTTAGCCAGATCAGTGATGGAAAGAATGTCACAGACAGCCCTCTTCCAGCCTCAGTGCTTCATCAGAACTGAACGGCAGGAAAGGTGACAGGGAACGCAGGAACACCACTGTCCATCGTCTCAGAGAAAGCCCTGGGCTGGAAGGAGCCTGAAAGATCAGCTCCAACCCCACTGCTATGGGCAAGGACTGACCACGTTATGTATCAATCGGGACAAAAATGGAATATAGAGCTGCAAAAATGCAAAACAATAGAATAGTACTGGTCTCTACCAAAACGTCGTTTAAAAAGCAAATTCTTTTGTATGGCTATTGCTTTATAAAAGCAAGGTAAATGCAGGACATAAATATAATTTATAGATTTTCCTACTTGAATCATACACCATTATTTCAGCAAAAATACATATTCTCTTCAGAGAACATCACATTCACTAAATGCGTGCCTTCTGTGCAACAAAGAGCGCTACAGCTGCAGAACAAAGATAATGAAAAATATGGGTGGGGGGTTTTTTGTTATGTTTCATGCAAATATGATTTTTCTCCATTCATTTAAAATTGAGTTTCTTTCTTATCTTCCTAATGTGTCAGTCAATCCACAGAGGGGGTGCGGGGGTGGTGGAGGAGAAATCCTTTAAAAACAGCAAACAACTTTATAAACCTGAACTGGAAGTCAATTACGTTATCCTCTATGGTAGGAAAAAATTCTATAGGTTTAAAAAAGTGGTTTATCCCCACTACACAAAAGAAAGAATCTAATTTCAATTTATTGAGGAATTTCATGAAAACCAAAGTAACAATCCCTTCCAGTAGTTTAAGTCATAAGATCAATTTCCACCTAAATGACTAAACATCATCTATCGTCTTCAAACCCAATCTTTTCCTTTGGGAGCACAGCAGAAAAAAAACAGAAGTATTGATGTGTTGAATATAAATTTCACCGTGCTCTTCATACAATCTAACAAAGCGATTTTAAAAGTATTTGTTGTTTATTCTGGTTTTGTTTATCTAATCATTTGAGTTGAGAATTATCACTTTAAGATAATTGTTCAACTACCACAACTCAATGGTTGAAACTAGTCCTACAGACAGACCAGTTGAGCTGGAATGGCTCAGTAATTCCCTCTAGGCATTCTAACAGTAGGCGTACCCTGCACAGCTCTGCAATTGTATGTAATTATTCTTCCCATCCTGCAAATAGTCTTGCTGAAAATGGCAAGGCAGAGAGATCCTGGTGAGCTGTCCAGAGAAAGCAGCAGGGCAGCAAGCTGTGCCAGCACTCAGGCTCCCCCAGGAATGACACAGAAATCCTGATGCAGCTCTTGAAATGCCCCTGGGTGCTGTTACTCAGCCCTGTTTGTCTCCTCAGGCAGAAGAGTGGATCATCCAAGGGCATTCTGGCCTTAGGGGATGTGCAGGGTCAGATTGAGCAGGGGAGCCAGAAGGGCTGCAGGGCCTGCCATGGGTGGGCACTGCTCCGCAGCACCTTTTAACTGCTCACCTCCAGACCCACAAGGCTGGCACAGAAGATAAGGCCAGATGTCACAGCACTGTCTGCTAGAAGCACAGAAAGCTTTCCTAGTCATTCATGACTGAGAACAAGTACAGTCTCTGTTAGACATCACACAAGATTTGTCATCCTGAACAAAAACAGGTTTT
Organism: Sylvia atricapilla; assembly: GCF_009819655.1. Lineage (NCBI taxonomy): Eukaryota > Metazoa > Chordata > Aves > Passeriformes > Sylviidae > Sylvia > Sylvia atricapilla. The sequence goes on from NC_089147.1 coordinate 7,861,781, forward strand.
GCTTCTCACTCTCTAAAAGAAGCAGGGACTTTGAGATCAGCTGTAGCTGACAATGCCCATTGGACTGGAGATTCTGAGACTCCATCCTAATGGCAGCAAGGCACCAAGCTCCAGTATCTCTGCTAACATCTTCTAGAAACTTCACAGCTGTAAGACAAAAGCCTCCTTCCAATTCCCAAACTGAATTTGGGAATTTTTTTCTTCTTCTACCAATCATGCTATCACTGTACTTAAAGACCTGGCCTGTCTCTACACCCCACAAATGTTTATAAACAGCAACACTCTTCCCTCTCAGCCTTGATTTTACCTGTTCAAACAAACCAGGCTCCGTTAGTGCCTTCCATAGCCCTGTCCATCCTAATGGTTCTCCTTCTGTTTCTATTTGTACTGATAAAACTGTCTTAACAAAACATGAAGCATACTACTAATGCTTTCATATATTTAACTGGAATTTCTGTGACTAATCATCCTACCAGTACACTTGGCACTTTGTAGTTTGCACAGTACATAAAATTAATAATGTTAATTAGTTCATGTTCTAATTGAGCTAGACAAGCAAGTCCTCTCCCATGTTACTTTCCACATTTCAATCCATGACTATAAAACAAATTCTTAATACTCTTAGTCTCTAAATGTATTAACTTACAATTCATACTGAAGTAATTAAATCTGACACATTACTTGCAGACTTTTTTGCAGGATATTCTGGTTCTCCTTCATATTTTAAATACCTTGCACCTTTGTATTACCAGACTTCATTAGCAGCCTTATGGGTAGATTACAAAAATTATGTAACAGTATCAGTCCCAAAATCAGCCTTTAAGGAGCACTGAAACCTTTCCATATGTGTTCAGCACACCCACTCACATTCCATGATGAAGCAGCTGAGTTCCCCCTACTGTTTCCTTATGTATGCACTGCACTCTTCAGTTTCAATAATCTCCTGTCATCAAATGCTGAGGTTCAGATAAAATATATTGCCTTTTTATGTCAATTTTCTTAGACTATCTTTGCAAGAACTAATTGATAAATTCAGATTTCAACTGTTTTGCTAATAATTATAGTTTATGTTTCATTATTTCTTTCCTCAAGTTATGGTCTAGAACTCTACATGGTGCTGAAATGAAGCTAACAGGTTTTGAGCTGCATGAATCACTTTCTTCCTAATCTTAAATGAAGGTGTTATACAGATAATAAAGTAAATTTAGAATCTTGCCTTATCAGGGAGATCAGAACTATCTATTTCTTGTATTCAGGACAGAGTATTGCTTAGGATCATTATTTTAATCAAGTTCTATTTTATTACATTAAAGTGTATGCTTTTTAAATAAATATTTAGGTCATAGGTTTATTCTAAATGGATTACATTTTTCATTAAAACTCACAAATAGCAGGGGATTCCCTTGCTAAATCTCATCCTAATTAGACACAGAGAGCATTATCAACCCCTTTAATGCAGCCATTTAGTGAAACAAATCAAATAAATTCTGCTAAACTTGCTTTCAGTAATTGTCAAATGACACCATAACGGTACTTAAAACTGGAGCTGGCTCTTCATTTACCTGTGATGTTCATTTCCTTGCAATTAGGACACTTGATTTTTCTCACACAATTTTCAGACACTAAATTTCCAATTGCAGTAGCTATATTTTGTTTACAAATTGTGCAGTCTTCCAAAGATGCTTGTCAAATTGTAAAATTCCAGCTGAAGATAAATCTAAAGAGCATTTCCAGTACATATGAAATAACCATTCATTACAAGACAACTCCTTCCCACCAATTCTATAGAAGTAAGCTTTCCTTAGACACCTCTCATTTCTATGATCAAGAAAAAAAAATCTACATATATGAAGCACAGAAATAGGATTTTAACTTAAAACTGGGGGACAAAAAGATTGCTTGGATATGTGTCTTTATATACACATACAGTATAAATGTACATAAATTTAAGAGGACATTTCCCAGACTGTAAAACTGCAGGTTTTCCTTTCTGAATTGATATTTGGGTGGGAGACGACCTGAAAAGTAAACTTGAGACAAAGAGGGCATTATCACAGGGCAGAACAGTTATAAGAAATCTGTTTCTATTTTCTTATTCCTTCCAAAAACAGGTTTGTCCAAAACAATTATCCATCACAGGTCCTCATCTCTGAAGACACAGACTTGTGAGCTTTCTGTTTAAGAACATCCAGGCACAGCAGGCCAAAATCTGATTTCAGACCTCCAGGCACTTGGCACAAGCTCTTCCCAGTGCTGCATTTCACCTGCTGCTGCCTGAGCCCCCATCTCAAACCTTCCCCACCAGGTTCAATAAACCAGCACTACAGTAGCACAGCTTTGTTAATCTCAGTGTTGGGGAAAAAGGCAGCCAATCAAGAAAGTTTGACATCAAAGCTTTCCACTGAAAAGTGTGAACAAACCCAAATCCAGTGAGTCCTTTCAGGATAGCCTGAGTTAGACAGACATTGACAGAGTTGTTCTGGTCACAGTCAGGATGCCGATAGAATAAATGCCATAGTACCAAGCAAGCAAAACACTGATTTTACACTGCAGTAGTCATAGCTCCTTTTATACTTCCATTGTTTACTCTTCTCCTTACAGAAAGGCTCATGCTTCCCTAGAGAGATGTTATAAAATTCAAGCTGCCTGAATTGCTAATGGATTTATTTAGAAGTTAATTAGTTTAATTTCAGAATCTGGTTTTCTGCTACATCTCTATCTGTTAGGAGCGGCTCTGTAGGGAAAACCAACTAACTATACATGTTCCAGAAATTTTACTGGTGCTCTAACTTTGAATTAGGGCTGAATGTCTGTTTGGAGCTGCTGTGCATTATGTACAACCCTAGAGCTCATTTTTGGTGTAGTTCCTTATAAGAGAAATGCACTTCTTCTGTTTCCAAACCATCTCAGTGCAACCCAAAACACAAGAAAGGATCAGATTTGCTTTTAAAGAATCCTACTGATCCTCTAAAAGAATTGAAACACACCCTATAATGACTAATAGATTCTCCTTTTGCTTGCAGTGCTGATGTACAATGATCAAAGTATCAATAAAGTTTCTCTTAACTTCAAGAGAGTCTTCAACTCTATTTTTCCCTGTCACCCAGGAGTCAGCAATGTTTTCAGCATTTTCAAAGATAGTCCACTTGACCATCTTAAAAATGTGGAAATGTTTGCTATCCTTCCAGTCATCTGGAATTTTTTCACCTGTACAGAAGTTTTTAGTTGTTTGGAAATCTCTCTGCTCCTTTATAGCCTGAAACAATCCAAGACATGGTGTTCCTGGTATCAAAGAGAATCTTCTGGCTGTGAAAACACATTCAGCAAAAGCATCTATCTATAAAATTCGTAAATAGGTCAGATTGTGCAAGAGCCACCACTTTGGTCTCAGTCATGTCCCCATTTCTCTTTTACGTGTGCCTAGCAAAGAAAGAGAGAGCAAGTCAGTAGTTTTAAGGCATATTTTTTCCTCCCTGAATGACATCCACAGCCTTTTATCAGCAGGCATTGACACATTCTGTTAGATAATAGCAAGAAAATTTAGTGAGGAATGAGACAGTGTAATATGGTACAGAACTCAAAGAAAATATTTCTTTGGGAAAAGTTCAGCCTTCCTTACATTGGGTGAATATTTTAAATCAAGCAGATTTTCTGTAAATACTAAATTTTGTTCTTACACCAACCACCTCAGAAATATTTAAGATTACTGGCAACAATAAAAATACTTTGATTTAAAAAAAAAATTACACTTCACTAGTGCATGTTTTTTAAATGCAACATCAGCTAAAAATAAAAATTATGTCTTCAAAGTCTAAAAATTTTTATCAAGGCTTTATTCTATATTTGTACAACCAGCAGCCAGCTGCAATTATCTACAAGATCCTTGTATTAAATTCCACGAGACATATCTAATAATCAGAAGACACCTACTCTTTACTCAAAGAAGTTATTCCATCCCAAATACCCAAAAGAATTCTCTCTTCTCAGAAAAGAATTACAGAATTTAGCAGAATTTAAATGCTTCTTCAGAGCTGCTCCTTCAACAATAACCACAAGATGTCACCATTGTAAAAGAAAAACTCCATGCAGTAAAATAGGAAATTACGGGATTTATATTCTGAACCGGGGTTCTAATTGTTATGCATCCAAATCAATGCACTTCAGCGATTTATTTTTTTTTTATACAGGCACTAAAGTAACTCAAAAGAAGGTAAAAAGAAAATAGTGATAAAAAATTAATCAAAATTCTCTCCTAAAGCATACGAATCAAGACCCTTCAGCCACTTGGTTTGAACTATCAAACACAAGAAAAACTTGCCAGACAGCAAGAGAAAAAACTATTATTCCAGCATAGAAAATAATCTGCACAGAAGGTAGTATCAATATAGAAACTACTGAGAATACAGATATAAATAAATCAAGAAATAGAGAAGCAAGTAGTCTCCCAGAGAGCTTAAGGAAAGTTTAGGATTTACTAAGGGAAAACAGGTATATATCCAAGGAAGCTCATCTGGGATGAAATTTTAAAAAAATTAATTAAAATCTATGTAGATTCAGTGAAAATCCAAGGAATAATGAAGCAAATTATCTTCATATGATCTGTAGGAAAGAGTGTACAGGAGTGTTAGGTGAAAGGAAGGTACTAGCAGCAATAGTCAGATTTTTAATTTTATTTTGTGCTTAAAACGTCTAATTAAGTTCTTAGCACTGTATCTGAAGGTATAGCTTAAAAAGCGTTTCCAAAGATTTGTGACATTTCCCCATTTTGTACTCAGCAATTTGACATTGCAAGGAATCCATGCACAACTTAAAGAGCAATAATCTTGCTGCAAATTCTACTGACAACTTGTGGACAAAGATTAAGCCTTCAGGATCTTTTTGTGCACTACAGTTCTGGAAGGTTTTAAATGACTCAGTAGTAAGTCTACACTATTTCCATTCAATGACCATATTGCTAAACCACTTCCCTTCTGTGGGTGCAACTGACTGCCTTTGAATGAATAACTCATTAATTATTAAGAAGGGAGATGTATTAGATCTCATCATGACTGTGGAGTAATAGGTGTGACAGTTAATAGGAGTTAAAAAGTCATTTCCTTTGACAAGCCAAAGGAAACAGCAATAAAACAAAACAGAGGCAGGAAGTCATGGGAAGAGAGTCATACATCAGCTAAGTAATCTAGAGGGATTTTAATGTTTCTGTTAAGAAAATGGCAATTTCTAAGCATAGCAAGCTAAGCCAATTGAGACTTGGAACAGAAGTGGTAAATGACAAAAACAAAAATCCACAAGCATCTAGCATAATCATAGTAAGTGAATTAAACATTTAGGATCTTAAATAATTTATCTGTAAGGAACAATGATTTATGGTACTGAGAGTAAAGTACATCTGTTAGCCCACACAGACACTCTTATAACGTTATAACAAAGCAGTTCACCTTCCTTTTTCACTGAGATGTTGCTACAAATAATACCCAAAAAAAAGCAGACAGTGGATACTTTACTTCAGAAAACCCTAAAAACACGATGCAATGATGTGACAATAAAAGGAGGGCAGGGAGAAAATCGAATTACCTCGAGACTAAAGCAAGCAAAGCTTACCTTGCCAGCTGTCATTGCAGACACAGAGCTTCTCTCCTGTCAGGTCACAGTAGCCGTGATCTGGACTGCCACAGTTGGCTTTGCAATAGGGGATGTCACAGGCCTCTCCCTTCCAGTACTTGTCACACTCACAGTACACCCGGCTCGGTGCAGACAGACTGGTTGTGCACTTGCCATGTTCTGAGCAGTTATTAGGGCAAGAGTTAATTCTGGAAGAAAATAAATATGTGAGAAAAGGGAAATCATCACCCATGAGCTGATGACAGTGGTTTCGTCTGACAGCACTCCAGCAGTATTTGTTGGATAAAGTATGCTTTATCATGAAAAATTTCTATGTACTGATAAAACACAAGTTTAATGATCATTTTACAGGCAAATGAGCTCAAAGGGCGCTGATCCAATCCACATACAAAGTCTGTGATGCACTCAGGATCACAAATACCTTCCACTACAACCAAAATTGTAATTAAGCAGAAGGACAGGTTCTGCCTGGACAGATCACTACCTATTTTTCTCCTATATTCCAGTATAAGCACTCAGTCCCTTCAAATGCTTGCTATCTCTAGAAATACACTGGAAGTAATTGAGCTTAGACTCTCCACCACAGGCATACAGTTAAAGGGTTTTCCTGAGTAGCTCTGTTCCATAGTATAAGCAGTATGCCTAACATCTGAGGAGAATAAAAGAGAGAAAAACAAGGGAAAATACAAGATGGTTAATATCCTGAAACTACTTACAGGTAGCACTTCATGCTTTGAATCCTTAATAAAAGAGCCACCTTAAATCTATAGTCCAAGATGCAAAAACATGAGAGCCTAGGCTGAAAGAATCTGTGACTGTTCTGGGAGTTAGCATTTCTGTGATACACCCTACCAAACACTGAGATCACAGGCAACTGGAGTGCAAAATTAAGCTAAGTGGTTCCAGAAATGCAGGCAACTCCTTGAAATGGGGGAAGATGGAACACATGGAAGTATCTGGGTTCAAGAATTTCCATGAACTCAGGCAGTATGTTGAAGTCCAAGTAGGATTTGGAACTTTTTTTGATGACTCATAGCAAACTCAGAATAAAGTGTTACTACAAACCTCTGATGATAATACAGACCCCTCCCTGCAGATGTGAGAGATGGATACTGTTCAGTATTCCTTACTGAATGAAGCTCTAACTGAATGAAGAAAGAGCTGTTAAAAGTTAGCAAAGAATTGTTCAAGGCTGGCCTTTGACAAGATGTAGTTGTGGTAGGACAGTGAGGAGAAATGTTTGTCTTCTAGAGACTCACTTCTCAAAGGACTGGTTCTGTTACACTGCTGAAATAGAAAATTCCACATCTGACCATTATTCCGAATCTCCTGAGAGTTTTACCTGTTAACACACATTAAAACCACTCATGGCATTAACAGCTGTATGCTATAGCTGTGGAAGAACCTCTCCCCCAACCTCACTGAGTGTTCTGCAGGAAGGTGAACAGTGAAGTTTTTCCATCAGGAGATATTAGTTGGAAACTTGACCATTTCCCACTCCAACTGGATCATTAAGGATTCAAACAAAATGAGAAAAATTGGATCAGTAGAATTGGAAGGAAGTTGCCTGACTCCAAGGAACAGAAAATTTACTCAAACTGTTCTGGAGTAAATACAGTTTGCTACTGAAATAGCTCTTTAGATTCTGTGTTTCTGTCTTCCCCAAAACAAAGGAATACAAATAGTCCATCAAGATGAAGTGAAAAAAAAAAGGAAGAGGGTAACAGAAGCAGAATGGAATAGACCAGTGACAGAAGCAAAGTTAATGCAGCCATAAAAAGTAATTGTAGGTACTTCTTTATTATAAAAAGTATTACTGTTGGTTCATTTAAAAAATGTTTTAAAAGTATCCATTGCAATAAAAGACACAGAAGAACAGAGTACATAGAATTTCATGACTTATATATGTAATGGAATTAAAAACTGGCAAGTTTTTCCATTTATTTTAAATCTACAGAAAAAAAATATTAGGTAATGATATGCAGCATGCACCACATTACCAAGTAATGAAAGAATGCACATACACTCATTTCTTAAGAATGCCACGTCTTATTGCCATTTGCTCCCAAACCAAATAAAAAAAGTGTAATAAAAGCTTCAGGGATAACTGAAAAATGTAACTAATTACAATAGCAAGCCTGCCAGGTGATTGCACTTCACTGATGTCAACTGACAAAAATTATAAATACTCAGTCTTCTAGGCTGCCATTTCCAATGCAATATATACAGTGAGGTTTCCCAAACGTTGAATAGCTATTTATTATCTGGTGAAAGGTGGAGAATCTGCTGCAAATTACAGCAGTAATCTTCCCATGGACAATGTACCAAGTACTGTGCCCAGAACAAAGCTATGGTCAGAAACACAAATAGGAACTTTAAGCTAATAAGGAATATGACAAAAATATTACATGTACTTCAATATAAGAAATGCAGTGCTGGCCAGCACATCCCAGTAACTGGTATTTCAGAATCTGAAGGGATTGAGAGAAAGGAACAGGCATCTCTTCAATCATACAGAAACTGTCACACGAAGAACCAAGTCCAACAGGACCAAGCAATTCCCCCTTGAACCAAGGCATGCAATATGAAGAGATGTTGCATTGGGTCACACACACATCCCAAATGAGACAGACGTTGCAAACAGCTGGTGCATACAAAAAGGAGTGCTGGATGAATCTTTGGAGCTGCTGACACAGAAAAGGAAGCTGGACAAAAGCAATCATGATCATATCAGATTAGGCTTTGCCATCAGAAAAACTAGAAGACACACAATGCAGATAAGATCTATGAAGGTAGAGTGTAGACTGAGATGGAAAATAGGAGGGAAAATACCCAAGGAGATGAAAAGAAACAGAATAAAACCCTTGTGGCTGGTACAAAAATCCAAGTGAATTTGCTTGGAAGGTTTCAAAAGCCATAGTATATTCAGCAAGAAAAATCAAGCAACAGATGATCCCAGTTCAAGAGAAGGGAATTTTTATGACAGCAGATATAATCTCCCTCCTAGTCCATATGACAACTATATGTGTTGGATAAACACTGGAGGGGATACATTCTAGTTCCATATGGCACAGGAAAAACATACTCTGGGAATGGCCATGTGACTTCACACAAAAAAAAAAATATTCTGTCTCTAGGAGTTTTTTCCCCCTAGCTCATACCTTAATAATTTGTTACAAGGCCAGCTACTTGGTTTCAGACAAACACCACTGAGTATGACCCTTATGCTATTGAAAAAAGCAAGGTGATTACTTACTACGAAAATACTTACGAATAAAAAATGTTAAATCCCGTTAGGTTATAAGCAGCATCACTAAAAAAGTGTAGCAATGCATAGCCAGATGTGGTAACCACTTCAGGAACAGTTTCATTGCCACGCACTTCAGGGACTATTAGACCACTGGAAAACAGGAGGAGAAGAAGGTTTTTAATCAATCTTTGGCATATTAGGGGAAAAAAAAAAGGAAAAGGAGTTTGGTATTCTGCTGACTATATAAACAAGATGACTCATAAATATAATTCTAAAACTTTTTTTTAAAACAGGTATACAAGGTATATAAAACCTGTCCTTGTATCTGCAAGGTAAGTCAGGGGTTTCCAGGAAAGTGCCTGCGTATAAGCATTAACATTCCATGCAGTGTCCGTAGTAAGTATCCAAATAATGGAGTTCTGCTATGATTATCCAACCAAAACTGTAACATTTTGGGATGCATTCTAATACAACTTTACATACATGTTACCATAATATTAAGATAAGAAAGCAAGCTAGAGTTAACATATTAAAGCCTCTGATGTTACTTTTTCCCCCAATAACTGAAAATGTCAATACATGGACCACTACATGGACAGAAAGATTAGTAAATACTCACCTAAATACAGCTATTAAAGGTGCATATATTGAATCTCCATCATATACATACATATGGTCCCAACTACATTCTGTGGCAAAGTGATTAAATCTTAATCTTAGTATCGCATTTGGGCTGAAAAAAAAGAATATTGATGTAACACATTATTTACAGAATTACTGAGATCATAGGAGCAAGAACTCACAGTAGAACTGATCATACCAACATAACTCTGTTAAAACATTTTGAGTAGTAATAAATGTTTCACAGTGTTAAATAACAAAAGCCAGGGCAAGCAAATATTTCCCTTTATCTTAGAAAATTTAAAAATAACATATTCAGTCACAGCTAATAATCCCCAAAGTTAATAAGAGGCTTAAGTTCGCCAGATTTTATCAGTGTTCAGAAACACAAATTTAGAACAACTAAAATATCTCATTTTGATACACTAAATTTACTTCACAATGTCAGGACTATGAACTTTAAAGACTATTTCAAGATAAAATCACCTACACATCCTCTTTCCAGTATTACACTAATTAATGAAAATAAAAATCTTAAAACACAAATCTAAAATTGCAACCAATATCAATGCGAGTGCCTGCATCCTCTCCCCTCTGCCAACAGGTGGGAAATGTCACCAGATTTTGGCTGAGGTCCAAATGGATCTGTAAACTTTCTGAAGGGGGAATTTTCACATATCACAGAATTACCAGACATATATATAAATATTCCATGAAACATAATGATTATTTTCTTGTAGCTGTCCTCGTTACTGACAGGCTTGAGCGCAATTTGTCACTTTGGAAAATGTGGGGTTTTGTGACAGATCCTTTGGAGAGAGCTCTTGGTTCAGTTTTGAAGACAAGAGTATTATACACATATGTGACTTCCCTGTGTGCTGACATTTGGCATGGTGTTACTGGTTGCTTTGCTCCTCCCCAGACTGTGCAGCACATTGATGCCTCCAGCCACCCACTCTGCCATCTCCTGAGAACAGGAGGAATGGAGTGGGGGACAGCTTCAAAGCAGAGTTTGCCTACGGTGCTGGGGCGTGTTTCCACTTTAGTGCAGTGCAGGGCAAACATTCCTGAGCTAGCCTGCCTGAGTAAAAAGACAAGTCTAGCTAGGTCAGACACATACTCAGCTATAGCCTGGTCTTCTAGATAAAAAAGATTCAATTTAAATGATTTTTTTTCCAAACACCCTTCACTGCTGTTTGTTTAAATTACTGTCTGCATATAAGCAGAACAAAGTTGGATCAGACACAATTTCTGAACTGCAGCAGCAAAGCAGACATCCAAGGTAACTGACATTATGACAACATGGAAACACAGGAGTTAATTTTTGTCTAGAATGTTAGTAGAACTGTGAACTAGAGTCAGCAAAATCCTGTCCCATATCCTGGGGTTTGGGGGAAATTCTGAAATGTAACCAATTTGTGCCATTAACACTCAGCCATACTAATTTATGTGTTTCATTATTTCTTCAGGCATGTCTGTGTGTTTGTGTGCTGCATAAACGGAAGAAATAGCAGCAGGCATGAGGTATCTAAACCACAGGCATAAAACTATTTAAAACTAAGTACATGAGGAACTGTAGAACGCAAAAAAAAAAAAAAAAAAACCAACTTTATAGAGGCATTAACTTTAAAGAAACAAATAACTGAATAAGCATTCTGTACTTGAGGCCATTCCTGATTTATCACTGATATGAGTTAAATAAGGGGATTCTGTAACAACTTTTGGAACTTACATAGAGGTATTCAAACATACAACAAATTTGTCACTGGGTTTTGAGGGCCTGCAGCAACAGCCAAATACTGATGTCAGCCTAATTCTTGCCAGCAATTTGAATGGGAATGGAATTTGGCCAACTCTAAGCAATCCTGAAAATCCTAATACCGTTTTTTTTACTTCTATATAGTGTTTAAACAAAACCAAAACAAACTGACAAAACTATAAATTGTTCATATTATATCATCACGCAGTCTCTACATGAGGAGTTCTTTTGATCTCTAGAACACATAATACCAAACTGTTCAGAAAATTTGAGCTATGAAAATAGATACTTACTATCCTTCAATTAACCATGTGCATTTAGTTTTATATTTATAATTTATAGGTCCATCTGTTAAATATCCAGAAGGTTCTGTTAACCTACAAGAGGAAAAACAGGGCTGTAACAAACCAGAGACAACAGAACATGAATCATCGACATGCCAAGAGAATCCTTCTTGATGGAAAGAAAACTGGGGTAGGGGAAACAGTGAAGTCTCTCTTCCATGTTTCTCATCACACTATTTGTGCTCATAAAAACTTGAATTCTGATTGTTCTCTATCATTGATCTGCTTTCTTCCCCCAGGCATTCACTTGTATTTTTTCTAGTTCAGTAGCAAATAATTTAAATTATCCTTCACACGAAACGGATCCAAGCCAATGCAACAGAGGTTTGTTTAAGAGCATTTTGGTTTGCTTTGCTTATTTGCTTTGCCATTGCCTTACAACTTACTTCTGAAATTAGACAACACCAGCCATACAAAAACTCTCCTAGATCAAGACAAATTAAGATATAAATTTGACTAAGCACATCTGTCAGCCTGCTGCTCTGTTATTCTGAGGTAGTACCCTGTCTCTGCACAGTGGTCTCCAGTAATTACCCAGGAAGGAGTAAATCCCTGCAGATTCTCCACACAGCATTACACCACCTTCAATGACTTGCAGCTCAGGGACACTTCCACTCCACAGCTGTGCCTTTGGGTTCGTGCTTTGCACCACTCAAAATGCAATGATCTGTGTTTTATGTCCTTTGTTCCCCTCCTCTGCCCCTTGTCCAACCTGAGAAATCCTTGCTCACTGCTTTTAATAAATCTTTCGTGTTCACCTAGAGCCTGCTGAGATGCAACAGAGATGAGCATATTGTATTCAGGATGCAAGTGAACCATGAATCTGTACAGTAGCAATATTATTTCCATTTTATTCTCTATTCCCATTTAAGATTTTATTTGCTCTTTCAACAACTACTATTCTGACATTTGAAACAGAAATATCTGCTGTAACTTCTTTTGAGTGATAATAGCTCAACAGTCATCACAGATAGAAATTCTTTTTATGTAGAAAGAGAACCCTTTTCATCCATTCATATATATTACTTTGTATTAATCTATGCAGTGATAAAACAGGAGATGAAATTCAATAATCTATTACCATAAAAGCTCTCTAAAAGAGCCTGGTATCTTCAGCAAATTGTATCTTCACTAATCCATTATATTTTGTGCATCCTTTATGATTATGTTCAGGCCTTAACACACATCTCCAGTGGCCTCACTCCACTGGGGAAACAGACCATCCCACTCTTTAATAACAAATAACAACAAATATAAATACAACCTCAGAAACGCTCATTTCTTTCACTATATTGTTGAAAGAGCATCATTATGAATAGGTATCAGAAAATAACAAAAGCTTTGTTCATCTGCTTTGTGTGCTTTTTTAAAATAATGAAAATTTGCTATTATTATATGCAGTAATACATCACTTTCTAATCAAAATCATTTCAGTGCTGTCATAAGATTTATATACAGAAGTGAAATCGTATTTAGCCATCCACAGAACCTATATTTTCCTGGAAGAAGTGTGAAATATTACAAGTACTCATCTGCAATCACGACCATTGCCTTCTTAGTAGTTGTATAGCGCAAAGGAAGTGACTTACATGAGTTGTTTTTATTAGATCAGCCCTTGGGTACTACCAGAGTACAAACAATTTCCCTTGTCTCCTAGGATGATCATTTTTTGATAAGTAGTTTCTTTTGGAAGAGTAGATAGCCTTTGAAACAGCCATTTCACTTTGTTAAAAAAAAAGCAAATAAATAAGAACACGATGTTGCTTTGCAACAATGTTTGCAGAAAATGGTAAGATAAGGGCTTGTTTTATTTAAAATATATTGCAAGACAGATGGAAATTACTTTAAGTTTCTTGAGTCATACCAAGAACTTTTCTGTACTATTTTTCTTTCCAAGTGTTATTAAATACCAAATCCCATAACTCACAAAGATGGGCATTACTACTTTCAGGTAACCCCTTGCCCAACATTCTCTTTCATCCAAAGCCAGGTATTCATCAGCAGCTCTCCTTTGTGACTAACAGTGATTCTGTCAAATAACCACGATCCAGATGAGTCACCCTGACTATGCACTCATCAGTCACAGAGGTGCCTGCATTGCACCCCACTCCTTGCTCACCACTGAGAAAGCCTCAGTGATTAGAGGAAGCCAGAACAATTTGTGTGGCCTGCCCAGGCACCACAGGTTTATCACATCCAGACTCCAACCGTATAAACAGAACACACAGGGGAGCAGCTGATGCTGTGTATTGTCATTTAAAATTGCACATCAGCTTTCATAATATTTTCAACAATGTTTTTTCCTGGCTGGCAGGCTTATAATCAAAGCCTGTAATAAGAGGGTGCATGCCAAGAGAACATTTCCCATCTTGGTATACTGTAAAACAGATCTACCAAATAAGAGAAAAATGTCAGGATGATGCACATTTAAAGGCATTCAGAAGCACCAGTGACAGATCAGTCACTCACCAAGGCAATCAGTCAGCAATAGATTCCGTGAAAGAAGTGTGACACTACAGGGTTTCACTGAGCAGACAGAAACATCAGAATTGCAAGGGCTAAAGCCATCACAGGGCAACCAAAATGTGCAATAAAGGGATCTCTCTACACTCACCTGGAATATTACCACTGCTATAAAATAATGGCAAATATAGCTGGGTTCGAATGTACAGTGGCAGTATTTTCCACTGCAGAGACTTTAAACCAAGACTGATGCATTACAAGAAAAAAGTACATTCTAGTTCAGTCAGAAACTATTGGTCCAAAGTGAAGCAGTAGTCAGATGAAATCTATGCCCTGCAATACATAAGACGTCAGAGCAGGTTATTAAAATGGCCTTTCCTGCTGTACTATTTATAGATCTGTGAAAAACGCAGTCTTGTCATCTCCTGTATCTTCCTGCAAAAAATAACATCACCAAATCTCTCGGAGAGGGGCACTAATTTAAACCAGAAAAATCATTGGCTATTTTCTGTCATCAGCAGAACATGAAGATTCACAAAACTGCTGGCAGATGGACAGAGGTCTGATTTGTAATAATTGGTGCTTTAGGAGAAACAAAGCATAAGCTACATTCACACAGTATTACAAATATTCACTATTAAATAAAGAGTTATAAATAAATTCACTTATGTCTAAATTACTTAGCGTCACACTTCTAATGACAATTTTAAGAAATGTTGGGTGACTTTGCAATTTCTACCTCAGATGTATCTGAATATACAACATAGAGCATATTTTGCTCCACAGATCAATTTCAATATCAGTACTGGTGTGTCAGTCAAGAGCTGTTCTCTCCATTGCTGAAAATTTTTGCTCCGTCTCCTTTTCATCTTTTATGAAAATATGTTTTATTAAAAAGAAATAAAAATCAATAACTGTGCTTCAAAGTTACAAGATCAAGTTCTTCATAAACAGTACTGGCAACCTTTCTAGTTGAGATCTTGTGCCTAATATCTAAAGCGGGGAAAGAGACTGCACAGATCTGAGATCAGCTGAATGCATTAATAAAGAAGGGGAAAAAAAATTCAGACCACATGACAGCACAAGACTGAATCAGTGAGAAAGAAATGCAGAAGCAATCAAGAGGCCATTTCTCATACCACAATATTGAGTGACAGACTAAGAAGGTTTTCTAGTATTTTTTTCCAAAGGAATATCTGAAAAACAGTATGTTCTGAAAAACCCACAAAGGCAGATTTTTCTTTTCCAGGCATAACACATCGACTAGCATCTAAAAAATTCAAGGAATTTGCATCTGATTTTCCTGTGTTTTACCATTTATTGTATAACTTGCTGTTGATATTTTTTTTTCACATATGAAAACAGGATATACTGAACATACTGTAGCTCTAATTTTTCTTCAATGACTTATCAAGAGGAATAAATATTTAATACATTAAGGAAATATTTGCATAGGCCAATCACACTCCTCTACTTGTTAGATACTGCTTTGTAGTAATAGAAGAATTTATTATATTTAGAAGCATAAAGGACATTCACAACTTCTCACATGCCAAGTAATCACAGGTCTGCTCTTAAATAGGTTTCAGTTTATTCATTGACAAAGTAGCAGTTTCTGTTGCAAAGCACAAACCCTAGTGATTAATTCAGTTCATCCTGAGTTCATCTTTCTAAATTATTTTCAACAAAACCATGCTCCAAAACAATCCAAAAGTCCCAGAAAAGTAAAATCAAGATTAGAATGCATAAACAAATTTCCCCCATGAGGATAACTAAATTAGTTGGGATATAAACTCTGCAAAACATTAATTTAAGATTTACTCTGGCAGGTGTTCTGTTTCTGAAAAATGTTGTTATTCTATAGCACATTTTTACAACAGTCCCCAAAACAACTGAAAAGGTTCTGCATAGGAGTAGATGTTGCTTTCAAAGTCCAAACTTATATGGTATCTTACTTATGCAATGTATTTCAAATCTGTTCCCGTGCTTAGGCTGCGCATCATTATACAAACTCACAGAACAAAGACCAGAACAAGTTGTGTAGAATAGGATATCTGAATGTGTGACTCTGAGGGAATCTATGAAGTGACTTGAAATGTGGGCACAGTTTTAAAAAGACCTGGTAAACAAACCAGATGCAGAAAAGAAAATATGTAATATTTATTCTATTGTAAAATAAAATATGAAAATACTGCGTTACTATTCAAGAATGTTTTTCTACTACCTCACAAAGTGGCACTTTTTTTTTTTTTTTTCCCACAAAAAAACCCTTAAATTGCCATTTCAGTCACAACATGCCCTAACACCTATCCCAACTATACTGAAATCCTTTTTCAGTTATTTGTCTAATCTGATCTTAATAATTCCAATGACTGTAGTCTACAATCTCCTTAGGTAATCTATTTTGGTAATGACTTTTATTATAAAGCATTTCTGATTGTATAATTCACCTTTTTTTTTTCTTATTTACACATTTTATTTCCTGAATACAGACCTGGAAATCAGGTAACACTCTTCCTCTTTCCGCTCATCTTTTCAATCATCTACCTTCAGCCTTTTCCTCTCTGAATTAAGCAGTTTAATCTAGCAATTTTCAAGAGTAATTTTTAAGACTTCTTTCTTCTAGAACTTTTCCAAGTCATCTGCACCTCAAAATGGTACCTACTTCTCCAGCTGTAGTCTGACCAGCACAGCAACCAGAGAATTATTTAATGTACATAATGTGGCCAGCTCTCCTTTTATGAACTGCTTTTTTGCTTATTGGTGTACCACTAGTAATTCCACAAGATTGCTAACTTCCTCCACAGGAGGAACTAAATGGTGTTCCTCTAGTTCATCTTACTGAGGTTAATCACACCCGCTCAAGTGTAGAAATTCAAATCCAATTCTGCCAGTATCAGGCAGTATTATATGGGATCAATGCAGCTCGCATCAGCTGGAAATTGCTGCATGGAAAATTTCATTTATAGTCACTTGCTCAGTAGGAAAATCCTTCTTTCTCTGATATAAGCATTTACTTAAAAGATAATAACTTCTGGTCACACTGCATAGTGAGGAAGCCTACTTAAACAGCAGTGAACACCACAAGAAAAGAAAAATTCTATTTGTGTATATTTGTGATAAAGGTCTTCAAAAAAACTGCGTTTTTTTTTAACAGCCCTTTTTCTATTACCCAACTACATCAACAGTTTCTGAATATTCATATTCATTATTCATTCACCTTACAAAACACTAACATAATGCTAGCATAAAGGTAATACTAGCAAAAACCCTAAAACTCCCATCCACCCCATGGTCTCCATCGTGACAGCTGCATTAATTTTGTATACTATAATGCAAGTAATTCAAGGAATTACAACAGGGCACCATTTTTTGTGTTAGTTAAAACTAAGCAGTTGCCAGACACTAGCACTGTGAATTAGAGGCACTACAGCTAAGTCTTCTTCCTCCTCAAGCCCAAAGAAAAGTATTGATGCATAAAGAGCCTTCTACTTTTCCTTCATGTAAAGAAACTTTCCCCTTTAGTATAGGAGATGTCAGAATGATCTATTTCAAGGTTTTTTGACAAAAATGACTCACAGAATTATAGATGAATAGAGTCCAAGAGATACGATGAATAACAGGTACAGTAATCTCTCCCACTACACAAATGACTGGAGCATTTTCATTTAAAAGTTTGATATAGAAAGGGAGAAAATAATACTACTGAAAGTATAGCTGCATAGAATGGATCTTGAAAAAAGCCATCCTAACTTTGTCTTAAGATTTTTCTTCTGACTACATGCATATATATTCCTTAAAATATGGCAGTATAAACCACAACTATCTAAAAAAACAACCCAAATTCTGACTGCCTTGAATCTAAGCAAAGAAATATACCACTACTAAGAACTGTATCACCGCCAAACATTCACAAGTCAGCAACAAAAAGTTTTTATGCTACTTAGTTTTAGACAGACAGATTCACGCATAATATTTACAAAAACTTCCTACAAAACTGAGTGGAGCCAAGTCAATCTACAGTTCAATAGCAAACTCCATGTTTTCTACAGAACTGCTAAACCAATTAACAGTTCAAATCTTGCCAATACTTTCCAGGTGGCAGTGGTCCTCCATCTCAACTTAGAGATCAGTGCCTTTTAAAAGATTCTGCAAATAGCACAATATCCTCCACTGACCTGGAAAAAACTGAGTAAAAAGAAATG
Source organism: Sylvia atricapilla (assembly GCF_009819655.1). Taxonomy (NCBI): domain Eukaryota; kingdom Metazoa; phylum Chordata; class Aves; order Passeriformes; family Sylviidae; genus Sylvia; species Sylvia atricapilla. Next base: position 7,880,045 of record NC_089147.1, read on the forward strand.
AAGTGAAAGAAATGTAGCATCACTTCTCTTACCTGGAATACTATAGACATTTCATATTTCCTATTTTAATATCACAGTTGGACAAAATCGTATGAGACAAGCATATATTCTATTAGAAAGGTTCAGGCTAGTTCATAGATGGCATCCAAAATTCTGCCTATAAATAGGTCTGGCACCAGGCTTAAAATTAAGAATTGCTAGAAAAATCAAGTTGGCATTTGATACAAACACCAGATATATCACCACTTCATCTAAGTATGGCTGTAAATGCTATTCCAGATATAAAATCCCAAAGGTCAAAAAGCTGTATCAAAATAATTACTGTTTTTTAGGAGGCTGACCCAATCTACCCAATCCACTGACTGAACTTCTTGCACTCAATTTCCTGTCACGGTTACTCATTTTCTCCAAAAAAAAGAGAAAGGATTGAAATATTCAAAGTTCTGACAATTCAGTCTTGATTCAGAAGACTATTAACAGTAATCCCAAAGTTTTCTCATGTATGCAGATAGTTACTATTAGAAGCAAATAGGAATTAGAAAAGAATCTACCAGGAAGCAAGGAGACACCCCATTACTCTAACATTTTACAATGTTTGCTTCAGCCAAGAGTTATTTTTATGGCCAAATGTTGCCAAGAAAATGAAGAAATTAATTTAAAAAAAATTAAAAGAAAGGAAAAATAACATATTCCACCAGACTAAAGTGGTCCTATTATTTACTTTTCCCTACCACATTAATACTATTATTATTTCATGTAGAAAAGTTCTGTACCTTCGTAGATTGTGTTACTTTAAGATCACTTGGAGTAACACATTATCCTTATGTTATTCCTCTTGCTGAAAACAAACAAAAGAAGGTTATACTTCAGGTTTCTTTAACAGCAAGAGGTTTTATTTTCCAGGCTTTATTTTCCACAAGGCAGCCTCCATTTCCAAAAGTGGTTAAAGTGTGTGTCCTGGCATTATCCTGTTAACATCACTAAACTCTGTCAGGGCACACTTCATCCCAGGTTCCAGATCACCACTTGCTGGGCCCAATATTGATCCCGGGGGATCCCACTCCTGACAGGAGCTGTTTACACATGACCAGGCAGACAGTTCCCCAACACTGCACAGATCCCTTGTCTAGACCCCAACAAATCCATTTCCATACCAGGAGGGCGTGGGAACCCACATCCAAAGCCTTGGAGAAATTCAGGTAGACAATGTCTTGCCCCACATCAACAAGAAGGTTACTTTGTTGTAGAAAGTGATTCGGTGTGTCAAGCACATTTTGACCTCGGTGAATCTCTGCTGACGTTTCCCATTCAATTTCTTCATCTGACTTGTGATAGCCCCAGAGAATTTATTCCGTAACTTTCCAAAAGCAAAAGTAAGATCTATGGGTCTGTAATTTCCTGGACCCTCCTTTCAGCCCTCTTTGTAGATAGCTCATGACAACTCCTTCTTCAAGTCTTCTGGAACATCTCCCAATCTCCACAACTTCTCAGAGATTACAGAAAGCAGCCTCACACGATGAACCAGCTTTCTGATCAGCCTCAGGTGGATTTTGTAAGGGCCCATTGACTTGTCAAGCTCCTGTAACAGTTCCCAAACCAACCCCCTTTGGTGGGTCTGTGTTTGCATCAACCTGGATTTTTGTTCCAGGGCCTGGGGCTCAACAGCACCAGCAAAGAGATGTGAACCAAGTGCTGAGAACCTCTGTCTTTCCACATTGCTGGTGACTAATTCACCTCTCCTGTTTCACAACAGGCAAGTTGTGTTCTGTTTCTGCCCATTTATATACCTGAAGAACATTTTTCTTTTCGTTTTTGATACCTCTGGCCAATTTCAATTGAAGCTGAGCTTCTGCTTTCCTGGCTGCATCTCTGCACACCCTGGGAATGGCCCTGTAGTCCTCACCAGGTATTTCTCTGCTTTTCCATCTCTGGTACAGTTTTCATTTCAGCAGACTCAAAAGTTCACAGTTTAGCCAAGGGGGTCCCTCGTTCCACCTGCTTCCCTTACCTTTAAATAGAATTCAATCTCAGTAGTTTCTGCATTAAAGTAAGGCTGGCTACAGGTTTTGATCTAATCACAGGATTAACATAGTGAAGGATAAAGTTATCTATGATTTTTTATGCATTTGGGTATATACTTTAAACACATACATGTATATATTTATATACTGAGCCATATATATATATATATATTTCATAAGACTTCTATAATTAATCAAACATGCTACAGTATTTTAAAATGTAGAGCAAAAAGCATATAGGCAAGGCAGGCTGAGGCACTTGGCAACAAGGTAATGCACTGTGCCAATTTCTCACTGTACATCACCATAAAGCTCATTTTCACTTGTGACCTAGTTCAGGGTTTTAACTTAAGCTTCCTGAGGTAACAGGCAAATGCTCTAAATCCAGTGTGTCACCAACTCCTAAATTTCTCCTTCACTATTTAAATCAAGTTTCTATGCTCACCAAGAGGCACCTATTTCTGCCTTTCCATCATTTAGAGTGATTAATATCTAACCATCAGATTTCATGTCTGTTAAGGACAGAATTCTCATGGCATGGAACTATCTCACACCAGAAGGCTCCAAGCACCGGCTCCCAAAAGCTATATCAGTTTTGAAAATATAAAAATGCAGTAAAATTTAACACACAGACACTTTCCAAAGGGGAAAAAGTATCATTTTCTCTTAGCACCCCATCCTAAGACTTCTCAACACTTTTAAAAATCCATTTATAAATATATATATTAAAATAAATTCAAACCAGCAACTCCTTCTTCTTCTCTTCCCTTTCCCATCAGCACACATACAGCTTCATAAGAGGTTCCCAGTCTCTGAACAAAACCTCAGTACAAATGCTGATGTAACAGATAATAGTTCTTTTTAAAACTTAATTGATTAATAAATTCAATAGGCTGGTTCCTTAGTAGATTTTGAGTACTTTCTTTTAGATAATTATATAGATAATCACTTACTTCTCTGGCTGTAGAAATTATCAGGGCATTAAACATTTGCCTTAAGTACAAAGCACATCCCTCTGTTTGCTGTAAAGAAGTGGAATTATGGCATTCATGTCTCTAGGGTATTACAAAGCATTTTTGTTTGGGGATATGAAAGATTCTTCCTAGTCATAAAATAGCATCATTTCAGAATAAATTTTACTCATATGGCAGGTGTCATTTCACTCATATTTTATGCTTGACTTTATAATTTATGGTTATGTCACAATACTGTTAGCAAGTTCCAACATTCCCTCTAGAAGTGGATGAAAAGGTATAAGAAAGAGAGATTAGGATATTTTTAAACTCTGACAGCTCCAAGTTTCCCAGAATCAATTATTTCCTATACTGGTAGAGGGCTTTGGGGGTGTTTCTATTTGCATGGGTGGGTTTTTTGATTTGGGGTTTCTGGAGGGCAATGAGAGGATATCTCTGGCCTGTAATTATCTCTGTTCTGTATTTAAATGCAAAACCAGAATGAAAACTATTGACATCATGTTTAAAATGATAAACAAAGTTTTCAGCAACTTTAAGGAAATTTAAGAAGGGGAAAACAGAACATATGGAAATTTATCATGGGACTGTTGTCCCCCAGGAAAACACAGGTCAGGGGAACATTGCTTGGAATGCTCCACTTGAACAGAGTAAACAGCAACACACACCTAAAAGCCCAGAACCCTCCTGAGCCTGTTCATGCCATCCTTACAGGGATAGAGCAAAGCATGAGGATCACACAGCCAGCCTCCCTTGTCAGTGAGAGGCTACAGGAAGTGTAGGACCATCACTGACAGACAGGAATTCTTATGATTGCCCCCAGGGGCTGATGATCTAACTTCTGTTAGGGGAAGTTCTCAAAGTCGCTGCTGATCTATTCCCACTCAGGTCAAACTCAAAGCAGAATGGACTGGAAACAAGGACCCACTCTTCACCAAGACAGTATAAACAGAAATTACAGCAGTACACAGCTTAGTGCTCAAAAGCCAGCAGGATTCAACGAAGCCATATGCTGAATTCTAAAGTCAGTAAATTAGGCTGTTGGAAACAAGCAGAGGAAAAGAAACAAGGAGGCAACCAATCACTCTGGGACAGGGTCAGGAAAAAGCAGTGACCCTAAGGCTTAGAGAAAAAGTGATGATTCAGGTAGCCAAATGCACTCGGAGCAGGGAATTGTTTCAACACAGCTGCACAGTCAGGGAGGATGAGAAGCATGGCTTGGCTGGTGCTGCGCCTTCTCAGACCCCATGCATCATGTGCAAAAGGAGCATGAGCAGCACACCCTCCATGCTGTGGGACAAGACTTCCCAGCTCTTGGCGACTTTAGACAGATACAGAATCATTCAAACAGGCAATTCTGTCATTTAATATGCCAGTTTACAAACATGGCATCGAGTATTCCTGTCAATGTTTCACTGCTTCAAATATAATTTAGTTGTTTCTTTGGAATGTATCAAACCAGAAATCTAACTGGCTCTGGTCACCTCACTCAACATGCCATCTAAAGTCAATGTAGAGTAAATTTCTTGGCAATGCTGGAATTCCTACAAAAAGGAATACAACAAATAGAGAGTAATTACTGCTTTATTTGATCAGCCTAAACAAAAATGGAAAACATAGCAAACTCAGGAAGAAGTGCACTGGTTCACATATAGAAGAGACAGACATCTGAAAGGGTATTACTCAGCTGAAGGAAGACTATTATTGCAAGGATACCAATGAAAACCAATCCTGTTTAAATAAAATTTACTCTCCTTGCCTACATGATCTTATCTGCTCTACTGGATACTTCCTTGAGTACCTTTCCAGTCCACTATTCCAACTAACAGGCAGGCACTGACATAGACCCTTCTATGTCATCAATAATTCAATCATAACCAACATTTTTGCTTGATTGTTTTTAATTGTGAGCAAAGATAATTTATTTTTAAATGTTTTGCATGCTTGGTTTTGTTTTTCAGGAAGTTTTACTACGGGTAAAAATAAGTGATTAGATATGAAAACTAACAAAACCAATTCTCCTTCTAAAGCCTAGAAAACCACAGAAACTGCAATAAATTCTTAATTTTAATTGGAGAAAACTCATCAAATATTCCTTGAAAGACTCTTATTTGGTCAGAAAGCAGCATTCATCGAGAATTTCAAAACTGGTTTAGAATCCAGATCAAAAGAAACCCCTCACAATAACAAAAGTCATAATACTGCTTTTATTCAGTTCTTGATTTGTGGACTAGAATTTGGCATTTGTGCTACAATCTCAGATAACATATGGCTCTAAAGTTTCCATCATATCAAGGTTAGATGATGAAAACTGATTCTACACTGATCAATGCAAAAATAATTTCTCTTGTAAATAAAATGCTTTCAAAGATAAATTCCTGCAACATTAAGAGCTTAATATCAGCAACAAGTTACAGAAAAGAAAACAAATTTCCTTACACTTTCCATTGAGCTTAAAGGTTTTCCACACTTTTGCAATAAACAAACATTCTTCTTTCAACATGTGACTCCTTATACCAAGGTCTTGCCAGAATCAAAGATAGCAGAAATCAAAACAAGAGCAAGTGAAGTTATGGACAAAAGAACATTCCCTGTTTCAGGAATAATCTGCATTACCTAAAACCAGAGCTGAACCTCAGTTTCTAACAGAGTTTCTGGTTGTTGCCACTCTTGTTAGATCTTATCCTGCATAAGCATCTGTTCAGCAACGCTTAAAAACAGAAGAGATTAAGAGCTGAAGGGGAAGGGGGGAGGCTTCAAGAGTAGAAAGGCTAATATTCTGGTATGTTCAGCTCAAAATGAATCAAAGCTGTTCTCAGGACATATTTGTAGATACATCTCTAAACTTTAACTCCACAGCCAAACCTTTTTTTTTGGCCTTTGATTAGTCACCAGAAGGTGTTCTTAAATCATTAATCTGAGCTTCAATCACTCCTGACCTCAGCTCTCTGAGGACAGCATTGTGCCCAGGACTCTTAGTAGGTGATTAAACTGGAACCTAGTACAGTTAAAGCAAAATTCAAACTAATTCTAGCAGGGCTTGCTCTTCACTAAGGAAGCTGAGGGTTATCATCAGCCTAAAAAGAGCCAAATCGTATGTTGAATCATCCCCAAAACAAGCTTTTATTCACAATTGCAGAAAAACTTAAAAACACCACTATGAATGTACGCTTTCAAAATGAAAAAAAAAAAATATAGAAACTACAAGGAGAAGGGAATTACATATTATACACCATCTCAAACTAGACAATCATCATTGTTTTAAGAGAAAGAGGTTTAAGATTAAGGATTTATAAATATAGCTATTTTGATAAATCATTTAGGGGAAGAATGGAAAGGGAAAAACATGTTCATCAAAACATGTGGTACCTTAGTTTCAGTGATTATATAAAATAAGCCAAATAAAATACATAAACTATATGCTTCTGGAAAGAGTTTAACTTTGATCTGTGAATAGGCTCATTTTTGTCAACTGTTCATAAAATCCACACCTGCATTTTTGCTTTACCATATGTATTCCCTCCCAAAACAGGTGTCAGATACTGATCAGGCTGTATGAAACATCAATAGCCACAGAGGCTGAACAAGGCACAATCTTGTCCAGAGGTTATTTTGCAACATCTCTATCTCCCAAACTAACCAAAAATGAAGCAGAGCCAGCCCCTTTCCCATGAGCTGTAATGTGAACACACTGACCTGGCCAGCACAGCAGAGGCTGCACCCTCCCAGCAAGGAGGGCTCACCAGCTTGGGGAACTTGGAGTCACATCTGGAGTGACAATCCCCAGGATCCATCTCCTGACTACAGGACACTCTAGTTCAGGGTGATTTTTGTTTCTCTTTCTCACCTTCCAATATTTATCTTAATAAAACATCTACTTTTAAAACATCAGTTCGAAGTTATCTGAATACACAAGACTGACATGGTTTCTTCAGCCTAAGACTAGGAATCTTCAGCCTGAAACTTTTAGGCAATCAAAAGCCTAATATCATCTTTCGCATTTAGTTAGAAAATAAGCTAAATCTTTGCTTACAAAATCACTAGGAATACAATTTTTAATCCCTTTACATTTTAAAATGCTTTTTCTTGAATAAGCCTAAGGATCTTGGAGTGTTCCAATTCATAGAAGTTCTTAGGCTGCAAATCCATTTACTAAAGATAGGATTATAGAGCACATGTATATCATTTTACATATGATACTTTTAGGGAATTTAAACTGACAGGGCTGCTTTAAAAAGCTTTCAGCTGATAAGTGAGCTTTAAGGAAGTATTTACTCATATTTCTTGAATTTCAATACATACCCTGTACTATCACAAGAACTTCAAGGGATCTAAAAATTTTACTAAGCATAAAAATGGACACAGTCCTTGTCTAACTTGCTTCGCTGTAAATCTGCAAGAGTTGTCTGTTGTATATAACAGGGATACAGGACTAGGTATTACAGGCAGGACAGGACAAAGGCCAGCTTCAGAAACCCTTTGGAAGGCTTTCAACACTTTCAAGCTGTCATAGCACATATTCTTCTCATTAGCATTTTTACCACTCATCAGAGAAGAGTGGCCTGAACACAAAACTAACTTTGCACATGCCAGGAGAGTAAAGAAGGATCCTTTAAGTAACAGCTGGGAAAACTGGAGAAAATGAAGCTGAATGACTTGTCCCTTAAGTAGGCAGCTAAATTGCAAATGAAGATATTTAAGAGAGAAAGCATCAATCTCCAGAACTGAACTTAAGCTACCAAACAGACAATACATGCCTGGGGAGGAAACATGCCTTTGGTAAGGCTTCCAAGTAATTTTTATAGATTAGAACTTCCTTTCTTTTTTTCTGTTGTTTTGTTTTTGGTTGGTTGGTTGGTTTTGGGTTTTTTACCTTTTCTCTCTCTCTCTCTCTTTTTTTTTTTTTTTTTTTTCCCCCAGCCATTCAGATCTGTGCTACTCATCCATTCCTGGATTTCCTCAGCATCTTACTGCATAAAAGATTGATACATTTCCTACAAAGACTAGATAAGGCACCATCCAAAATGAGGTCAGTAACATCCACCTGCTCCAAAAGAGAAAAACCTCTTTAATGTCTTGACACAAGCAAATACTGGGACATATGAATAAGTCATATGGAAGCTCTAAATAGCCACCTGCTATTCTATCAGAACACAGGATGGCTACATATTGTACATATTGTTAGGTCTAAGGTTACCTTGCATAAGTATCTGCATTAAAAAAATTAACAGTTTTAAGCAGTCCCTGGTGATAGACCAGACCAGAAGGCACAGCTAAGTTTATCATGAATAAGGTTGAATAGAGTTGTATTGCACTCATTGATTTTAAAATAAAACTTATACATTCAGTCAGTTGGTGAGGTATGGTAATCACTCATCAGGGAATCATTTCCTCAGCATTCATCACAAAGGATGCCTTTTTTTTTTCATAAAGAATATCTAAATGAGTAGTTTTTCCTATATCTTTACGCAGATTTTTGCTTCTTGAACTCTATTCATACAATTTAAAAAATAATTTTTTAGCTTTAACGGTGCAAGAGTTGGATTAGTTTACAGGGAAAACAGTATACTAAGACTCCATCTTAATGACATCTAAGAGAATTCCAAGAAATGCTAAATATCCTAGCATTTCTAGCATATCCTAGAATTGTTGGACATTTAGGGTTCCAGAGCTTTAAAAAAAATGTTTGATTATCTCAGGAGGTGAACGAACAAGATGATTTAAAGAAATAGAACAGGCTGAGTTAGAAGAATATATTTTAAAATCAGCAGCAAGTGATAGTTTGCAGACAAACAATCAAGTTGAGAATGACACCTAAAAAGGATAAAGAGTAGTTTTTTGAAAGGTTTTTCTACTCCTCAGTAAGGAAAATAAATCAACTAGACACTGGAGGAGCAGTTACAGTAGTTGAGAGTCCCAAGTAAAGAAAGGCCAGTACTATCAAAGTCGAGAGAAAAACATTCAAGGAAACCACACAATAGTGAAGGCAGAATAAAAATAAAATTAAAATAAAAAAAAAAAAAAAAAAAAAAAACACCAAAAAAAAACCCACCACAAACAAACAAAAAACCACAACAACAACACCCCCACCCTGAAGACTTCTTTTCAAAGAGCAGCATCAAACACAGATGAAATAAAATGTCCATCTTAATTGAAGATGAATGCAATAATTTAGGTCAACGCTGATTGTCCCAGGTTCTCCCCTGTTGCACAAACAGAGGTCAACAAGTTCCCATCTCCAAGATCTGCAGGAATAGCATGGAAAGAGGTGCCAAATACAGCATCTAATACTTGTTGAGTCACACAACCATATGTCTGCATTTGCTTTTCTCATTTCAAAACCAAAGCCTGCCTAAAAAATGTTAAGAGTAAAATAATTATAAAATGAACTCAACTATATAATGAGGTTGCAGAAATCTTCAAGCATTGCCTGTTTAGGGCTGTGACAAGTAGATAATGTCACTGATCACGTACAGGCTGCAAAGCTTTGCAGGTGCTGTTGATCCCAAGTCAATATGGCAATATTTAAACAGGACACTTTGTGCATTCTCTACACAACACTGGTATTTCCAAAAGGGAATTCTGCATGGGAAGTATGTTGCAAGCAAAACAAACAAACAAAAAAATGATATAATCAGACAAATGGGCCCCAAAAGGATCCAGAAAGGGAAGTCATTCTGCTTAATTGAAGCAATGTGGTAGAGTCAGCCCAGCTCTCTCATCTCATGAAAAAGATGAACATTTCTGCTAATACTTCAAGAAATCGATCATGGGGTGATAGTTTATCTACAGAGATTGTTGTCAGGGCTCAAAATTTTAAGTTCCCAGTGGATGCCCAGCTGTATTTATTTCACACTTATCAGGAACTGCTCTTCCCCAGCTCAAGCACCCAGCAGAAGTAGTCAGCTTTCACAAGGAGACAAACAACGTAACAACATAATATCCTAGTCTTCTCTGTAGTATTTGGGGGTATCCCTTTTAAAACGAGAGAAAGCTCTCAGAATGACAGGCATCTTCGGACTCATAGTGACATTGCTGCTGAACCAAACACACAAGTCATCAGCATCATCCAGAATGCTGCCTGCTATGCACAGCTCTAAGTGACACACAACTTTGTCTCACAAAAAAAAAAAAAAAAGGCAAAAAATACTACTAGCCCGCTCATTTAACATCACAGTTAATAGGCATGCAAAATACATCAACAGCAAGGTTGAAAACTCTCCAAAGCTGATTTATTTTCTCCTTACAGGCGTGGATGAAGGGTTCTCTCTGCAGTAATGTTGTATCTCTTTGCTTTTGACAAGAAGTAAAGATTGAAACCAACAGAAAAACACAAAAAGTGATGTTGGTTTGTATTTCAGCTGTACACTGATATAAAAACTTCCATTTTCTTTGGATTACAAAGCATATTGGTTTGTCTGTTACTTTAAATTAGTTGTGAGTAAACACAGAACAACCTCCCTTGAAAAACCTTCAAATTTATCATTAAAAAAGCCTGGTGTATGGAGGGATTATTCAAGTTTATTTTTGTTTCTCTCATATATTTTCAGGAGAGCAGTGTTCATAAAACTCAGGTTCCTATGAGCAGTACTGCTGGATACATCCAGGATTTAATACCCTCTCCTGTATTAACAGTACTGCTGCTCAGGGAGGGATTTGCTCAAACTCCTGTAATTCATAATATATCTTTCTTCCACCACACAATTACAGGAAAAGTACTTATTTTGACACCATATCAGCCAGAAATGCTAAATCAGATGTGTTAAATATTTAACAATAAGATCATTCCTGGAGCATAGAAGAGCACCAAAACTTTTCATACTGGGCAAATTGAATAATTACTCTGGGTACCGAGAGTAACTAATTAGCACATCTTAAGCCAGGATGTATGATACTAAAGTCTTAGATGTTTTCATTTAAATTTTTCATCAGTGACTACTTTTTTACTGCAGGGAAAAGAGAAGCGAGAGGATGGAAGACTATTCTATAGGTGCATTATGTACTGGTATCAATTTGAGTATCCATATGTACATAACTGAGAAGTCAAAGCAGCTGTATATACTCATTATCACTCCAGATGCAATTTGAGATGGAGATTAGTCACTGATTAAATTGTTACCTCTAATAACTAGACAAGCACAGAAATAATTCATCTTTACAAACCACTTTGTAAAATACAAGCCATGGGATCATAAACTTGCTGGAAGTAGATATTATTTCTTTGTTATTGCCAGTTAGAACGTGCTCTGAGTGACAGTATTCACACAAACTGAAGGATTTCATAGCTTTGTTTATGCAATTAATAATTAAGATAATTGAAAGAAGGTAAATAGGGAATATGGAACGTGCATTCTAGTAGTACTCAGCAGAATAAAGTTTGTTTTCTACATAGTGGAAATTTATGAAGAAATAGCAGAAGAATCTTCTGCTATTTACCTCAAAGCATAAAAGTTACTCTGAGGTGGAAATTCAAGTCAGAACTAAAATACTGCCCAACCTCTCCTAGTGAGGTTAAAACGACCAAGAATTCTAAATAAGTCTTAAATTACTTAATTCCTAATTACATCTTATAAAACAAACTGAGTTAATGTGAATATAATTTGTAGATTGATTGGTATTACCTCCTGTCTAATTCCACTTTGGCCTTGTAAGAAATGTACACATGACAAGGCAATTAACCATAAAACCAAAACATCAGAGCTGTAATGTGTAACATGAATTGCAGTACAGCAACAAGTTCAGGTTCAAAACTGTTCTTAAAAAAATAGTGTTCTCATCTAAGAAAATTTGTTAGAATATGTGCTTGTATGAGTACATATTTATATGGCTACAAACTTGGCCAAAACATCAGAAGCATGAGGCAACAGAAATAGCAGATAGCACAAAAAAAGAAAATGCTCAGTGATTTTGAGTCAAGATGATGACATAAAGCATTACCTTGCAAAAGCAAGGCAGCACATGGAACAAAGTGTATTGACTTGGACAATATCACATTTTTAGTAGTAAAAAATTCAAAGAACTTATTGTCCTACCAGAACAGAGACAAGAATCTCTACACAAGAGCCCCAGGAAACAAAAGAACCAATACATTAACTTCCAAGTTAAGCAGCAGGCACTTTATTAAATCTATTCAATTATAGCATTTGTCATATTCAAGCAAATATTGTACCTAAATTTAATGCAAAAAAAGGAGGGAATTAATAGAACCTATTAGTCTAGCTTTTCATTCTTCTATATTCATAGTTTAATCTAAAAATATGGATGTGAGGGGAGAGAAGAATAAAATGCATCATAAATTTATTAATATCGCACACTATCTTTGATAAAGAACTATAAAGAAAATTACCATTATAAGAGGGCTCGATAATAAGCCCTGCAATTAGAGTTGGAAACCAAGTTACTACGAGAAGCACAATGGAAGTAACAAGTTGGATAGAACCAACAGGTTGTGCATAAGAAAAAATTTAACCCTACGTGTGAATTAACACCAATGAAGGCAGTCAAAAACTGGCCTTAAAAATACACCTAATGATGATGTGCTAGTGCAATTTATTGATGGCATGAAATTGTTCATATTATTAGGAATATCAATTAGAAATGCAGAGAACTAGGTGATGGTAATGCTGCACTAAGAACAAAGAAGATTTAGTAATTTAGTAATTTAGTCTGAAAAGTCATGCACTTAGAAGTGAGGGGAATAATTTTAACTAGTCCACTGGAGAAGGGGATAATTAAAACAGCAACAGAATGACTCCATTCCACCAATGGAACACTTCCAGAAGAAGAAGAAAAATGATTCTACAGTGTGGGATTTCCAGAGATCAGGCAGTGATCCAGATGTGGGATTTCCAGAAGCAGGCAGAAACAGTATCACAGCACAGGAGCCAGGCAAAGCCATATCCAGGAAACAGAAGAGGAAAGATTAAACTGCAACAGAAAATGCTATTTGAATGACAAGAAGAAATAAGAGCCTGCTAAGAAGACACTTGCTTCTCCAAGCATAATGAAATCTGAGGTAAAAATATGACTCTGTACATAAAAAAGAGGATAAAAAGAAAAGCTTTGGGGAGAAAACAGTTCTTCTGGCTAAGTGGCTGTGCACACAAAAATGTATAAAGGACGCTGCATGAACAAATTCAGAGTGACAGTCTAAATTCAGGCAGCCAGAAATCACAGAATCACAGTATCAATGAGGCTGGAAAGCACCTATGAGATCACCAAGTCCAACCTGTGACAAACACCATCATGTCACCCATATCATGGCTCTGAGGCCATATCCTTGAATGCCTCCAGGGACAATGACTCCACCACCCCCTGGGCAGCCCAAATGTGAGATTCAGGAAACTTGAATACATTTATAGCATTTTTCATTACATAATACTGCCATTTCTCTCCACACAGTTTGGGAGTATGGCATAAAGACTTTAATAAATGTTCTTTAAATCATGTATATAAAAGGCATGCTTCTAAGAGATACCTGCTCAAGTTTCAAGTTGTTCTGCCAGAGGTGATTATAGGGGTTTGTGCTGGTGTTTTACCTTTTTTTTTTTTTTCTTCAAACATAAAATATCCCCCACAAACAAAAATGTCCCAGAGTATAATGATGGGGACCATATGTTCGCCACATACACGTTGCCAAGAACTTCTTTGAACACAATAATTAAAAAAAAACAGAAGCATTATATGAATTTTTCACACAGTTCTTAGATCAATAACTGATGCCTTTGCCTCTCAAACAGTGTACATAGACTAGGGCAGCAATCCTTCAAGGGCTGGGGAACAGAAAAGGGAAAAATAGGAAAGAGATGAACCCTCTGCAGAGATGTCACTAGCCAGCAATTTCAATCCCTCTGTCTGGTAACATCAGACAAAAATCTGGAGGGAAATGATGATGATGGCAACTTGTAGACCGAAGTAAGGTCAAAGCAGTAGTCAAGCCTAAATTGCAAATCAAAATGCTCAGTTTTGCTGTCCAGTCCTGAGGCAGCTATTCTTCACATGAACCTGAATTTTCTTCACACTGCAGCTTGTGAACTCCTCAGCAGCCTCTATTCCAGGCATTCATAAAAGGCTGTGATTGCTGGGATGAAGGTGGATGTCACATCTCCACAGACATATGAATCTACCTAGCTAACTCCTCGGAGATCCTGATAGGCAATCTGGGAGCACAGCTCTCAGCAATGCTCTGGCAGTGATTTTATATTAAAATATGAGCCCATAAGGAGAAGATGAAACTCTTCCCCCTCCTCATTCCCACTGTCATTCAGCTGCACAGCGATTAGAGGCACTAACCCCAGATAAGGGAAGGTTTGCAGTAATCCTGGACCTGCTTCAGCTCAAGGAACATCAGCATGGAACTTCTACTTTCATGCAGACTCTGGATAATTCTATTTTCAAGTATATTTTTATATACATAGATATAAAAGTAGATCCATACCCTCACACATATATACAGACCTATCTGGTTTAGAAAAACTTTGTTCTTACATGCAATATTCACCTTTAACTCATACAAATCCCTGCTGCTTTACAAGCATGCCTTTTTAATTAATCCCAACTTGCCCGCCTTCTTAATTAATCCCAATTTACCAGAATGTTGAGGAGGCAGGCAAGTCCTTAGAAAAAAATCAAAGCATTTGAAAAGGAAAGAAAAAAAGAAAATACAAAAAAGATTACAAGATTACAATACTTCAGGAACATCATCAGTAAGTTTCATGTTAAAATAAAAATTCAAAAGTTGAGGCAAAAGCTCATATCAGTTTTAAAAACTCTCAGTAACAGGAAATTACAATACTCTAGAAATTACAGCTATAAATTTAAAGACCAGGGGACTCAATTTTCATTTATCTAACAAGAAATGCAACGATAATTGCTATTTGCAATTTCTAATGCAAGGCCAAATAAAGTCCTAAGCAGGCTGAGCCATAATAGAAATAATAAAAGAAACTTAAATATTTATGCTCATTCAAATTTCACAGCTCTAGTATTTAATGTTGACCCTCAGTGTTGGTAATTTTCTTTTTTGTTTTGTTTTTCTCTTAATTAGAACTCAGTGTTCCCTTCTCCATAAGGCCCAGACCTTTTTACCTCATTGTTCAGAGTTGTAACATTTTAGCAGTTTCAGACAACTGCAACATTCATCTAGAGACCAAAAAAAAATTAAAATTAAACAACCAGAACTTTGACAATAACTGGAGCATAAGTTAGAAACATATTTCACAAATCCTACTTATTTTTTCCTATTAATAATATAAGAAATTAATTTTATGTTAAACTTACTAATAATAATAGTTCAGCCACTAACTATATCATTTTGCTCAAATAACTGTGCACTGGTGGTGAAAGACCATTCCCAGTGATGTGGTGATTCATACCTGCAAGCTCATATCCAGGGAGAGCACATTCCACTATCACAGAATTCCATTCATTAAAAAAAAAAAAAAAATACAGCACAGACACACAACTCATAGCTCCAGGATTAAAGGTCAGAAATAATCTCAAGAATACTGTCAGTCTCCTAAATTGTGAGGAACTGACATTAAAATAGAGCTCAAGTGTGACTGCAGTTTCTTTACCTCCCATTTGTGACAACTGAGTGAGCAGGAGTCCTTCTGTGAGATTCACAAGTGATTCATAGAAATCAAAACCATAAACAAAGCAAAGCATTTTATTTCAGCACACACAAACCCTGGGGAGGACACAGCTCAAAATACAAAACTGCAGTAGTTGAGACAGAAAATAAACCTTCAAGATCAATAAAGTTCTAGCTATGCTATAAAGGGTGCTACCAAGCCTTCTGCCATTCATACATTTCTTTCTTATATATAATTGTCATTTACAGTTATTATTAAAGTTAAAATGAAAACAAAAATAACTATTTAGTTCTGCATTTCATAAACATTCAATTGCTTTTATAGCTTAGTAACAAAACTTTGTCTTCTCCTATCTGTTAATTTCTAGTGCTATTTATGTTTTCTCCCCTTCTTCAATCCACCTCCCCTCTCCCATTAGATTATGCAATTACATCTATTTATGATCTAATAAGCTGTTTCATCAACAAATGTGCAACACAGCAATATGAAACAAATTCATAACCTCTCTGCTGATTTATAGAGCAGTAAAAAGATACAGGAAAAGAGAGCATATAATTTATTGTAAAGGCAGTAAGAAAACCTCTAGAGCATTTTTCATAGAAATTAAATTCTCAAACTCCCTATCATAGGGCAGCTTTTAAATAGGGACAATCACTAAATACTCACTCCAAAGCTTTCAAAAAAAAAAATCAATTTGATGATCATTATTTTGCAACAGAATTTAAAGCAAACTCACAAGTGCATGTTAACCATTGCAACTTGGTCTGTGCAGTGCTTAAAGGGTAACACAGTTGTGGATGGGAACAAAACACAACCAGCACATGAAAACCCTGCCTGAGGCTTTTGGTCCAGAACAAAAATAAGCTACAGCTTCTTCTGAGGCAGAGATGGAGAAAGTCCACGCTCTGAAAGGCTGGCTGAAGTGGTGCAGAGTCACAGGACTCTTGCTAAGACCTTCCCTCAACCTCTGAGTTGGACAGAGCAGCCCCCCATCAATGGGGTTCTTCCAAACAGAATGAGAACCCTTAGGTGGCTCCTCCTGCTGAAGATGGCATTTGAACAATACAGACAGCAGAACTCAAAGTATAAATTTATATATGAAAAAGGAAAGATGACCAAATCTGTTGGCCTTCATAAACATCCCTTTTTTACCCGTTTGGGTTTTGTTTGATTTGTCGTTGCTGTTGTTTTTCACCACAACACAGACAAACCTGAAATCCTTGGAAGACATTCAGTGACCACACATTCCAATCAGAAATGCCCTCTACTTATAATTAAAAGCTTCCTGATTTCATGCTTCAGCTGCTGATACTTGCTGGTCAGATGCAATTGCCAAATTACCGAGTACAAAAGGCCTTTCTACTCATACAATCATGCAAATTCAGTCCACACAACACAAGCCACACAAATCTGCTTCAGACACGGTCCTAAATAAGAAAAAAAATGCCCTTAGATAACATTTTTGAACACTTACAAAAGACTGTCGCTCCATTTCTACAACATCAAGTATGTCTAGTACCAATAACAGAAAATATTAGCTGAGAAATCAGTATCTCCCATGACACCAATAACTTCAGACATTCCTGACAAATACGCCACTACTGAGTAATGCAAACACTGGGGTTTTTTATTGAAAACAGAAAGAGAATAAATAAGATACTGCACTAGTTTGATGAAGAAATGGAAACAGGCCTAAACAGTTACAGAATCAAATATCCTGAATTTTTACTATTTGTACAAAAAAAACCCCACACTTACTCCATCTTTTCCTCCTACCTCTCAGCCTATAACTCTACATAAAAAAAAAATTCATCCTGAACAATTTCTCTGTGCTCTTTAACATAAATTCAAAACCCAACTACTCCAAAATAACAGTCACCTACTGCAGTCAATTAATATTTTGCTTTTAAAGTGTCCATTCCACAGTAAGATTCTGATTTCTCTTCTGCATCCAAACACAGTAAGGCTCCCAGAGACTTCATAATAGCATCTCTTCTTATTTTTCTCAAGAATCCCCTGACAAGGATAAGCTAAAAATATTTTAAGAGAGGATAGGGAATTGTACTTGAACAAAAGTTAGCATTTCCCTTTCTTCACATGGACAAAACATGCTTAAGGAGAACATTCCCTTGGACATCTATAACTCAAGCAAAGTATTTGAAACCACAACCCTAACTAAAAGCAGATAGAAGGGAAAACAATTACTGAATGACATAGTAACATAATTAAATGCATTCAGAGGAGAACTATTTGTAATATAAAGACATTCTTAGCATGAGACCACACCTTAACAGCTTGATTCTACAAGTACCAGAACAAAAAATACTGTCCTCAACAGTTCATTAGGTGAAAAGATTATTTCATCAACTTATTCTTATTTATAGCAGTTTAAAAAAAAACCTCTAAAAAGGACTGGTTGTATCCAGCCACACAAATTCCAAAAGTATATGGCAGGAAGTATCAGTAACACTGATTATCAATATCATTATTCCCTGGTATCCTGACATTCTTTCACTGGATTTTTTTTTTAAACTCAGTTTGCTGTAATTTTAAAAGAAGCTGAAATCAAACACAAAAGGTAAAATAACTCAGTATTCTAAAATGTAAGGAAATATAAATGTACACCCACAAATATTATCTATTAAAAAAACTGCAGGATAACAAACATTCCACCACCTTTACATGAGGGATGAAGTATAGCCACATACAGACAATTTTAAGAGTCTGATTATCCATTTTATTTTATCAGCTTACCTTCATAATAAATAACAAATCCTAAACAGATTAAATACAACAATTTAAGATTATAGCAACTGAAAGAAAGGCTTGCAGTCTACTTTCAAGTGCAAAATTAGGAACAACCTTATTCCTTCTTCCATCATAAATATTAATTTAATTGATAAAATATAAATTTAATGTGGTTTTACTTCTTTGTAGAATATTATTAACAATCTTATTAATGATTAAGTAATGAATGAAATATTTATATTAATTTTTTATCCTACAATTACTGCTAAGTCCGTGCTTGTGTATGCCTTCCTAAAAATTAGCCTCTCTACAAAACCAAGAGATGTTTCCCATCCCGAATCAATGACAAGCCCCAAATCTTGCTTTGTGGACATCCTCAAACTTCACCTGTTTCCACAACACTCCTCACTTTGCCTAGAGTGACCTCCTTAGAGAGCGTTTCTTTCAAATCCTGCCTCAAGCAAACACTTCAGCAAGTATCTGGAACCTCTGAACCGAGCTCATTATCCACACAGCTCCTGAAAATTACTTTCTGAAGAAGTCTACTTCCCCCCTCCCAAAACCTCAACATGATTAATTAGAGGAGCAAATACACAGTATTTCTTACCTGCAGACATCATGCACATACACACAGCTATGCCATTTTCTCTTTGCTGCTCGAGTGAATAATTTAAGAGTCAAAAATCACACATGCACACAAAACCCTGAAGAACTACACAGGCAAATCAAAATTAAGTACAATTCAACATTAGGGAAAATAAAAATCCTTCTGATAGTCTTAAGCACAGGCAAATGTTGCCAAGGGAAGTTGTGGATTCTCCATCCCTCTGTTAAAGACCAGGCTGGACGGAGCTCTGAGTAACCTGGTCTAGTGGGAAGTATCTATGGCAGGGGGTTGGAATGAGATGATCTTTAAGGTCCATAGCAAGAAGCAGGTCAGATTTATGCAGCCTGTAACTCAAGTTATCACTGAAATCAAGTACAAAGATGTCCTGAACTATATCACCACCTCATGCTGTTGAGCACGTGCACGAAAAGAACCATGTCATGCCTGTGTGTGTTGACCAGAAAACGCAACTTTTCCTGCACTGCAGCAGCCCCACACACAAACCTGCTAAACCTCAGGTCTTAATTCTCACGGTTTGCAGGCTCCCAAGCATTTACACATAGATTTTTCACAGCATTTTCCACTTTCCTGTGGAATCAACAAGAAGATCTTTTAGACTAGAAGAAGTTTAACTATAAAGTAAGTACATCCTACCAAGAAGAATGGAATGTGCAAACAACAGAGAATTCAACAAGAGTAATCAGAGTAATTCTTAAAAGCAGAAGCACACAAAATAAAGGCATCCTATAATTTAAACTACATGACCAGAATACATATACTTCCTAAATTTGCATAATATCCTATCTTATAGTGTGACATCAACTCAGCCAGCCTTCTCAGTACTTCTGGTGTATTAAAAAACAACAAAACAAAACAAATAGAAAAAAGGAAAAAAAGGTCTTAATAGAGATGGAAACCCCAAAAGCTGCTGTTACTTAAACTGTAGATTTCTAAACACAGGATGCCTGAAAATTTCCTTCAACAGATAATACAGTTTTAATTTAAGAAGTATGCCTTCAATTAGTCCCAGAATAAGAGATATGATACACTGAAGTCTAGGCCTGCAATGCATAATTATGAGAACAAAAAAGAATATTTCTCTCACTAAAGACCATGTATGACTATGCTCATGCTCACCAAAATTAGCATATTTATTTTTGTCATTCTCCCATGTGCCTTGAAGCACAATAATTTATACCCACACCCAGTGAATTACATAAAGGCAATAAAGAAAAGTTTTAGATTGTGAAGTTACAACACAAACTAGAATATACCACATTGTACAGTGCTTTCCTGGATCATCACAGAAAACTAGACTAAAGCTCAATTGCTGTACTTAAAAGTGAGGACTAAGATTAAGTGTGTCCTTCATCTGCTTTGGTTTTCATTAGCAGATGGAAATAAAAGGACACATTTATCAGGATGATTAAAAAATAGTAACTGAAGAGCTACAGGTGATGTGTGAAAAAGAATTAATCAACCACAGGGGGTTTTATTAATAACAGGTAGGGCTTTTTAAGATCTTTATTGAGCATGACCTCAAAACTCTCACAGCAACTCAAAGGAAAAAAATCAGAGGAAGGTGTTCTCAAACTCCATTTCAGTGTAGCATTGCAAGCTTTCATCATTTTAAACTAACATGCAGTGGCTCTGCTTCTCAGTGCAACTGCTGCTTAGAAATGCAGCCAATCTAAATTGGAAAACCCAAATCTAACTTTAAAGGAATATTCTGCATACATTCAGCTGTCTGTCACTTCAGAGTTTTATGTTAGAGAACAGATTTCTGGATGCCTACAAAGCCCAAATACAGTAAGTACACTTCAAGGATGTATATAAAATTGAAAATTAAATAACCCAGCAATATTGCTGTTTATTAACACCTTTTGTCAACTTAATATATTAAGCTGTGGCTTGCTTGTTCTCTGCCTCTTTAAACAAACAAACAAACCAGTGATCACCTACAAACTCATTCTGTCTTTAATGTCTTGAGTCCACCTTTTCAAGATCAATTCTGTAAGTATCCATCAACCTCTAGCCTACATTGGAATTTATACCTGCACTAACAGAGGCCCCCCTGTATGCTTACTGAATGATATACAGTAAGTGTTTGAAACAGTGTAAAACACCATCACAAAACTCCTCAGTTATGAAAAATACATATATTATAATTATACTTATAAAAACAATAAACTTCATATTCTCTCTTGTATACAGTTATGCTACACAGTAGAAGTATCTGAGAAAACAAAGAACTTCAAACTATATTGTATATTTGCAGGGGAAAAAACAACATATAGATTGAAGACAGTTCAGTCTTCCCAAAATGAGGACCAATACAGACTTTCAGTAAATTTAATTTATTTCCAAGCTTCCATTTCAATTCAGCCACTTGTTATTTACATTAGACAAGCACACAACTTCAGGCTTCCTACATGTAAATAAAACAGCTCAAAAAATAAGTGTCTGCTTCCCAAGGCCACTGTGACAAGCAGCTACCCAGTGCTTAAATAAGATATCCAGGTAGAGTATGATACAGATGGGTGGAGGTAAGTCCTTCCTTGAATACAGATTGGGATTTTTACCCTTGTGAAAGCTAAAATAGTACAAGCACTTTAGAAGCTAAAAACTCTATAAAAATGGTGCCATTTTTAGTTTTAAATAGGTGCTTGCTCCTAAAAAAGGGCTAAGTACTAAAACCACCAGGGTGAGGGGGAACAGAGTGTGAAATACACATATTCTGATTTTAATACTTATATCAGCATTAGGTTTTAGAAAACATCTGCCAAAATATTTCTAATAAAATTGTCTTAATATGATAGTACAGCTGTGCAGACAAGTGCAAAACCATATGTTTTCAAAAGCAGCCATTTGTTTGCTCAGTATTTTTCATTTTTCAGGATTACCTTCTAGCTCCTGTCCAACGTTTTGGTTTCAGTTACTGTCTTGGATTTTGTAACCAAAAAACAAAAAAAGTTCATTCTATTCCATCTATTGAAACCCATTTGGGGAAGTGAGGGGGGGTTTTTGTTTTGGTTTTTTGTTTGGTTTTTTTTTTTCTTGATCTGTTGTAACTCCAGAAGAGAGGGGGTAACTGCCTTCTCTGATAACAAGCCAGCTGTTAAAACCGGGTGGGGCATTGTTCTTATCTCTGTTCATTGTCCCACTATCCCCATGGGGATATCTTCTGTTAATGGGCCATTGAAGCTCACCAATGACATGACACATCATCCCATTGCGAGATGCTCTAACCAAGGAGAAGAAGCCAAACCATCTCCACCTAGATAAAAAGGATCCACAAGTGTCACCAGACGTCCAGTGTTCCCACAGGACTCCCAAAGGAAGATTGGGCCCATCCTTGCACCCTTTTCTCTACAGGACCATCTCTACTTCCAACAGGACCACATCTCCCACTCCAGGAAGGCTTACTTTTGGACTGTTTCCAACACCCTGACCAACAGGGTGTCAGGTTGTATTGTGACTCTGTCAGCGATCGTTTGTATTATTGCATTTATTTTATTTTAGGTTTTGGGGTTTTTTTTTTCCTATTAAATTGTATTTCTGACTTGGAGTGTCTCACTGGTTTTGCTTTCAAACCACTAGAGTTACCTGCTGGAGAAGACTCATGACACAAACAAAACAGATCTGCTGATAACAAGAGAAGCACAGACACACCCAGCTTCATTACAGCAGCTCTGGGATGCTTCCCATGAAACAGTCACAGTTCATTTCCCTCTCCCCACGCCTGCTTTGGGACACCCTGAACTTAGCACAACAACATTTGATTAACAAGAGTCTTACAAAGCATCTTCATCAACTGGGCTTGCACACACAAACATGACTCTGAGCTGTGTGTTTGGGATCTCCTTGTGAGAGATACATACCTTTACACACACACTCTCTTACTCTGTAGATTAAAAAAAAAAAAAAAAAAAAAAAAAAAAAATTAAGGGTGCAAATTATCCTATGGTTGGATTATTCAGCATTTCAGTTTTACTAATACGGCTGAAATTATCAAAATATTCCATTATAAAAGTCAGATTGTATCGAAGTCTTCTCAAGTTTTTAAAGCTGAGATTAATTAACAAGAAAATTAAGCTCACCACATTTTTTGTCACTTTTATCCGTTACAAGAAAGAAAGTATTTTAAACTGCAGCATGACTGGAAAGATATTTTCCTGACTAATTTATCTTTGTCCTACAACTGTGGGTGGCAATCAATGAAGCCCATTTGTCTTCTTGTTCCACAATGCCTCGTGGTTTGCTTACACCTGGAACAAAGTTTCTGCAAGGCTCACCAGAATATTTAAGGACATTACTAACCCCAGCTCTCCTCCCAGGTTTTTTGACCAAAATCACTGCTCATATTATACTGCCACAACTGATAACAGACATTGCTTAAATCTGGTCCTTTTGTGACACTGCTGTTTGTTCTACAGTCCCAGCTCCTGCATCCCAGTAATTACATGACATACTCAACATGAACCATTTGTTCATAGAAGGCAAGTTATCAATCTTCAAGTTAACTGAGTAAGTGGCTGAAAACTCAAACACATGGGAACAGAAATAAATCTATGCATAAAAGTGCATGTCCATAATAAAAGTCTACATTTAAAGACTGAATTCACATTTACAATTCTGTAATTACATCGATGCCATCAACCTACAAATTAGGGATATGTGATTCTCTGATACTGGCATAGGAATGCAATTATTAATATAGAACACTATTCCTTTAAGTAAAGCAGTAACTCTTCAAAATACCTACTAAGTACTGCAGCATTTCACAATATTTTGTTTGTAATATTTAATCCAGGGTTGGGGTTAAGTCTTTGGGGGTCTTACTTCTGGAAACCAAATCTTATCAGTGACAGCCAATTTCTTCCAGTAAGTCTATAATATGAGAATATTATTCTGCAGTAACACAGACTGCAAGGATTTGCTTCACATCTGACCTAACGAGGAAGTGATTTGATTCATCTGTTTGAGATACACAGCATAGTGTGGATAACAGTACTTCATGCTCCAATATTTATCACATTCTAGGAACAAATGCAATCTCTAAACTTTTATCTGGTTTATTAGCTATGCCTCATGGATCACCTCCAAGTCCTTAAACTTACTGGAAGTATTATTTCCTTTTTACAGATGAAACACTGAAGCACATAAATTATGGAAGAAATCCATAAGAAAATGTAGACATTGAGTGTGATCATTTAATGTATCTCTATCCAATCTTTAATTCAGTGCTTGTTCTGTTGCCAGGTAATCCTAGAATACCCTGGATTCAAAACTTCCTGCCCAATTCAAGGTTATCAGATATGTGTTGCTTGAAACTCAGAAAGATTCTACAGCTAGCTTGTTTTTAAATACCACTAGCATGAACAGAGGAGATATTTTGCCATCGAGATTGTAGCAGCCCATTTTCATCCTTAGCTAAGAAATATAAAAATACTGATTCAAACAGATCCTAGAATCCATTTCTTACATATGAGTAATGTGAGCTTTAAATTTTGGAAGAGACTGTGTCATTGAATTAACTTTGTTAACGCAACAGCATTTAAAAAGAGTTTGAGATGTTTACCCTGGAATATTCTATAGCTGGTGGCTAAATTATTTCTTAGAGGTCTAAAAAATTTAGGTTTTTCTCTCTGGAGGAAACTCCCAAGTCAAATGCAGGTCTTGCACCTTGGGAATGAACACTAAGTAACAAACCGTGTTGAGCTTAGTTCCATCATTTCTCAGTAAGGCCTTGGTCCTCATGGTGCTCTGAAATCAATGCAATGCTTCATCCACTCATTAGATTTTTAAGATTTAGAGGACAACCTATAAAACTGGTTTGAAAATTCCCACTGCTTACTTACCTCACATTAAAACATCTACTTTGCTTATAGTTTACTGGGTTTCTTTTATTACTGTTAGCAGCTGCAATTCACTGGAGTGCTCATGTTTTCAGGTATCATCATCATCATTTATTTCTCCTTACATGAACTTTGTAGCATGTTTTCCAAGCCTAGACTATACAGCTAATAACAAATTTCATAGACACTGACAGATAATTATTCTTCAGTACTGCAGGAGTTCTCCAATGCATTTTTGTTGTCTAGGTAGTAATGTTTCAAAATAAGGTCTTTTTTTCACCAGCATTTGTTAGGATGTGTAGGAATATCCCAAGGGTATTACTGTAATATCTCATATTTACCTCCTACCTTTTCTGCCTACATTTTGATACAATTAAATCAATTTCTAGTGCAGTGTGATAGACTGAGTTCTCAAAAACTACTCATACTCATTTTAAAAAGATGACATGAACTATGATAATGCCTTCCAAAATACGATCATCACGCCTTCCCCTTGATTAAATGAACTAAGAGAAACAGTGTGAGACTTTTTATTTGCCAAATTAAATTTAAAACATACAGAGTACTAAATGCTATAACCTGTACAGCTATTTATGTATTATTTATGGATAGACTTAAGCATGCATTGATATAACTGAGCTTTTTACACACCCATAGCAATGGCAACCAGCCTTTGATGCTGTCTGAAGGGCTGGCAGGGTCATCAACCATCTGTTCCCAAACTTCTATGCCTAAGTAACAAACTGCTTAGCCTGCAAACAAATAAGGCTCCAGAATCCACCAGCCCTGCAAACAAATAAGGCTCCAGAATCCACCAGCCCTGCAAACAAACCAGGCTCCAGAATCCACCAGCCCCTTGCCAAACCTGCATTCAGATTCTCTCCTATGGACTCAGATTTACACAGAGGAAGGGACACTGCACATTGTTAATTATCTACTGCTTTGGGGGAAGAGGGGTGTTTTTAAAAGGGAGTAGCTCCATCCCAAACCCATATGTGTTTGCAGCCCCACAATTACCTATCACTCCCACCAGGGGAGAATGTGTTCAGTTCACAGACTGGTTTGAGAAAAGCAGGGCTGTGATTTCCTAGAGGATTTGGAGGTAGGGAATCATGGTCTGAGCTGCCAGCAGAGTGCTAAGCTGAGGAGCACAGGCTGCAATGCACAGCAGGACCCCAGGCAGCAGGGCAGAAGCTACTCTGCATCTACATTCCACCAGCAGGATCATCACCAAAAGCATCCAGTTCTGGCACTCATAGCTCGCAAACACTGAGAAAAGAGGGGAGGCTGTAAACCAAACGAGCAGTCAAGGAGGGAATATTTTTGTTTCATCTTGAGACAACTCAAGGAAATTTCCATTCTCAGTGAAGAAAAGGTAACCATGTGTCCACCTACACACGAAACAGAGATGTCTCATACTAAAGGTTCTACAATGAAGACCAGACTCAGAACATGAGAAAACATGGTAGCTAAAAGAGACAAAAAATAAGGCAGATTAGATCTGTGTATTAGCAGTTTCTGCATTTGTTTTCCTGGTTATAGAACACGGTGAGGATAACTAACCACTTAAAGAAGTTCAAAAGTCTATAAGGGCCTTTCAGTCAGTGGAAGTGTTTTCAGACATGTACAGATGCTTTCTCAAGCATGTGCTCAACTCACATAGGAATTAATTCAGAGTTACCCTACAGCCTGCAAAAGGCAAGAGTTAATAAGTAATTAGAGTTCATTTCTGGTCTTCTCCATAAAACCCTTTAAAACTACTGCAATGGTTACTGATGAAATTGGTAGTGTTAGGGCAGTGGTTGGACTCCGATTTTAAAGGTCTTTTCCAATCTAAAAGACTTCATGCAGCAAATACTAACAGTCAAAAAACACTTTACAATAAAATTAATTTTTTAGTTTGCAAAAAGACTGCTTTCCTTCTGAAAAGCACTTTTCACTGCAGATTGCTTAGCTTAGGAGGCATTTAATATGATTTTATGGCTCATGTTTCTACATTCAAAATAAGATTTACAAAAAAATTTGTTCTTTAGAAATTCAAAATATCTTTATAATATAACCTATAATTGTATTTTAAAATTTTAATGCAGGCAGAATAAATGCAGAGAGAATAAATCACATTAAAATAGTTCTTCAGAGCACCATAACTAAAATAACTTAAATAAAGACCATATTTCATAAGATTGAAATCATAATCACCGATGCTTTTCCAGAAGTTTAATTTTATTACCATTCACATGTTGAGTTGTAAAAAGGCAATTTGCAGGTGCAAAATCTCACACTCAATTGCACTGATGTCAATAAGAGTAATTATTTCTTGGATCAGATACAGGGCACTCAGATGACAAAGACAGTTTTGCTATTTATAGCATGACTCAGGGATTTCACCCTGTAGAACAGAAGTTGCACTTTAATGGTGATGTTGTTTTACATTAAAGTTCTGGAAAACCAAGTCTGGACCAATTTTAAAAGTAACATTTTTTTTCCCTATCTACACCTGCTGATGCTGCCAACTGCTTTGGATCAGCAGGAGCCTTATGCAAGTGAAGTTACTTGAGGAAACTGAGCTAGCTTAAAAAAAACTGGCTGGGAGGTGGGGAGACCTGTTCCTGTTGATACTTTTCAACTCTCAGCAGGAATATTAATGCTTACATAAGAGCCAGCAAGATGTAATCAAAGAAAGGCGTGAAGGATAAAGTCAGCCCCTTTCACAGCACTCTGAACCTAACTGGCTGCAGCTAAAGCAAACTTCTTTTCCTAAGAACTCTTCTTACACAACATTATCATTCATTTACAATCTGCAATTTAAGGACACTTTCCTGGCATGAGTCATTCTGCAGACAGCAGAATTCAGAGTTTCAGATAGAAGTAAGGATTTT
Organism: Sylvia atricapilla; assembly: GCF_009819655.1. Lineage (NCBI taxonomy): Eukaryota > Metazoa > Chordata > Aves > Passeriformes > Sylviidae > Sylvia > Sylvia atricapilla. The sequence continues at coordinate 7,907,722 of NC_089147.1, forward strand.
GCCTGGAACAACAAAATTTGATACCCTTCAAACATTTCAGTTGTGATGTACTCGTACTCGGAAATTGTTCTGTCCTTGAAGAATGCAGAATCTTTTATAGTAGCTCTAGAAATTAAGGAGAGCATGCAGGAGGTAATTTAGAGTACAATAAGAACATCTGGAGGCAAGGTTCAATAATCAAATAGATGCATTTGCTCTTAGTCTCTCCATAACAACTGCATATCTAGGACTAGGTAAAGGAGATTAACTGAAGTGTAGGTCCTCAAAGGTGCTCACCTGTCCTGTTGTGCCTCATTACACATCACACTCGTGCCTATCAAATAAATAACCATAAACATCTGAAGACACAACCTAATTTTTCAAAGGCAGCATATTACAGTGGGTATATCTAGTCATTCATGTACTCAAAAGCTTTAGAGGAAGATAAATTCCATGCACAAAGTTTTCTTGATCGCTCTTCCACAAACCAGTGCAAAGCAGAGCACATTTTAGGGAAAGGGAAACTTTTTGCTCCAACCTGGAGGAACTTTTTTCTTTCTTCTAAGAAATCATTCTGTGAGTAGCAAAACTAATGAGACCTGTTTTCCTGCACTGCTGCATCTCAAGACTATTGACTTTGACATCTAACTACATAGAAGCTGTGACAGCAGTTTTCACTGCAGTTGGGCCATTCATAATGTTTGTGTCCCTGAATTCCCCGGAGACTCATAACATAACTGATGGAGGCAGCCCTTCCCTCTCCCTTCTGCCCAAACTCGTATCATCATGGAAACTGAAACTGACCAACAAATTCAAAGGCACAGGAGAGGGGAAGAAAGAATGGCAGGTGTAGCATTAAAAGCATCACTTCTTTAATAAATCAACCTAGCAAAACAAAACCATACACTGTCCTTTAATGCTTGTGGTTTAGTTTGTATCTTGGGAACTGTGCTGCTTGAAGCTCCCTGCTATAACAACAGAACCTGCCCACCCACTGGCTTTCCTATCTTTCACCTGGCAAAATTCCCTTCCCCTCTCTTTTTGCAAATAAATTTCCTTTTTATTTTGGTTAAAAAAAGGTTTTGCGTTATTTCAGAGTAGAGGTGAAAGGATGGAAGGGGGGAGAAAAGGTTGAAAGATGAAAGAAAGTCAGAGCTGCATTCAGATATCCAATCTGGACAGAGAGTAAAATAATTTCCATCAGGCAGACATGAGGCCTAAATCTTTCTGAGAAGTGACTGACATGATTGTGAATGCACTGCAGTAAGAACAGCAACATCTGCATTTCTATATGATTTACCACAAGCTTCACAGTAACAGTAAATTCAAAACTTGGTAAATAAGAGAAACAAAATAGCAAAGTGGTGCTAGAAAGTCTCTTTGCCTATTTCCTCCACCCACCTTTCTTCCATCCAGTGCAGAGCAACATTTGCAAAGCAGTTTACTTAGTGGTTCTCCTACAGGGAAAGGCAAGGTTACCATAGTATTGTCAATTAATTTTGACACCTGCTTACGAAGATTGATCAATTATTTTTGAAGCCTCTCTGCTATGTTACTGTTTCTCAGTTTAGAAGAGAAAGAAAACAAAGCCAAAAATACTACACGTCTCTCACCAAAGAATCAATGGTCCCAAGATACCCTCAGGCAGAGTATTTCTGCTTTTACCACAATGTTCCTGGTACTTGCTAATGCAAGTCACTCATTCCCAGAGAGCAAAAACAACCATACCTCACTGAAGAAAAAAAAAAAAAAAAAGAAAGAATCTTTTATTTTCAACTGGTTTAAGCCTAGCCTTGAAAATCTGTTTTCTTCAAATACCGTAGTGACAGGTTTTATACACGTCCAATTTAGGTCATTAAAAGTTCAATTTAAATCTTGGATAACAGGACACACGCAGGCACTTCAAACAGCTGCGACTTGGAAACCCTGTAAATGTTTAGAGTAATACCCAAGGTTCTATTAACATTTCTACAGATCGTATCTACAACCTCCAAACTGGCTGTTAATGCAGCTCTAATAGCCGAACACACTTTTCAATCTTTGCCATTCTGAAACGATCTTCGTGATAATCCTTAATGACAGAGGCAACCGCCGCAGAAGTTATGTACAACAGAACTTGTCAAACCGCTGCTGCCAAAGTCCAGCCGTGGCTACTGAAGGGTAAAGAGCAAAGGATACTTGGCAGCCAAATGGAAATAAAATGCAAATGTCCCGAGACAATAAGGCAAATCATCAGTTGCCACTGAGATGGGGAAGGTCTTCAATCAGCCAGCCATCAGGCAGAGTAACATTCTTTTTCCAACTCCTCAGGTGCAGGCAATATACCGAGTTCATCACCCATTCCACACCCATCTGCATTTTCAGGATTCAAAATGCAACCGCACCGATGCTGCTGCTTGCAGCAGTGTAAGACATGTTTAATATAATTCACTCCATCCCCAACTCACAGGGCTTGAAAAGCTTTAAATCTTAGAATGCTTATTTTCAGTGCAGAGTACACTTTGCTTCCAAGAATAAAGATTAAGGATGAGCTGTCAAAGACACTGCTATGACAAGTGTCCTCAGTAAAATATAGGTCTCCAACAGCTTACTCCCGTGAGAAAAATCATAATGCGAATGTCACTGTCATTTCTAAAACTAAGCATGAAAAAACATAGAGGAGTTAATGAGAAATCTATTCCGATTTCACCAAAACAGCTTCGATTAAACACTGTTAGCTCAGCTCAGAAGAGGAGCCCTTCCAACATCCAGACAGAACTTCCTCTAGGTGGAGATGGATTATTAACTTTCTACCAGAAGGGAAAAATGTAACCACTGTGCTTCCTCACTTGACAAACACAACCCAGGCAAAGAAACCTAGATGTTTTAAAAGATAAGCAAGATAATACCTGTAAGGACGGGATTATGGCCCAGTAACAACTCAGAGAATATACTCATTCACAACAAGCTTTGAAACCGAACAAATTACCATTTGCTTTGGTCCTGGCACTATTAGGGTCTGTTATGAGTGGCACCAAGACAAAGGATACAAGTAATCTCTTTATAGCCAGGAAATAATAGTTCTGCAGATCCACATACACAAAGATTCACCTGGGCCTCCTCTCATCACTCTCTGAAGTTACGCCGTTGTTCCACAGCAGGACAACCCCCAAACATCCACAACACACAGGCAACAAATGGCCAACTCAAAAACCTTATTATCAAGTTCACAGGAAAAAAAAAAAAAAAAAAAAAAAAAAAAAGTACTATATTTTCCTTGTATTAGCTTTATAGCTAGGTTATAATCTTACTGCTGCAATATCCAGCAAATATCAGCGAACTGGCTCTTTCTCTGCACTGTGTACATCACTTCAGCCAATATGTCTGACTTCAACTGCTCCTTAACTTCCCAGGCTAACAAGTTCCTGGATTTATGTTTTGTTTATTTACGAAGGAGTGCCCTTTAAACGTTTAAAAGAGATGTAAACTATACAGCTTAGTTTCAGTACTCCAGAGAGAAAACTGAATTTAAACACAATTTTAAAACAGACAGTTATTGATATTTAACCTATAAAAAGTAGTTTCCCAAAGACAGAAAGAACTTGACTTCTCTAAGATGTAGTCTCACCAATGTATTGCTATTTGTTAGATATTAGAACACTTTCCAGCTATATATGTCAACATACTTAATAAATGGAGTCCCTGTATATAAGGGGTGTTTTACAGGGAATGAAATGAGATGTCCTGTCCAAGATTATATAGCGAAATAACAGCAAACAGTATTCTTCACAGCCAGCCTTTACACTGATACCAAAGGGGGCGGGAGGAAAGTGACAGCCCTATAAATTAAGTCTTCTTTTCCACTCCATATAGAAAAGCAAGTGTCAGGGTGTGCTTCCTTCTCACTGATCAATGACTCGGTATCACACTGACTTTTAAGAACAAGAAGGTAGTTAAACCTTGACTGATTACTCGTTCCTTCGCAAAAATACGCTACTGTTTTACGTTTCCTACTGTTCTATACTTCTCCTGCAAACCTTGTCACCGGGGATGTACATTTCACTCAGCTGCACTTGTGTTGTCCTGAATGAAACTAATGCCCACTTAGCTCGAACAACCGAAAGAAAGGACGACTGGAAAGGAGCTAAACCTTTCACTCATCAGAAGGAAAAAGTCATTAAAATCCATTACTAATTTTTGCTCCCCGGGCAGCCCCATGCAGCGCACATGTCATGCTCATGACACTTCCAGAAGGGACAGCAGTGACACAGCTTTAGGCCGATTTCTTCCCGTCTCTCAGTTCCCATGAAGTGGAGCAGCCTATTTTCAGCGATAAGTCAGCCGGAGCTGTGTCCTGTGATCTTAAGAGCTGGAGGAGCCCATTCCATCCGTAACTTCTGCAACATACTTCCACCACACACGAACAAAATCATAACAGACACAAGCAAAACAAAATAAACAAAACAAAAAAAAACCCTACAAACAAACATGGCAAGTGAAAGTGACAGGAAAAGGATGTAGAGATGAGAAGAAAATAGCAATGAGCAGACTTACTTGAACCTGCCCTGGCAGTGTTGGCACTGGTCTCCCACCCAGCCCTGGTCGCAGACGCAGGTGGAGTTGACACAATGACCCGAGAAGCAGGAGATTTTGTCGCAGGACTTGGACTGGGACACCTGGGCATAGAGGGCCAGGTAGAGGAAGCCGTAGAAGAGCAGCCAGCTGTTCACATCCAGGAGCGAGGCGAAGCAGCAGCAGCAGGCGGAGGGGAAAGGTCTCCAAGCGGCGGGCCCCGCGGGGACAGCTCCCGCTCTCCGGCCGCCGCTGCCCAGGTCCATCTTGGCCGCGGGGGCCGCGGGCCGAGGCGCGGCCGGCGATGGCAGCTTCCCCTAAGGGGAGATAATCCAGCCGGGGAGATTCAAACCCGCCGCTTCCTCCTCGCCTTCCTCTCCTCCCTCCCGACCCCAGCGCTGCCTCCTCCGGCCCCTTCAGCCCTCGGCGCGCCGTCACTCCCGAGGGGAAGCCCGGCAGCGGCAGCCCTCAGCCATCCGCCCCTTCTCCTCGTCGTCCTCCTCAGGGCTCATCGCTCCCGTCTTCTTCCATGGAGGAGGAGAGCTGCCTCTTGACCTTGTGTTTTCTCCTCGCCAGATATCCCCCCCGCGGCCGCGCACACGCCACCCTGGACCATGTATCCCGCGGCTCCCCCTTCTCCTTTGTATCCCGGTGCCCGCGGCACACACGCAGCGGCGGCGAGGAGGAGCGCGGGAGGCGGGGAGAGCTCCCGCTGTCGCCAGCTGGGAGCTGAGGGCGGCCGGGCCCCGAGCCGCTACGGCAGCGCGCTCCGGCGGGGCGGGGAAAGGGCTGCAGAGCGCTGATCCCCGCTCCGTTATTAGCCCCGCGGGGACGGGAGGCGGGAGGCAGCCGCAGGAGGGTTAGCAGCCCCTCCGCGTCCCGGCTGACAGCTTCCAAGCAGCCATTTTTAAAGGCTAATTGTCATCGCCGCTCGGAGCCGCCTCCCGCCCCTCGTCCCGCGTGGCTCCGTCCCTCGCTGGGAGGGGGGTCCGGAGGGGTGACCGCCCCCCGAGTGCCGCTGGCCCCGCGCTTCCAGAGCAGCGGCCGGGAGGAGCTGCCGCGGCGCCGGGAACGGAGCGGCACCGGGAATACAGCCCCCGCCACCCCCGAGACGAGCCCGCCCCGTCCCGCGTTCCTTGGCCCCGTCCCGCGTTCCTTGGCCCCGTCCCGCGTTCCTTGGCCCCGTCCCGCGTTCCTTGGCCCCGTCCCGCGTTCCTTGGCCCCGTCCCGCGTTCCTTGGCCCCGCACCCCCCGGCAGAGCGGGCTGAGGCTCGGATGTTCCCCGCTCTGCCGCCTTGGTGCCTCTGCTCGCCTCAGGTCCGGCAAAGTTCACAGGCGGTTTTGCCTTGAACTCCTCCCGGCTGGTAGCGGAAGAGATGTCACGGCTTGTTTTGGGAACCTCACCTTCCTAAGGTTTACTCTGTACAGAAAACCACGCTATGAAAAGCCAGTGTCCATAAAGGAGACAGAGGAGTCCTGCAACTTTATTCCAATAAAGGAAGAGAGGCCGCTGGGGCACACACCCACGGGCTTTTCTCTCTCGGGGTTTCGGAGGGCACATCCTCCTTTTATCCTGAACTCCCGGCCGCACGTTGCCCTTTTCCTTTCCCCATTAGCTGTGGTACTCGGAAGGTGCAGCCTCCCCGATCCTCCTAACCCATATACCCCCTTGAACCTGTTCTTTTACCCCAAAGTGCAGAAACTCAGGATTGTGCAGCCCCTTGTCTGCTTCAGGAACCACACTGTCTGGGTTCTGCAGCAAACCTGCTGGCCAAAGTTAGTAGACCCAAAGATGTTAACACCCATACCTTCACCCATCCAATTAGCACACATCTTCCCTTTCAACTCCATCCTCCAAATTTAAGGTTCAAATTAAGACGTTGCCTCCTGCTTACAGCATGATGAGCAGTCACAAAGCTGTCCTCTTAAACGGAGTACAAAAGTAATCCTTTAGTTAAGGTTGCCTATTTTTTTTTTTTGTAAGTGCTACTTCTACAGCCTTTTCAACTCTACTGTAACCTGTTTTCATTTTATGATCAGTCAAACCCCCAGAAACTTTTTCCTAAGACCGAAATTGGGAATTTATGACGTGATGTCTCTGTTCCAAGCAGATGAAGAAAGGGAATTTAACTTCATCTCCTGATATCCTCTCTAAATAGATCCAAAGTGACCCCATTGGTCTGGAATTAGATCCAAATCAGCCCCTTCCCAGATTCTTAAGTTTTTACCCTTGAGGCCCATAGGAGTTTGTTTGGGTTTTGGTTTAACCTGTTTTCCCAAGCACACCATTAAACCTTCACCTAAATTTCCAAAGTCCATCAGTACTCTTGTAAGGGATACAGGAACATCCAGCAGCATTTGAGCTTTGTGTGAAAAAAAATGTCCAACCGAGATCAGGATATCAAAGTCAAACACAAAGAGAAACATCACAGAGAAAGAGTCTGTGCCTTAAGGAGTTCACAGTCCTGATGGAGGAAATATCTCCATCAGGTAGGTGGGGAAAACAGAGAGGAAAAATTATTTTCCCGGTTTAATTCCAGAGGGTTTAAGGAGGTCCACAGGTTGCTCTCAGTCCAGGAGTACATTGCCTTCCTACCAGAGCTGAGATAGATCATTTCATTGTCCTGCCTCAGACACATTTCTTAGCTATTAGACATCTCTTTGTATGTGTTTGGTAATGAATTGGTGAGTTCATGCAAAGAGAGGAAAGAGAAATTGTGTTACTGCTTTATATTTTATGATAAAAAGCCGAGGCTGAAGCCTTTGTGAACAGTCTGCTAATTGTACAATATCACATGTGATTAAGGCTGCTGAACAACTGTCCTCTGTTAAATACTATTATGGGACCAGAAATGCAGTTAAAAGGAGATCACAGTCCAAGACACAAAGTCAGTTCAAGAATACTCTTTAATACAGAAACACTTTAAGAAATAGTTTTGCTTACCATGACAGGGAGATACATTCCTTCACTTTCTCAATTCCTTTAAACCAACCAAAAAAGTTTTAAAGCCATCTAAACCATCTTTTTCTCAGACTGAATGAAGTTTGTGTTTCAGATCTGCAGAAATCAGCCAAGTTTTTGAAAGTGTTTGAAATTAACATGCAAAACTTTTTAAATTACCATTCATAGCAAAGCTAAAATCTCAACAATCCTTCACCAGGCAAGAGATATATTCAAAAGCATAAAACCAAACCAAGCAACCCAAATAGGCCAAAGGAAAAGGACTAGGGTGGTTGTAAGAGGTGAAGAGAATAGCATGATAGTACTTTCACTGCATCAACAATCATAAATAAAAATCTAAACACAACTAGAATGGTTTCTAGATTTAGAGCATCAAGGAAGAAACATTGCACCACTGATTCCTGGCTAGGAACTAACGCACTATGGAAATGAAGGAAAGCAAACCTTTTGGCTGCCGTATGCCACAGCAATGCAGTAGAAATTTCATAACTCTAGGAAAGAAATGATGTACAAATGCCAATGTTGGTTCTCTTCCGTGCTGATTTGATGGGATTTTTTTTGGTGTCAGATGAAGTTAACAAATCTGGCTGAGAGAAGTCAGATCTGTCAATCCTTTCATCTTTAAATTCATATCTGTAAGTTCCACTCTTCTTGCAAGTGTAACATTTTACACCTTTCATCCTTTCTGTTCTTGACACAGAAATCATTTACACTTTTAAAGAACTAATGTACTGAACCATCTTGGGTAGACTTAGAACTTAAAAGCAATTGAATAAGTTATCAAAAGTTTTAAGTTACTGAATAAAAACATAACGAGATTACAAACTAGAGATGTAGAAGGTTATGTGAACAAAGCCTTCCAAGAATATATCCATTGTAGTAGGAAAGCAAAATAAATAGAGTAAGTATAAAGTATAAATGCTTCTAGGATATTGCTATCAAAACTTAAGCCCCTGTACATAAGGAGGAAAATGCTGATACATTTACATTCATTCAGTAGAACCATAAATTTAAGGTTCTCTGTGGTTGCTGTTGTGAGAGAGTGGAATAGATAAAGCAAAGCAGCCCCAAAATCTCCGCAGAACTCTGAGAACAAGAATAAAGCTCTGAGGACAAGAAAATAAAAATAAAGGACAAGAATAAAGAGGAGATCATCCTCTCCTCCCTACCCCCCGTGCACACACAGAGGCACCCTCCCTGCCCTGCCAGCCCTCTCCTACAGGCTGAGATCGATGCAGCCTTGCTGCAGACATCCCCCTCACTTAAGGATGCTCAGTACTATTTACAGGACCCAGTGCAGTGGTTTTGCAGTTCTGTTGAGAATATGAGTGGCTGAAGAGCGGGGGGAGAAAAAAGAATGCCATTGGGCTTGACCTCTTTGCAAGGATATTAAGAGAAACAAATGCTTCGTCTGCCCTTCCCTTTCTCCTTGGGACAGATATTCCTGGGCTCATTAAGTAGAAGGGGCCAAGCTCTGCATTGCTTCTGGACAGGGATATATAGACCTGCCTTGGCCTTATGACACATTGGTGAAACTGATGTGTAGACAGCTGTAGAGGAGGTAATGGCTACAGAGAGATTTGATAGCTTCAAGAGCATCAGAGCAGTGCACAGGATTCCTACTGAGCCTGCCAGGGAACCTGAGTGCAGCCTTCCCCTTTGCTTTCCAAATATGCACCCAACACTTTGTATAGAGGACAGCAAAAGGCTTTTTTTTTTCTTTTTCTTTTTCCTTTTCTTTTTTTTTTTTTTTTCCTCATAAATCCCTCGCTAATTTTTCATTGAGCAAGACTGAGCCAGCTGAGCCACTCCAAAAAAACAAAAGAACCTGATATCAAGGAAACCATCAGTCTCTTCCCTGAGGTAAAAGAAACTTGTCCCTACTTATCGGATTCCAGTGCTAACAGAGTAATGCACGTTACAATTTTCTGTTCCTATTGTCTTACCTGGTAAGTCAACTCTTGGGAAGTATCAATTTTATAAGATTAAAAGTATAAGCCTCCTCTTGCCTACACATTTTTTCAATATTTAGAAAGAAATATCAGCCTTCCCTTGCCCAGTTATTTTTTCTAAACTTAGAAAGAAATAAAATTCACAGAAAATTCACTGGCACATTTCTAAAGTGAAACCTTGATAGAAAAATCTTACCTTTCTTAACACCCATGTGTGTATTTTGCTACAGTAGTCACATTTGTTACCATCATCTCCAAGAAGTAAACTGCCATACAATAAAGATTGTAACCACTGTAAGAAGTTTACCAAACTCAGAAACAGCTACAAAACAACAGAGGGGGGAATTAATGCTTCTGTTATTTTTTCCATTTTTTCCCATTTTTATGTGGAGAAAAATTTAGAGTCATATCTGTATCTTTTATGCATATGCATGAGCTGAGGTGTAAAACCTATGCTACAAGGAAAGACACAGACTTCTATTGGAATGTTTATTCCTCTGCAGAATTTTTTCATGAAGGAAAAAAAAAAAAAAGTAATGATATTTTTTTCACTCTTGTTTTTAAATTGTAGACTGTGAATGAAGAATAACAGGATAAATTACAATTCGGCTTCAGGTCCACTTAAAGGTGAAAGATGCTTCAGAAAGACAGAGATCAGACAACACCAAGTTCTATCAGCACTGATAATGACATTTTTGCTATTTGAAACAACTCTCTAATTCCAAATAAAAACCCACCAAGCCAGGGAATAAAATCATGTTATATTTTTCTATATTCTTTCTGCACACAAGATAAAAATTAAATAGACACTCTGATAGCATTTCCATCCATGACAGAACCAATCTACTGACATTGATCTTGACTCTTAATACGAACTTCTTATATTTTAAAATACAAAGTTTTTAGAAGCCTTCCTACTGAACAGATGTGTAATTGTATGCCATGCTGAAACCTTGATGCATCTTGCACTGACATTTCCCTCTGCAAATGTCGTTTCTGCTGAGTTTTTTTCCTGCATTCATTCTACTGCCTTTTATTTTCCCTGCTATTCCTTCTGGAGTTTTTCACAATCTTGGTTAATCTTGACTAAGCTAGGGCATTTTTTCCTTGTCAGCAAAGCTCCATCTCACAATTCAACCTTTCTTACACATCATTAGTAGGTGTACTGAATTTATCCAATACCCTTTAATGATCCCAAAGGGACACCGCTATTAGAGTTTTTCTAGCTGAGAAAGCATTTACTTTGAGTTATTTTCTCTCATTCTTCTCTAAATTAGGACATGATCTTTGGGATTCATACCACCATTGCCTTTATTTCTGTATTTGTTCTTTTTTATTCACAGATTCAACAAAATACTGAAAAAAATATTAGAAGATAATGAAATTCCATTGACCTTACTGGAATTTACACCCTTCCTTCAGAATTTAGCAGAGGTCTTCACATTTTTCTGGCTAGTTTGCTGAATGATATTTTTTTAAAAAAAGGCCTTACTAAAAGATTTTGAAAATAAAAATAAACTATCTGCTCCAATTTTCTCCTATCCACTATTTTTTCTTTGCAAGTCTTAGGAATAATGCGTTTATTATTGGTGGCTTACTGGTCCTTACTCATCACATTATACTTTAGCCAGGAGCTTTTTAAGTCCTACACCAATTTCTTCCAAGTCTATTTAAGTGTGAGTTCTGTGTCTATGTTGACAGGCTGACAAATTTAATCTCTTTCGAAAAGAAATAATAATAAAAAAGAAAGTAAATGTTTGGTAACTATTAAATTGGTACTGTAATCAGTATTTTGATTAATACAATTTTCCTCTTAATATCACAGTTCATCTGCTTTAGAGCAATGCTGCCTAATCTTAGTGATTCTATTTCAAAATAATCTCATGTAGATTTATTACTCCTCTTTTTTAAAAAAACCCGACCTTTTAATAATGGCTACTTTGGTAGCCTTCTAATACTTTAATACTTCTTTTTACAATATGTTTTTTAATACTGCAGTAAAATTATTTGCTTTTCATGAAATTACCTTTTCCTTTTGCATCGCTACTTTTGGAGCCTACTTAATTTTCCTACTTTTTTCCCTTTTGTGTGTTTAAAAAGTTACTTCTTTCTTTTTGCAGTCAATACTTGAATAGTTGTACTATTAGACTTTTGAAAGTGATACTTAGAAAAATGGAGGAACAAGTACATCAAATATTCTGCAACAAGAATAGTGAAACAATAATTGTAGTAGGCATAATGGAATAATGGAACAAAATTATGCTCATTTTTTGCCATTTGATTTGCATAAAATTGGCAAAAATGAGAGGCTATGCATGCATTGATCCCTGTCTTGTCTTCTAGATGTCATAAAAGAATTGAGTATTAAATTTTCCCTCAGTATTAATGTTGAAACAGACATTATATGCCAAGAATCTAACTGGCATATTGTATTCATTCAATGCAACTATTTTCAGTAATTTGAAGAAATAACTCCCTTGCATAAATATAACACTTTGTCAAGCACACAAGCAGTTATTTAATTAGCTGAAGACATTAATTTCCATAGCTTCAGATAATGGTAGAAATAATAATTATTAAGAATTACATTTTTTTCCTGACATAACAAGGTTTGTTGCCACAGACGAGCACAAGGATGAGTGTGGCATCTCCTGTTTTTGTACCTGGGCACTGGTGGTGCTGCAGGGGTGATACTGATTAACATGTGGCCAGAGTCTTATAAACCACGTGTTAATGCATCAATCTCTGTGGGTCCAGCCCTTACAGATTGGCTTAAAATAATCTTAGTGAGATCTCTCTTCGGAGGTGTTTTGTAAAGTAAAATGTTTAATAAATGAAAAATATCAAAATAACAAACGTTACAGGAAACAAAAGAAAAGCCATGCACAGGTGTCTGAGAAAACCTCTGACACCCTGCTAGAAACACCCCAAAAAGCCCCTTACTTCCTTTGGGCTCCTTCCTAAGTACTGAATGTTTTAGGATGGACAGCCTGGCCTGCTGCCAACAGGGAGAGATACAGGATTTGAAGAACAGCAAAAAGGTTCAATAGATGCTTCTCTTGGCACTGAGCTGACCACTGTCAGAAGGGTACTGAAGCTTCTGTGTTCTTTAAGGGGTGAGTCCTGAACTTTTTCCTCTATGGAAAACACTTGCTGGGTGTGGGAAATGCATTCCAAGACAGGGGGGAGGCTGAAGAAGCTGTGAGTTGGGGTGCTGACCTTATCCATGCCCTCAGCCTTAGGATGTGCCAGTATCTGTGCCCATAAAGGCTCAGGATGTGCCAGGGGCAGGTCTGGCAGCACAGGTGGACATGCAGGGTAGTTCTCTCTGGGACTAACACACCTTCTCACCAGCCTGGCAAGTTGTTCTTCATGAGCAAGGCTTGGGAACAGTTTTAAAAGGTGCCAGAAAAAAAAATGTATCTGCAGGCTTTTCTCCATGCTCTTTTCAGGTTGTAGGTCTAGAATCTGTGTGATCAAAGCCAAGGAGGGCAGGAGAGAGCAAGAGAACAGAAAAGGTTCTAGGAAAGGGAGAATGCAAAGCGAGCCATCAAATACCTACAGCACAGGAAAAAAACACAGATCCACAAGCAGAAACAGAATCAGTTCAGATGGAAAAACCTCTGAGATCCTCGTGTCCAACCTATGACCCAACAGCACAATGGCAACCAGACCATAGCCATGTCCAGTCATTCCTGAAACACCTCCAGGGATGGTGACTCCACCAGCCCTCTGGGAAGCCCATTCCAAAATCTAATCACCTTTTATTTAATGAAATTCTTCCTAATGTCCAGCCTGGTGCAGCTTAACACTTTGTCCTCTTGTCCTATCACTGGTTGCTTGGAAGAAGAAGCTGAACCCCCAGCTTCTCTCCAGGAGAGAAGCTCCCACAACTCTCCAGGAGTTGTGGAGAGTGACAAGGTCATCCCTGAGCCTCCTTTTCTTGAGGCTGAACAGCCCCGGCTCCCTCATTGCTCCTCAAAGAACATGCACTGCAGATCCTGACAGAAATATCTGTCCAACACAAGCTGAAAAATGGGAGAGACAAAGTGCAAATTATGACAGGTTTAAACCAAAGATTCTTCTGATCAGAAGACTCTTTCAATATAGAAGCAACTGGAGGTATCCAAGGGGCAGAAAGACCTAAAGCTGGAAAGACCTAAAGCTCAGGACCTCATGAGAATGGGAATACATTCCCTGGTAGGATGAGAATACAACTATCCGAGGGTCTCTTTGAAAAAGCATTAAGGCAGGACATAGTTGTCTATTCGGTTCTTCAGATGTGCTAGGGACTGCTTCTTTATTTCATGAAGTGGAGGAAATTACACAGAAAGTAGCTATTTCAGATTTAATTCTAACTCTTTAGGAGGAAGTGGTTGAGAATCCTTAAGTGGAAGTTAATTCAAGAGAAAAAGATAATAAAAATGATAAGTCTTCCATTCTTCCTTTAAATTGCAACTAACAAAATAAGGGTAATGGACTTCAAATAGCTCAGGGTATCTAGCAGTGATAAAGAAGAAAAGAATGTAAGAGGTAAAGACAGGACAGCAAATTATCCTCCAAACATAGAGGGAAGATTAGAAGTACATCAAAAATTAAGATGATTGCATCAAGAATTCTTTAACAATCCGAAAATCTAAAAGAAAATCATAAATTATAGAAAAAAACACGCATATATAATGGCAAGTATAAAGAAACAACACAAGCAACCCAGAATAAAATAATAAAATGCTGAAGCACAGAATAAGCCACAAGTGGCATGATGATATTCATATTCATTTCAAATGGGATAGATCTGTGCTGGAAATAACAGTAGCTTCTACAACGCTTTGTATCAGAAGATTGTGTTTTCCACGAGGATTATATCACATTACAATGCCTTGTCAATCGTTTTTGACCCATTTGCCTCTCCAAATTCTCCATCTCATACTGATCTGTGGCTCTTGAAGCCCTCTAAAAGCAATTTCACAACTTGAAGCAAAGACAGATGGTGGAGCTTCATTTTCTCAGGTCCCTTTCCCAGTCACGTTGGCTTTAACTGTCCACTGCCATTACAGGATGAGACATGAATCTGGCCCCCACTGAAATTAATCCCATGTATCACAGTTTACATCTGTCAGAGTCACACGTGGTCATATTAAATATTAAAATGATGTTCAAAACAAGATTATGAAATACGATTTTCGACTGTGTCTCACAGAGAATATCCATGGCTTCATCACTGCTAAAAAAAGTTATAACTTGTGCATCAGTATCAAGGGAGCCACACACTGAAAAGTAATACTGCAGATGGGTTTTACCTCTAACTACAAATAGTGTTGTTATGCCATGAAGACAAATAGCTTCAGGCTATAAAAAAGCCTGAGAAAAGGAAGGTTTAATAAAATTCTTGTGGAAAAAAGTTTTGATGCAAAATATTCTTACTTCACAACGCTCTTTTACACTGCAATATAAATATCTGTATTTTGTGCTTCTATATATTTTCCTCCTTTGCCTCAATTTTCTAGCCTACGGGAAGATTGCTTTGTCATTTACCAAAAAATAGAGTGAGAAATATCCTAATTTGGTCTGAGTTGCTTTTCATCCATTTAATTAATTCAAATGTGTAATTACACTGACAGATATTTCTTGTAATGAACTTTGTCTATCTAATTTACTGGCTGAAAAGCCACTGTAAGTTAAGGCATATTATAAAGTTTCATCCTAATGATAAAAGGTTTACATACATGTGCACACACGTGAACAGGAATGAGCACGCAACACACACAGTAGCAGATTTTTAGATTTTTTAAATTGTTGTAGGATTTTTCTTTTTTAGTTCACATTACCTCACCTACATACACACCTTTTTCCAGACTCTGCCTTTATGAAGTAGAAATATCCAGGTGTGACTTCCCTTGCTGAAAGGGACTGTCTTCAGCAAGGCACCAATAATGCCTCGAATAAAAAGACTGTTTGATGTCCAAGGCTGGGTATGAACACTTGCCAAATAAAAAATGAATGCCAACCTTATAACTGATAGCATTCCTGTGAGTATTTTGGGCAAAAACTTATACTCATATCTCTTTGAAGAATGTCAGAAAATTGTACGTGCAGAACAACAGCTCATCATGTAAAGGGTAGATTTAGACCTTGAGATTGCACAAGCTTGTATGGTCCAGAAGTAAAGAGAATAAACTCAGGAATTTCAGCCAGGGCCTCAAGGGAAAACTATTTTATGTGCCTTCGATGGCTCCTTGCCTCTTAACTAGGAGAAAACGCTGGCAGTACAGTCAGCTTCCTAAAGGAAAGAATGCAGAAACCTCTCTGTGGAATGATGGTAGCAATTTACACCTGAGGAATTCTAAATCCAGCAAAGCCCCTGTAACTGCTGAGCAGCTGGTGCTGTCTCCACCTCCAGAGGTAACATAAAAACAGAGGTGATGAAATCCATGTGGGAGATAGAAAACTTCTTCATGTTTAGTGACCTCAAAAAGAAGATGAGCATTGAAAAGACAGACCTCATCTGAGCATGGAAATGTGAGGTTATCTGTGGCAAGCATTCAGCCAAACCTGTGAAAAGCTTGAGCTTTTCTCTTGGTACCTCTATAAGAAGACATTTCACATGCAAAATTAATTTGTAAAGTCTAACAGTAAAAGCATTCATTCAAGAAATTACTACTTCACCTTTTTTTCTTTCTTGATCACCCATTTGGGATCAAGAATCAGAGCTGAGAATCCTCCTCCAGGCCCATGGATTTGTATCAGGAGTTAAGATGTGATCATGTGGTGGAGAGCAAGAGAGTAGCTCTGGAAAAAAGTTGGGAGAGTTTTTGAAAAAGAATTATGGAAGGGGAAAAGTATGTAAACAGTTGAGTACATTGCTTGAACTCTGGGCAAAAATAGAGCCTACGCTCTCCAAACCTCAAGAACGTCCTTGTTTTGCAAATTTGATGCTTTGCTTTGCCTAATGACTGCTCTCTGGCCTTACTTCCAAAATTTTTGACATTGTGTCTGTACAAAAACCCACCACATTGCACTTTATACAAGGGCTGTCTCTCACATGCCTGTGTCAGAGGACATCTGCATTATGAAGCAAGAGCAGAACAGTCCCTAAATTAAGGGAGAAAGAGGGAGGGAAGGCAAAAGTCTGTCACACTCTCTATTATGGCAGCTGATTTTCACATCTGCACAGAAATATAAGTGTAATTCATACGGCTTGTCAGGGGAAATATGATTGAATTATCTCTATAGCCCAGCTGAAAGGTGAAATGATGAGCAACCTGGAATTAAATTAAAAACCTAAACCCATTAAAGTATTCCGATTTCCCAGACTAAGATAAAAGTGAAAACCTTTGAAATTAAGCAGTCTTCCCACCCTTATCTCTGAAGCTGAAGACACTGCTGCTTTGGATAACACAAAGGAAGCCAGACTGGATTATTGCTCATTTGAACACTGGTTCTCAAATGCACCATATTTTCCTCAAGAAATGAACATTATTCATTTCAGCTTATACTGGATATCAAAGTAGCTGTAGAAAAGGACACAAAATAAATTACCAACCATCCTTTGATCCCAACACACTCCCACTGCTCCACTTCTCCACTCCAGAGAACATTGTGAAGGCACCAAATCTCTTCCTTGTTCTCAGCACAGAGCTGCACATCCTGAATCTTTCAAAGCTCATTTCTTTTCTGAAGAATGTCTTTCTTCTTAATAAATTTGAAACTATGCACAAGATTTCCCCAAATGACAGTTTTCTGGCATGATTTCTCCCTTGCCTTCGAAGTGATTCCTCCTAAAATATAATTCGTAAGTCTCACCTTGTCTGGCTTGAAGAGACAAACAAATAGTTCTCTTTGAGGAATCAAAGTCTGTTCATCCCTCCCATCAGAAGGAAGTACATTTCTATACAGACATATTCCATTCTTATGTGCAGTATAAGCAAGAAAACAAATGTGTTTTTTGTGTTTAAACTGATTTTCATGTTGGGGCAGTTTCACTCTTGTCGCATGCAAAATAAATTCTTGTCTGCTTTCAGAAAGGCATTTAGAGAATAATACTGATAAAAAAACACCATCCAACCTTTATTCTCAAAAGTGCAGTTAAAGGCTGAGTCACAGCCTGACAACTTAAATTAATGCAAAAACTTATAAAACCCCTATATAATCTCACAAAACCATAATTCAAACAGAGCCACGAGGGATCAAATCAAGCTTGCTTTATGTGTAACAAAGTGAGACCCATTCTTCTGTGTATTTATTTATTCAGGTGATGCACCCACATCCCTTTCCTTCTGTCTGTTTACAAAGACTTCAGGCCAGGCACTTTTTCTTTGAAACTTGCATGGCATTAACATAATGAAGCTCCAGTCCCAACAAGGCACAATGGATAGAGCATTAATAGAAATATTTACTTAGAATACTACTGGAATAGTTGTTGGGAAAATGCTGTCACTTTTCAGCTGCATTTTGAATACAAGAAAGATTGAAGGCAAAACTGTTTCATACCTCCTGATCCCTTCTACCTCCACAATGGAACCAGCTCTATTCTTCAGTGACTGAGGAGAAATAGCTAACTTAGCCTGATATGAGCTACATCAAAGGGCACAGAATTACCAGGAGGAAGCTAAAGGAAGAAATAATTATTATGATCATGCTTCTACAATCAAAATTTTTCAGTAATATTTTTACAGCCTTTAGAAACTCTTCAGTGGAGAAAAGCCATTACTGCACTTTAGTATTATTCCTCGAGCATTTGCCCATATGCCAGATAACAATGTGGGTATCAATGGAGAATCCCTTAATAAACATTTTTTAAAATTAAAGTTTAAATATAAAACATCTAAAATGGTATTACTTCTTCCATCATCAAAATATTATGCTGGTGTAGTTAAATTTCCCTTTAGCCTTGGGTTTGGATTCTACAGAATTAAATATTCCATCTCAAACCACATATGGTAGTTCAGTGATTTACACCTCATCTAATTTTGCTAGACGTCAGAAGCCCTTTTAATGAGTGCTTGGAGGGTTTCATTCCATTATAGTTCCAAAGAAGCTGATGCTGCATTTTCTTTCAAATTCAAAAATTTATTTGGCTGACATCCAACTTGCAATCAAATAATAATGAATTTTTAAAACAACTCCTTCCCAGGCAGAATCTCAAGAATAAAATGGAAAAAAATTACAAGAACAAATATCTAAGATTTATACACCTCTTTACAGCAACTGTCCAGAGGATGAAGTACATTGTTGAATCTCTCAGAAACAGAACCAGTAAGATTTGAAATGTTTCTTCATCTAAAAAAGTGAACATAATAACAATTTCACATGTTCACTGTTCCTGCTGGATTCAAAAGAATAAGCTAAAAGCAAACACAATCTGAAAAAAATCTATTTAAAACCTCCTTTACTGTTAACTCTTCATTGCACTGGACAGAAAGAAAGCGTAGTAGAAACCTATATATATATATATACACAATCAAGGAAGATAGACAGGATTGATTTTGAGGAACAATGGCAGAGAATAAACATTGAACAAGAGATTCAAGTGCTAGCCTTAATTCTACCACTGGTTTTCTATACGGGCAAGCCAAAGAATTCCATTTACCTGCATTTAATTTCAAAACCTACAGCAGCCTTTGCAATGCACCTTTTCTTCTACTCATCCTCCCCCTCTTCTACTCACCTGTTCTCACAATATGTATGGAAAACCCCCTGCCACCCAAAAAGAAAAAGCACCTCTGGGAATTCTGCAAGTAAAGCAAAAATAAAAAGACCCCTGAAAGTTATCACAGACTATTTTGGAGAACAGTGAACAAAGAATTTCCCAATTTGTTTATACCAGGTTTTAATGAGCTCACTTTCCTCTGCCTTTCATCTGATGGTTTGTAAGAGTTTTGAAGAGTTATCAAAAAACTTCTCCCAGTTATAAAGATTATTTTCATCAATGAAAGCACCATTCATTATCCCAGGGAAAAGTATATGGCCAGATGGAATATACTTCATGCATATTTTATAGATATAGATATCAGAATATATTGATGAGTTGGGTTGTCAGGAGCTGCTGAGGTGGCCAGGGGCTCTTTGTCATGATATTTGTAAATACATCTACCACCAAGAGTAAAAAAACCGTTATTTATTTATTGTTTTAATACCACAAACTTCCAAGTACCATCTGATCTGTTAGCCAAATATTTCTATAATAAATGTTAACAAAAAAAATGAAACAACAAAGATCATTCAAGCCAGAATTTAATCAAAACCCCACGCTCCTGCATGTAAACAAAATCTTGCCATCCCATGCACGTTGCTTTCCTGCTTATTCTGGCAGTGAAAGGACACTAACTTCCCCTTATTTCTTCATGTAAGTCTGTAGGTTAGGTGGCAGTTCAACTTTTATACAGAAGTAATCTTTATTTCCTGAAAGATAAGATTATGTCTTTGGATGCAGTGACCCTTCTTCAGATCCTTTTATTTCCATAGAAATATAAAGCTGGAAGGGAGGTCACCTAGCCCTGGCTTTCTCTTTTTTAATCTAAAAGAGTCCCAGTTCACAGTCTTTCTTCAGAGATCATATTTTGTAGACCTCTGACTGGTCTCTAACATCTCTCACAACTCTGTTCCAAAACCTACTTTGACAGTTATTCCTTTGTTCTGAAAGGGAACGGATTCTAAAGCAAAATCAAATTATTATTTAACTTGCATTTTCCCTTTTTTTTCCCCTAATTTTTTCTGATAAACACGGTAAAGATTCTTTTCCAGTTATAACATGTTCTAAGTGTCAAAACAACTTCTTTCTCTGTTGCTGAGCTTGCTCCCTTTTTATTTGTGTGTGTAATTTACTAGGACATAACTAACATTATTTAGAGTTTAACATTCATCAACACACTAAGTATTTCTTTCGTGATTAGTCCCAAAAGATGTTTTTCATTATTTCAAAGAGCACTCCTTTATTGTGGACTGGAATTTCCTTGACAGAAATCATTTTGCAAAGTGTTTTTTCTGTGTTTTTATATGCGCTAAAGATCAAGAAATTGAGCAATTTTTTTTTACCATTGGATAACTGAGATAAATATTTTCTTATGTCTGATTGAAGAGATTAATGCACTGACTGACTCAGGACATTTCTACTATTTCCATCATCAGCCCTGGAATTTTCATAAGCATCCTAAAACACAGGCAATAATCAGGCCACCATGGAATACTGTGATCATTTCTATGCAAATGCCTTGCAGTTCTTTCTGATGTTGCATTTTTTAGGATGTTATCTTGGGAAGTTCTTGAAAATATTCCTCTTGTGGAGATATTCAGGACATAAAGACTCTATAGACTTCTTTTTTAAGTGAACACACTGCAAAGTAAGGATTGGTCTTGTTCTTATCTGCATGGCTCAGGAGATATGGAAACAATAAATGTCACTGAAGGTCCCAGAGGAAGTCATGGAATGGTTGGGGCAGGGAGGGACCTTAAAAATCATCCCAGAAGTTCCAACTCCCCTGCCATGGGCAGGGAGTCTTTCCACTGGATGAGGTGGAAGCAAAAGACAACAGCTAAGTAGCTGGGTGGAAAGAATGTTTGCAGATAAATGCTCTTAAACTGCTGGAAACAGCTCTTCTAGAGCAGCACATTTTTGTGGCTCTGCAGAAGTTCACAGGTGCTACCTGAATTTCTTTTCATTCTCTCTCACTGAAAGAATTTTGTCTCTAAGGCTCTCAAGCTAGAGTCAGATTTTTCACTTTTAGTTTTAATCAAAAGGCATGGGTGCACTTTGTAAATAGCAGAACAATTTTTTACCAGCCTCACTGCAGGAATTTCATCTTTCCCCTCTTCTTTAAAGTAATTTTTTAGCCTGAAAAAACCCCAAACAACCAAACCACAGCCCATATTTACTGAAATATTTTATCCCCAAAAATTATTGATGATGAAAAGTGGGTCGCAAACCAAACCCAATGGCAGTGGTTATGTTATTACACATTCCAAAAAATGCCAAATGTTTCACCAGGCAGAAACCACCATTCTTCTAAAAGAAAAAAAGCGTATCATCAGAACCCCTGTAGTGAAATTACTCCTGGGAGTCTGGAGGGTTCATCTGTTGGCATAGCAGGTTTTCAACAGGTGAGGGCTGTCAGTTTTTCTTAGATTGAAAGGTCTGAACTTGTTACATACTTGTTCCTGATGGCAAAAGAAAAATACCAAGGTGGAATTTCAAATGCAATCTACTGGTTTAAAAAGAACACTGGATCTTCTGATGGTTTATTTTTTCCTTCCAAACTGCTTTTCTTCTGCTTCCAAGAACCCTGACTACAGTGACCTGCTATCCTCTGGAATCAAGGCTGCAGTATCTAACATTGTTGGAAGTGGGCACCTGCTTTCTTTGGATTTGAAACCAAAGTTATGATATTCTGACTTTTAAGTAATAGTATAAAATATCCACTTTCAATGCAGTTTACAAGAAAGGCTTTTTAACAAATTACCTGTACATTTAGGCTTTTTCTGTCTACCTACCAGATAATAAATGCTTAGCACAAGGAGCTCTGCAATCAGCAGCATTGAGCAAATTTGCCCACTTATCTCTTCATGATTCTCTGAACCCGTATTCCTGCATCTGCTGCATTAACAGGTTCAGAACCAGTAATGTGGAACAAAAACCTGGCTCAACCACTTGGCTCAGAACTATTTTACCAGGAAAAAGAGAACAAAATAAACCAAACAAACCACAAGCCAGATCAATGCCCTCATGTAATTCAGAGTATAGTTGCTGTATCTTCAGCAACAGAATTGCTAGAAGCACTCGGTTAATCAGTCCTAAAGCCTGCCAGTCATGCTAGATAGCCTTGTTTTGTAAATACCCATATTCTCATTTTGGCACTGGACAAACTCATCTCAGATACAAAACCAGTCACACATTTTCCAAGTTGTTGGGAAATAACCCAAGTGAGATTAAAAACAATGGAATCTGAGAAACTGGCTTGATGCCTTTGCAGAGGCTTTGATACGGGCTGTTGGCTCGCTCCGGCATTTTGAAAACAGTCAAACATATTTTCCCGGTAGCAATGTTTTTTCCATTGTTGTGCTATCCCAGCATGGGATCACAGCACAGAGTGACTCTTTCTAGGCATAAAATAGATTCTGGCCAACCAGAAATTGGGTGTGAGTGTGACAGGAGTACAGGAAGGGGAAGAGGGAGGGTGTGAGCAGTTCAACACCTCCAGAGATAGAGACCTGCACAGAGGAGGTTTATATCTTCTCCAGAACTGGATTTCTTTTGAACTGGTAGAGTAAGCAATCACTGTTCTGAGGAGCTGTAAAATCACCTGCTTAGATTACTAAATGTCTTGGGAGTTAGAAATAAACTGTAAACTAAAGAGAGCACGAGACTGGAGCTTTGGAAAGGAACATGGATATGCACTATGGGTGTCTTTAGGAAGGCTGCTTTGTGTCTGGGAGGAAAGTGAAATTTTATGGATTCTAGATCCAGAAAATACCATGACAATTCAGGGGATTATGGCCCCAATTCAGAGGAATAGAAACTTCAATGAAATCTGAACCTGGGCTATAAGCAGATATTCAAATTGCTCCTTAATAAGCAAAGGGCTTAGATGTTTGTTTAATTTATATCCAGTCAAAATGAAAGAAATTTTATCATATGCTTAAATGCTTTTCTAAAATAGAAAACCACAACCTTTTTTTGAAAAAGGATAAGGAATATTTACAACAGCATGGACATGGTGCAGCATTTTTCCATATTTCAGAATAGCCACAGTTCTACAGCTACTAAATGCAGTCTTTGTCTACTTTTAAAAATTAATGAATCCTGTGGGAGCTTTATTAATAGTCAGGACTTAATTGCTTTACAATGCCTTTCACTCCAATCAAGAGCATTTCTAGCAGCTTCCTGGACTGTAGCAGTGACAAATCATTCATCCAGCGGTGAGGGATTATCCAAAACTGTAGTGTAGCACTGGAAATGGTTTTCCTCCAACAGAGTTTATGTTGTGGACTTTGTTACTGTGTTTGCTCCTACCTCACATCACCTTTATGTATGAGAAAAACTGAAGTAAATCAATATTTTCCTTGGTTTGGCTCTCTGAATTTAACTACAGCTTGACCTTTCTTGTCCTTGTCAAATCCATTCTGTGCAGTAAGAAGGGAATTCACTTAGTTCTTGCCCATCTGAAGGTAAGAATTCTAACTAGCTGAATAAACAAAATACACCAGGCAATTTTATCCCCTCTAGATAAGGAATTAATTTTAAAACTGTCTGTTCTGGGCTTTACATGGTAAAATACTTGAAAAATGTGACCTACCACTCACTGCAGTAAGTAAGAATCTTTTCTTAACTTCAGTGGCCTTTGGATCATGATCTAAATGAAACCCTGGTTTTCTGTTTTAAGACAAATAAGAAAACAGAATTTAAAGGGACACATTGTTTCAAACAGACACATTCAATTCCTTAGTAACAATTTAAGAAGTCACAAGGGAAATGAGTTTTCACAGTCTCATCATTTCTTTGATGTAAAAGTGCACACTCCATCTTTTTGGAGTTTTGTTCAACAGCAGAACACATGAGAAAAGAGCCCCACTGTGCATAAAGAGAATAAAATATGTTCAAGAAGAAACAGGAAAAAAAATTCAGGTTAATATGAAGGTCAACCTTTTTCTGCGCTTCAAATCTGCACTTTGCTAAGATCATAAAGAGAAATAAAAAAAGCTTTAATCTTCATTGCTGTCATCCCTTAGCTGGAGAAGAATTAAAGTCCAAACAGAGATGTTTTGGCTGATGTTAGAGTGGTAAATTACTCTTAGATTTTAAATTATCTGTCCCTGAAATACCAGACCTTATATGGCACACACTGTACTCTATATAAAATAAAGCCAATAGTTCATTAAGGGTATTAACAAACTCCCAGACCATTTTTACATTCTGCTCACCTCTTTCTGCACAGAAGGGCAGTGCAGCAGCCACAACTGAGCCAGTCTGGACAAACCATCTCCCCTGCCCATCTCTCTGGCTGCCCCACATATCTGACCTGAACCCCAAGAACCAGTCTGATGGGATCTCTTTAAAGGTCCCTTCCAACCCAAAGCATTCTCTAAATATATAACTCTAAGCACAGGACACTCTCATTCTGCCCAAGCTCAGGTATTTTGGGTTTGGGGTAAGGTGTTTTTTTTATTTAAAAAACCCAAACCAACCAAACACAAAAACCCCAAGCAGGACAGGTTAGGACTTGGAGCATGAGCTGACAGGGCTGCAATGGAAATATTTCATCAGCTGCTTTAAAATTCAACTGAAAATGGTTTTTTAATGCCAATATTTTATTAATCTACTCAGTTAGCTCTCCCTTGCAGGAGAACTGCTAGACAATGACAATGTCTTCTATTTATAACCTATTGGAGCTGAAAGTCAATTCTCTCAATTATGAACTGTGAGTATGTTTTACCAGTAGTGGTGGAAAGAGCGAAAATTGTCTCTTCTGCCTAACTGCATTCTCTTCCTCCTTAAAAGTGAAACATTAATGCAAAAAGTGGTAGGGACTAATTTAAGAAAAACCCACAAACCTGTCTTCCAAGTATTGCACTATCTGGGCTGCATTATACGAGCTAAAATACAAGCAGGCAACAATCTGTGTTTGGGGCAACACAGGGGTGATAGAAAAGGTTTTCACACAGATAAGAATTTCCAGTCATTTAAAACTATGAACCTGTAACTTGGACAAGCTAATTGGAAGTATTGGGAAAAAACAAGAATAACTCTTACCTGTGATACCCTTTAATGGCTAAATGGTAATAATTGTAATAAATAAGAAGAAGGTTCCCATGTTCTTCTTCTGCTGTCTAACCACAGCTGTTATTTTCCTTTTCCCTTTCATACAGTCATCTGGGAAAGAGTTCATAATTCAAAAATAAAGAGCTTCCAATTTTGGTCCTGTATCTTTCCTGCATTACTTCCATTATAGTTCACCAGAGGACAAAATGGTCCATTTTTCTACTTTTTAATGGGAGGATCCAAAATTAACAAAATTTTAAAAATTTAACTGCTACTGGAAGCATAGCTTGGGGCACTCCCAGAATGAAAAAAAGACAGAGCTCATAGATGCCTCTGTTTTCCACCTCATGGAAGGGGCTATTTTAACTCCAACTCATGAAGTAGGAACCACTATAAATTAATCTGGAAAGGTGAATAACTGTGCCTCCTTCTACCGCATAGCTGGCCCTGCTGTGCCCCAAACAGCCCCTCAGCAGCTCATTAAATAATAATAATAATAATTAAAAATAATGAATATCCCTATCTGATTGCCAAACAGTGGCATAAGTGAAGGGGAGAGAGAAAACAGCCATTGTGTTTTATGAAAGCCATGCTGCAGCAACAGTGGCTGCTACATTCCTCACCATTTGTTCAGGGGAAAAGACCGAGCAAGGGTAGCAGTATGAAGATTTTTCTAGCTCTGATCCAGATGTAAAACACGTTTTATTTAGCCTGCCTGAGGCCAGCACTCTGGGTGAGCACAGAGCTCAGCTCTGTGTTACGTTAGCCTGGAGTAGCTTTGAAATATAATTCTGTTCCCTTTGATTTTTTTTTTTTATTGTGTTAATCTTCCCTGTTTAAAATGGTGGTATTTAACTGGGGGAATTCACCAGCTCAAGTGCTTCATGGGAAGCTGCTCCCTTATTTGGCATTATGTGGGAAAGAGGCTGATTAAATGCACCACCAACTTCATGATTTTTAGAAGAGAAGAGGGAATAAGCAAAGTCACAGGTTGAGATAAAACAGCAGCATGAGAAAGAAATTTCTTTGGAATAGAAAACAAGAAATAAATATTTTTCTCTCTACTGTGAACACACTCTACATTTCAATTCTCTGGCCTAGTGCCTTTAGCTCTCATTTTAGGCTTCTTGTTCAACTGAATATTTTTGCATCAGAATTCTACAATCTAATGCTTTTCCAGTAGCAATTTAAATTTTTTCTTCAAACTTTCATCCTTTAGTAACAAGCACAGACACAAACAGACCTGTACCACTTTTTGTTCTTCACTAGCTGAAGAGCAATTTATGCTTTTGCTTGTTCAGTCTCCAGTCCCTCAAGCATATTGAAATGACGTAGCTGACTGGACTCCTTATGAAGAATTTTGAAACTATTTCTGAGCAGAATATTTACTCAGCGACTAGAGAAAATCTCCCCAGTATTTTTATACAAAATATTTGCATGTGAAAGTGGGACATTTAAACAATGCAGAGATCATATCCCTCCAGTTAAAAGAAAATACATGGGTGCTCTGCAAAAAATATAAACTAGTCCTTCTCTGTAGCTGTATTAAATCCATCTTGTGTGGGGCCATAGGGGTATTAAAAATGTGCTCTTCATAACCATGGACACTGGAACTGGTGTGAATAATGGACTTACAAGTGGCTGCAGAATCTGCTGCCTCATCCTGGGAGTTGCACCATTATTGATTTCCTGCCCATGAACCCTTCTCCCTTGCCCTTCACTGCCTCCACACTGGCTGCACTCACGAAGGATATCCAGCTGAGAGCACCTAATGATCAGACTGGAACTGCACAGCAGCAGTAATATACAAATACGTGTTTGTGGGTTTGGGGCTTCCTTTTGTCCTTTAAATAAAAATGCTCTTTAGGAGATCTGTTTTCCAGCCATGCTCACACTTCCCTCTGCCTTTGGACATTGCAGGGAGGGCAGGGATGCACTGGGCAGCCTGTCAGGTTGTTATTCTACTGCCCACGGTATGTTTCATGGGCCATTTTGGCATTGATTCCAGGCCAAGTTTTGAAGAAGGTCACTGCAAACTACTGTTTGCTATTACATCACCACAAACTGTGCAGGTTTTGGCTTTGAGACTCATCAGTGGAAGGCAGAGTCGTGCCAAGTGTCAGAGAAAGTGTATTTCTTTAGAGCTAATACCTATCAACAGCACAGTGAGTGCCAGAATTCCCTCTCTATAAAAATAAAGAAAATATCCTGGAAGTGACTGCCTACAATTAACAATACACAAGCAGAACTGCTGAAAAGAGTTCCCCAAGCCTCCCAATCACGGCACATCTACAGTGATTTGGCACAGCAGATAATAGCTTTTCTCATACTTGTTAGGAAGAAAAATTGTCAAGAACACATGTAACAGTTACTAACATATAAACTGCTTTATAATACTTTAACATTTATAATACTTTATAATACTTTAATAATGGTGATGAAAATTAAAGACACAACTGGCACATGAGAAAGAAGGAAAACCGTCATCCTAAAAGTGAAATTGGTACAAAGCCAAAGAACAATATTATTTTAATAAGAATGCTGAGGAATATCACCCTTCTCGAAATTTGTACAAATTATCTGTCAAACTATTTAGGAATAGATGTCTTGTCTTAGCTAGAAATATACATTCAGAGGGAAAAAAAAAAAACCTAACCAGCTGCCAATCCCCTGACTTATTGTCAATCAAATGGCACTATAAATGAGAAAGAGATTATTGTCAGGCCAGTCACAATGAGGAGTTCAAATCACAGTTCCCTGACTTATTGTCAGTCAAATTGTATTATAAACAAGAAAGATACGGCTGTCAAAGCAGCCACAGTAGGTATATATTATAGCCCTTAATATATAGTACAAGACAAAGGGAAAAACTATATTTAACGTATTATAAGAGAAAGATCGTGTGAGATGGAGGAAATACTGGCTCTCATAAACAGCTTGATTCCTTAATTTTGGCTTTAAATGTGTCTCCCCTGTGTGCCAGGGAGCGGGAGAAGGAAAAGAGGAATCACCTTTCTCACCACTCACCCTGGAGCAGAAACTTGTCCCCATCAAGTGCTGTGGGGAAGAGATTGTTGCATCCACTGCAACCGAAATAGCATCACTAATCTGTCTGCACCCTGGGAATCCTTGACAGGTGGTTCTCAGCCATCTGCATTTCTTTTCTCCCTTTTAAATCCTCCTCCCTTTGCCAGCACACTGGCCAGATTCTGGCTCCTGTGTGTGCACAGGCTGTCTGGAGAGGAGCAGAGCACCAACAGGAGGTCAAGGGAGGGGAGCAGATGAGAATCTCTTGCTTGGGTAATTAGTTCTGATCCTTGCAAGGCTAAGCAGAAATTTGGCGAGCAGGGCATGTGCACCCAGATGGATGAAGTCTAATTTGGGACTGAAAGAGAAAGAAGAAGCAAAAGCAGGATCACAACCAATGGAATATATCCATTCACAATTTAGTCCATTCACTCTTTCTGCTGTTGTCTTTTTTTCCTTCATTTGTAGAGTGATTCCTCTGGGTCCCTCTTTCAGCCTCCCTCAATCCTTGTCTTTTCCTAAGATGTTATTTGGCTTGACAGTAATGCTGCCTTTAAAACATTAGTGTAATTGAACAAAAATGTTACATCTTCTCCTTCCCACTTCACCTTTAAAGACCACATTTATTCAAAAATACTCATCAAGGCCCTACTTTGGACTTTCTGGCTGAATACACCTACGGGATTCCTCAAATTTATCATGAACATAATGATGCAGGAATGAAAAATATGATAATGTTTGGCCTTTTTTTACATTTTAGCTGAAAATGCAATGTTCATTTGTGGAAAAGGTCAGGATACTCTTTAGGTTTTCTATGTCAGTGCCACAGTTTTCACAGTTTCCTATATACCTGTTATACAAAGAAGATGTAGTTTAATCTGGTTTTCACCCAGGGAAAAAAATGTTAAGGATTCAAGACTGGCCTGTGAAACAGGAAGAATCTTTGTCTTGCTGGCCAAGGAGATTGAGACTAATTTCTGCACAGGGAAAGCAGGAGCCTTATGGGTCTGGGAAAGGACATTTTTGATTAAAAACAAAACAAAACAAACAAAAAAAAACAAACAAAAAACCAACCAAACAAACAAAAAACCAAAACAAAACAATAAAAGAAGAAAAAAAAAAGAAAAAAAAAAAGAAAAACAAACCCCAAAAAAACCCCAGAACCAACCAAACAAAAAAACCCAAAAAAACCAAACGAAACAAACAAACAAAAACCCCCACACAAAAAAAACCCCAAACCAAACCAAAAAATACCATGATGGGAAAGATTTCGAGGCTGACAAGGCAAAAGGACCAGAATTTCAGTTTTAATGTTTGTGGTGACACCATGGCTGCAGAGGCTTCAGCAGCATGGTAACAGCAGTGAGGTAATCCAGGAGGTTGTGAAGCAAAAGGAGATTGCTGGGATTAAGGGAAAACCTCTCCTTTGCAGTGGTCTCAGTCTGGAATGTTCTCTCCCCGGTGTCAGTCACTGTCCTGCACACAGGGCTGAATCACCATCCAGCCAGAGGCACTGGGTGGGGTTTTTTTCCTGCTAAAAGCAAACTAATTAATGTTTGGAAACTCCTTGCAATCTGCTGCTATCACTGCAACATATCAGCAGTTTGAATACCCAATATTTTAAGTACATAGAGGACTGCAATGCTGCCAGCCAGATAAATATCAGAGGATTAAATTTGCTTAGGAAACTGGAGTAGTTGCAAATTAATTTGGTATATTTAACCTGCATTTAGGAGACGGAAAACCCCTGCATTTTAATATTGTAGCTCCATAAGATTTTATGTGCATATCATTTAAGTCTGTTCCTAAGTACATAAGAGTCGAGTAATGCTGTTTCTTTGGGCAAATGGATACATCACTAAAAATCACAAACCCATTAGATCAACAAGGACTATCTAATTATCATGGGGAAATAAAGCCAATAAATCTATCTGGTATAAATTATAGGCTTATGAAGTCATACATAATGAAATAAATATTTAATTTTTCTGAAATCCAAAATCTCGCTTTAGAAACAGGAATATTAAAAATTAATTTCCATTTCTTGTGATGGGTACAGTGTGGTTGAGTGGTTTCAGCATGTGCATGTACTCCCCAAGTGCTGCTGAATCCTATTCCTGGTTCTGACAGTGATTCATACCCTGGACCGAGACAAATCATTCAACCCCTCTGTACTCCTTGCCCATCTGTAAAGCTGAGATAATGCTGACCTGCTTCACAGAACCATTAGAAGAATTAAGAAACATCTGTTCTGCATCTTGAAGACATGAAATGCCCTAAAAAATGCAAAATACTTTTATTCTGGGGCTTGGAGATTTTTTTTTGTGTTGTCACCAAAGTTCTTAGCACCTGGCAGGAGTGATTTCTCCTTCAATAACTCAGCCAGCTCCCTGTTTCTGCAGGATTTATTATTTCCCCCTCCTAACTAAGTCTGTCACCATTAAGAGGGAGATGTTTAAAGGGAGATGGCTCTTCCCTGCAAATAACTGGCAGCGAGTTCCTTGCAGAGGCACAGCAGAGACTCATCCTTGCAAAAGACTCAAGCCCCGACAAGGCAGGTCCTGCTCTGCCAGCACAGACTCAGACAGGACCTTCTTCCTAATTAAGGAGGAAACATGAAGGAAAAAGGCCATTGAGGGGCAGAACGTTATGCAATGGGAGCACATTCTAAGAGAGGAAAGGTTTAATAATTAAAACTTTCCCTGTGTGTCTGAATAGGAGCCGCTTCTCTACAAGGGATGAAAAAAAACTATTTCCTTTCATCAAGAATTTTGCGAGCTGTATGGAATAGTGGGCAGCAAATCTATGAATGAGATGGCAAGATTTGTATTTCAAGACAGAAACGTAATTGGCTTCCTTTTTAAACAATCACATTTTATGTTGTACTTCATATTCAATATACCCATTCTATGCAACAGACTAAGATTATTCTATTTCTCTCTGTCTCCCTGCCTACTCAGGCAGTATCTATTTATCTCACAGTATTTATTTACATTTCTGAAGAAAAAGTTAAACAAACTTAGCGATACCATATTTTTTAATTGACACAATTTCGAGTAAATGCTGTTTGTATGCCTGAAATTCCATATTTTAGATCTGTAGGAATAGGCCTTATATTCTAAAGCAGATATTCCTTTAAAAAAAAAATGAGAACAACTGTGCAGCTGACAAAAATAACACCTCTTTAATTGACTAGTTAGAAAGATAAGGTTTGCAACTCATTTTAATCAGAGGTGGTTTAGAGGTGGCTTTGCATGTCTGCTGTGCTTGAGTGGCATTAGTAATGACCTTTGCATGATTAACTCAAAAGCCTAACCTGGAAAGATAGCCAGCTCTACCTTAATTGCCATTATTATGGTATTCACTTTGGCCTTGAGTAGGCTGTAAAATAGTGTCTATCCCAAATAAGCCCTGTTCTCTGCTGCCTATCCATCTCCCTTTTACACAGTCACGGATTGCAAGGGCAGAAGTAATTGCTGTCATCTCACCTCCTCCTTCAGACTGATCTTTTGGATGCCCTTGGTGGTGGATGTCCTTTAGCCCTCCTCAGGCTGTGTTGGAGTCAAGTTCATCCTCACAGGAAGTCAGTGGTCTTGAATCAAAGATTTCAAGTATCCGCTCTGCTTTTAGACAGTTATCTGTTTATCTAATTAGGAATATGGTTTCTTGTTTTCAAGCAATGAGTAGTTTGGCTGGATATTGTTAGGCTTTTGTGAGAAAGGGAAAGGAGCTGTCACTAGGAGTGACAAAATAAGTATTTGTAGGCTGATCAGATCACATGGTAATTTTCTTTTAAAGAAGAGTGAGCTAATTAAGCCTCTAAATACGTGGCAGGTTTTCCAAACCTTGAATCATTTTCACAGCCCTGTAGTGAACCCTCTCCATTCTGTCAGCTTACTTTCTGAAAAACCCTATTTTAAGATGAATTTAATCATTTCACTGTGGCTTCAGCTGGAAGGCAAACGTTTCTAGAAATCATAATTCTCCACTGCTCTTTCTGTAGATATGTAAATCTGTGCTGACAGGAGAAGGATAAAGTGACAATACCTGAAATAATAATTTTACTATCCAGCAACCAAACTAATTCCCTTCCAAGGACGTCATATGCAGAACTATTTCTAGCAAATAATTGAAAATACACAGGCTAAGCTTTGACCACCCATAACCAAAACTGACCTGAAGCTGTGTGGGCCACAAAATTGCTTCAAAAGCTGTTGTCTCTGCTGCAGAAATATCCTTTCTTTTTAGGCAATTCCCAGCATTTCACCAATACCACCTCAGAATTCTCCTACCTGGGGCATTTCAAATGGGCACTCAGGTGTTGTGCTTCAGGTGTGGATGAAGGATTGTGCTGCCATGGGGAGCTCAGCTCTGGAGATGCTGCTGGGCACTGCTGGAAGACTGGACCACAGGGCAGCTGGGATCCAGCAGAATCTGCAAAGGATGGGGCAGCCCATCCTTTACAAGCAAGGAGACATGGTATTTATTACAAAAGGGGGTTTCTTCTGTGCATTGAACATTTTGTATGCTACTGTACATATATTCCTCTATTGCTATTTCTCTTTATATTTTGCTCATTCTCAGTGCCAATACAGTGCCCTGAAACAAGTCATAATTTCTAAAATATAAAGGTGCTCCAGCTGGCTTTATGAACAGCTACAAAATTGTAATGTAAGGTTTGAAATTGTACACAAAATGGCAATATCTGAGAATTCCTTCTATTGTTTTTTCTTTCCGTTAAGGGGAAAAAAAAAAACAACGGTGAAAATATGTAAATTACCCAGAACAAATTTCACAACCCAGGGAAAGCAGAGTTCATATGGAAGCCATTCCCAAATGCACCATGATTGCCACCAACAAATATGTTTTAGATAAATTTTTCAATTTCCTTTTGCTCCATTCTCTGGGAGTATTTCACATTCTGCCTCAGGCCCAGACCTTGACACAAGGGCCTGGATAATGCAGCCCCAATTCATGTCAGAATGTCCCTATGCAGGGAAAACCCCCAGTACCTTCTGTGAGATATTGGTGTATCTGAGGCACACTAATATGTGCAAGAGTTGATGACTAACATGAGCATCTGCTTCAAAAATACCCCAGCTAGAGCTAAGATATTATTATAGACAGTCTATTGTACTTGCAAAAGACAAGTAAAGAGTTCCTGCTTGAGAATACATGTCAGAAAAATGACATGTTTTCATCACTTCCAGCCATAGTTAAAAGACTCTGAATACATTAACCAGCTGAAGGAAAAATACTTTCAGCTTTTGTATCACGGTGGGAATCCGTAAATGCAAGTTATGATGTAACAGACAATTACTGTGAATTCAACTGTTCATCATTTCTAAAAAGCTAATAATTTGTTTTATTTTTAATGTACACAGAGGAAGGTGGCATTTTTTCACCGAGTTTACAATGCTCCAAGCTAGGGAAAGGAGTTTAAGGTGGGCAGGACTCACTCAGTAACTGCAGCTGAATAGTTATTTAATACCAAGCTTTCGATCATTAGATATCTCAACTTGAGTACATGTTCCTGCATCACTTTTCAAAATGATCCAAGTCCTTTTGATGTTAATCTGGTCAATAATTCAGCATGCCAACTGGCATGGGATCCTGAGCTTTGCTTGCAATAGTTTCTTATCAGTAATAGCTGTTTCTTCTGGTTCCCCTCCTAAATCAGACTTGTTATTCCTTCATGCAGAAGGCTTCAGCCATGCTCCAGGGAGCAAATTCTAAAAATACACAGATGGCTGTGTTACTTCTAGGAATGCAGAGCACTGTTTCTCAAAGGGATTCCTTGTGCTGGCACCAGCAAGCACCTGAGGATTAGTGGTTTGAATAAAGTTTCCCCCTTGCAATCACAGACTGGTCCAGAATCATCCCTTTGTGAATGAGTGAGCCCAGGTGGATGGACAGCCAGCTCCTTCTCTCTGCCCAGCCCTGGGTTTCTGAAGCTGACCTGGAATATTCCCTGAATCCAGTCCAACCACACCCTTTGACAGAGTACAACTGCCTTTGCACTGGCTGAGGGAATAAAAGCCAGCCTTAAGGCAAATTACACTTTCAAATAAAATTCTGATAGATTTAAGAACTGAGCATAATAAATAATGGGCCAGATTTGTAAACAACAAATCTAAAGTTTTTTGGTTTGTTGTTCTTTTTCTTTTTTTTAAAAAGGAAATTACTTTTTGCTTACTTGCAAGGAGAAAAGCAGGAAAAGAAAAAGATAAGGAAATATGTGGCCATGCAAGGAAAAGGTGTGTGCACCCCTCAGGCTTCTGTCATCCACAGCCAGAGTGTTACTGAAATGGCTCAAAGGAAACACAAAGGGATTTGTACTACTAAAAGTTTGGAAACAAGAGTTTGTGTATCATCTTTACCCAGGAAGAAAAACAGCAATGTTCAAGTCTATATAAAAAGAGAGAGAAAGTAAATTGAACCCTTTACACAACCAGGTTTTGCCTGTTCCATTTAAATTCTGATGGAAAAAAAGGGGCACCACATTCCTGAAAATGTTTCTCTGCCTGTGCAGATCCTTATCCATCCTATCCATGTTGGTACAAATCTCTGCTGAGCTTTACCTTCCTGTCACAAATCTCATTTTTTCTCATGCATTTAGAGCAGCACCAATGTCACTGTGACATACAAAAAGAAGAAGAAGAAAAATGTTAATGTAATGTAAATATGGGACTATGAAGCAGGAGAGCTGGTTATTATTCCCTGCTCCTCTGGTGCCTCTCTGCCCCTCAGGCTCCAGGAAGACTGTACTCCTTGGTACCTGTGAAATCTTCAGGCAGTGTCACACTAAAAGAAACTAAACTATAAGCACAGAATCAATATTAAATGCCACCAATCATCTTCAGTGTATTTTATCACTATGTGCAGTGGGATGCTTGAATTATCATGAGCAGACCCTTGTTACATCCTCCCTCAGCCAGCCTTTTCCTCTCTTCCACAGTATCCCTGCAACACCTCTAAAAAGGAGACAAAATTTAGTATAAAATCTGTAATGGCCAAATTAACTGGCATTTCCAGGCTGCCTCAGCTGTCAGTGCCTGTGATGGCAGGAGATGTTTTGCCAGCACCACTTTCATGAGAAGATATATATATATATATATATACACATTCATAGCCAAGAACAGTGTGGGAGCTGCTTCCCAAAAATTCTGAAAATCACTAGTGACATAAGAGTTATTAGAATATAACATTTCTACAGTGTCAAATAAAAGGAATAATGAAAATAAAAGAAAAGGCGCTTTCCCGGAATGTAAATGTTATAAAGCTGTTTAATTAATATGATGGCTTAGTGGGTGCCATTAAGCACCTCTTTAGGTTAATTTTAGTCTCAGCAGGGGTGTGGATAAATAGGAAGTAATTTTACCTTGTTCCAGATATAGCATCACTTTATTAAATCAGAAGGGACCAGGCTTTCCCAGTCATTGCATTTATTTGACTGCACTATGAGGTAACAAATTCTCTCTCTGTTTTAAGCATTGCAGTAGCATTGAGACCACTATGAAAAACAAAGCAAATGCCTAAGAACTAAACAATAAATAATAAATAAGGCCTGTACTGCCCACTTCCACATTACACACTGAGAAATGTAAGAATTGGAGGCCAAACTTGAAATCAAAGGACACTGTCCAGCTCTGGAGTAGAATTATATTTCTGACCATTTGACTGCTCTTAGCCAAAGCCAGATCAGCTCGTTTTTATTTAAGCCCACAGCATGCAAGAAAGGACATCAGAAAATACAGTGATTAATCCAAACATGGTGTTTCTAGTGAAGAGTTTTATCAGAGCTTATTGTCTTCAAATACAATTTATATATGGAAAACAGAGATGCATCTCTGGTAATGCTTCCACAGTAATGTTCCCAGCCTTTCCTAAGCAAGCAAACTTGACATATTCCTGTTATTTCACAAATAAAACCATATCTCTTCATAAATCCTACAGACTTTTCTTTTTTGAGCATTTCTTAAATATGCAGAAACTGAGAGCACCCTTGGTCTTCTCCCAGATTGCCTTTCTAGCAAGGAGAGCTATTTCATGTGAATTTGCATCAGTAAAGGAAACAAGTAAATAAACACATTTTTTAAACAAAAGTTCAGCAATTGAATTTGACAGAAGTGAAATGCTGCAGCCACAGTGCAGAGTAAATCAGATGGTACAACCCACCTGACCTCACCTTACACACGGGCTGACAAACAGATTTACAGGGCTTCAAATGTACGCATTCATTTTCTGATACTTAGAAGTTTAAATATTTAAATCTGGATTTACTTGTTATCCTAAGCAGCCTCCTGCAGGTTTACAGGCCTAAGTTCTTCAGATCTGCCTAATTCCAGTCTGTCTTTTCCTGACACATTGGAGCTGGTTTTAGCCAACACATTTGTTTCTGAGCTGTTGCAGCACCTGATTTAATAAATCGAGTGTGTGGCTCATCCTGGGCAATTCTAAGGAATCTTTGGGGTCCAAACCTCAGTTGCTCCAAGTTTTTTTGATATGCAAGTTAAAACTTTAATTGAGAAATATGTCCAGTAGTACCTGGGACTTGGCTTCTGCCTGTTCCCATTCTCAGAACCACAAGGAAGTGAAAGAGAGAAGTAAATAAGAAATAAATAAATAAGCAACAACCACAAAAACACACACCAAAAACCAACCAACCAAACAAACAAAAAACCCACACAACAAAAAACCTCCCCACCTTCCCACCTTTTAAAAAGGAATTAATTCTTTCAATATCTCCAGCATCTCAAAACTGGAACACATCAGTTTAAAAAACCATCTCAATACATCAGGAAGAAAAAGCAGTGTATGAGATCATCTTAATAATACACCCAGTGTAAGAGACAACGAAGTGATAAGAGTTGTAGGAATTTGTTTATAACAATCAAAATAAAAAGAGGACAGAGATAAGGGCAGAACCTAATACACATTATTAGCATTATCTACAGCCCATGCCAGTCTTAGCTCTGCTAAATGCTTTTGCTGCTCTCTTACTATCAGGCACTTCTGTGGTATTGGTTGTGTCCCTTTCTCCCCTGTAGTGTGAGAGTTTAATATAGAAGATAATATCAGTGTTCTGCTACTCTCTCTCTGAGGGTGTACCTGCTGTGATAGGATGCTGCTTTCCAGTCCTGAAGGAAGACTCTTTGTCAGCCCATTCCCAGAATTTCTTCACTCATTGTCATTATAAGTAGATCAGAGTGATAAAGCAGCCCCTGCTTACATTCACACACCTCTTGCCTGACCCTGATCAAACAACTCCTGCCTTGCTCCATTTCCTTGGACTATGCACTGGTTTTCATTTTGATGCTGTACTTGTTTATTTATTGTACTTGTTTGTTCACAAACTTCATTGTGTCTCATGACATGACAACATTTGGGGGAGAAGAGGGGGAGCCAAATTCCACACTGCACCCTAAAGAGCCTGAGAAGTATCTCTAAAAAATCTAATTTTTCATTCTGAAAGAATGGCTGCCTGCAAGCCCAGCCAAGCAATGCAGCAGTCAAAGATGCTGTTGTCAAGCCCCTCCTTCAGAGCAGCTTCCTTCTTTGAGCTCCATTAAAAGAAACACTGAATTTACACCTGAACATGTGTCAGTCAGGAGTGTCTCTTTCTTAGACTTAAATATATTTTGATCACGTATCACCACAGTGCTGGTTACCAGCAGGGTTACTGGGATAGCTTATTTGTATTGGAGGGAGGTGACAGCTGAGGAAATGAAGATACGATGCAGGAAGCTATAAATTATTTTAGCATCATTTGAAAACCCTTGTGCTGGCAGTTATTAAAAAACAAATTTTTTCCCCCCCTTCTTTCCCCCTTTATTCTGCAAGGCATCAGACAGTTTGCGACAGAACCTGAACTCTGTAAATACCAAAATTCATTACCAATATACATTCAATATCAAAATTCAATACCAAAATCCCTGCCCCAGCACAAAGCCTTGATTTTGACAGTGGCATGAGATGCAAAGCTTCTGGAGACTGAGGACTGCCCAGGGCTGCTAGGTCTCAGCCTGGGCTGCCTGCACCTGCAGGAGAAATGCCCCAACACCCCCAGTGTCCATTCACCACCAGCCACTCTGACCTCTGCCGGGGCAGTTTCCTCTTGCTACTGCCACTATAAATCTATTCGCAAAGCCAAACTCTTCTAATCATTAAAAAAGTCTCGTTTCCATCCCGAGTGTATCTGGGGCAAGGGGCTGTGTGTCAGCACTCGAGCCAGTGTTGCACTCTGGTCTGCCTCCAATACTTTCTGACATTCCCTGGCATTTACTCTTCTTCCCACAATTCCTCCATGGCTATCAATATTAACATTCCTCGGACTTGACTTCACTAAGATGGACAATCCAAGCTCTCAGGTTTTTATTTTCTGGGCCCAGCTGAAGACATATATCTATGTCATGAATTTTTGAGGTGGAATCAATCCCAGTTTTTCAATGTAAAGCCTTGCAGGCCAATTTACTGAAGTGTAACACTGTCTGCTGGATGTCTCCTTGAGCACTGAAGCTCAATAGAATTGAAGAAAAGCAATGATCTCCCCTTGACAAAAGAAATTAATGTTAAGGAAATATTCTTAACAATTTATTGAAACAAGTCCTTGAAAATTAGCTTTAACACCAAGGGGAACCCAAAACCATAGGGAGTTCCTTTAAAAATATTAATGGCGGAAAATACAGAATTTTAATGAATATATGCTAAATATCTTATGACTTGAAGCACTTAAGATGCAATTGATCTCACCACAGTGGTGACAAGTTAGGGAGCAGTGAGAACAGAGACTTATCATCAGATAAAAAGCTCAAAACAGAATTACATTCTTTGCTTGTCACCAAAGCACTAATACTGAGAGGGTGTGGGAAGGCAATTTGCATACAAAATTGGAGCCACATAGCTAATGTAGTCTGATTTTTCACTTGAACTACATTTCACTGACAGAAGGGTCTTTTTCTGTAGCCCATTTAGGAAAAATGGGTGATTGTGTTCCTCCTGCACTGTCCCATTTTCTATAGAGAATTATTTTGTGTTCTGCTGAAACTTGTAAGGTAATCTAATGAAAACTGGCCATCCCCTGTCTTCTCATCATTTCAAAGCCCCTAAAAATACTATTTACAAAGTATGCAACTGGAAAGCTACACTGAATAATGTATAAAGAACACATTTCTTTGAATTTCATAGCCTTTTGATGGCAAAACCTTGACAGACTGAAGGATGTTATTCTGTCATGTAGCAAGCTCGATGAAGAGATGTGTGAAGATTTCTTTCTTCCAAGCACATCCATCTTCTGGGACTAGATACCTGGAAGTGCATTTATGCTACTTTTTTGTTGGTTTGGTGGGAGTTTGATGGGTTTTTTTATTGGTAGTGGTTGTTTGATCTTTTTGTTGGGTTTTTTTTAGTATATATACTTTTGGTAGTCAATTCCGAAGTCTTTTCCTGAATGTTAAACTGGAATCACCTCTTCTTCTCTATCATGTGAAATCCTTCCCTTGGTGACTCATAACTGACAGCACAACTGAGGAACCTTCTAAATTCCAAGGAACTCTTCTGACTTCCCCTTGTGGACTCTGATGCTCCATGGAGACAACTCACCTGCACCTCCTGGGTCCTGCTCCCTACAGCAAAGGGATTTTCCAGGGCTGAGGGCAAGGCTGTGCCCAGGAATAGGCTGGACCTGCTGGATTCAGCCTGTCACTGAGGACAACATGCAGCCAGCAGGCACATAAAGGGACAAGGAATGTTTGTCCCAGTGCAACACCTGCACTGGGAGGACAACTTCACCTTCTCATGGCTCAATTTCCCTCCTCACTCTGCCCTTCACAGCCACGAGGCAGGAAAATCTCTTCAGCACGAGCATGTATTACTGCACACTTCATCCCAGAGTTCCAGAAAATTCCTCAACAGTTCTCTCTGTTTAACAGGCATACTATTACCTGTGCTTTATTCCCACTGTAAAAATTAGTCACCATCCACCATCTGTTTTCCCCTTTAGTCAGCAGCCAGTACACAGCACCGTGAACAGAGCATCAGGCCATTCTTTCAGGGTGCAGATATATTTTTAGTGATCATTTTGACTTTTTCATTTGTAGAAAAGCAGATTTCTCCCTCCTCAAGGATGATTGTTATGTTGTGCTTTTTCTGAGAAAGCAGAATTATTAATTTAACTCCTGCAGCAGTCTCAGTTACAATGCACGCAGCATATGAGATATTTGATGTGCACAGCTGGTGTGACCATTTAAAAAAATTAGGAAGAAAATAGCTTCTTGGTTTTCAATTTCTTCCCCAAAAGAATTTAAAAAAGGCACATTTTGTTCTGCTCTAATTAGTATGTGTGCCAGTGCATGACTTCCAAAGCAGGCAGATGCTTTGAATGAAGTGTAATGTAGATTTTCATTAATCTTCTTTGGCACAAGACTTTTCTTCTGCTCTGTGTATGCAGGAAGTAATGACTAGAAAAGATGAGCAATCACAGGCATTTCTAACCAACTTAAGCTGGCTTTTATAAAGGGCAAGACAGGGTCATAAAAGAATATGGTTACATCAGTGTCTGACATCTCTCAGTTTCTGCTTTTTCATAATAATGAAGGGTTGGGGTAATTCCTTTTTAATACAAAATATCAAATTCAGATATGGGGACTCTAAAGAAATTAAATATCAATGCACTGACAAATGCATGCATTTCAATCAGTTCTGGGACCAACACAAGAGAAAACCACAGATACGTTTTCCTGACAGCAAGCAGAGAATTCAAAATTGCATTTCCTGAAACCTCTTTTCTGTTTGAAAAGGAGTAAGGAGAGTTTTTCCATCTTGCTGGAAATGAAAGCCTATCAGTGAACAGTTTTGGAGTA
Source organism: Sylvia atricapilla (assembly GCF_009819655.1). Taxonomy (NCBI): domain Eukaryota; kingdom Metazoa; phylum Chordata; class Aves; order Passeriformes; family Sylviidae; genus Sylvia; species Sylvia atricapilla. The sequence goes on from NC_089147.1 coordinate 7,948,804, forward strand.
AAGCTGGAATTACTTTCATCTTTTCTCACCTCAGTTTTCATATTGCCTAGATTGTTTTAGATATGGCTGAAGCAGAAAAAATCTTGAAGTAGACTGTGCATGTTTCCTCTTATTAAGCAGCACAGCCAAATTATTCTTCCAAAGACAAAGATCCCATGTTTGGAGAAAGTCCATGTGCCACGATGAGAGCTGATGGTGCTTCAGGCTCATTTGCCAGCAGCAAAACCCACTGTCATGTCAGAAGCCTGACAGGAAGAGTGAAAGTCAAACACAAACAACTCTGAATTCAGAGATACTCTCTTAATTTTGAGCACATCCTGAGGGCATGAGTTTGCCACTCTAGTATTATCCCATTGAGTATATTTTTTTTTTAAATCTATTATTACCTTTTGCTTTTCTGCAGTCTTTTCCATGTTCTCTCATTTTCTTTCACAAGCCAGTCACTGATTTCCTCTGCATTTCCTCCCCTCACTCATGAGCTTTGCATTTCAGCACTTCCCTACACTTGGAAGAAGAGACCTGACCTGCAGATTGCTGATCTATACATGAGACTTGGGGATGGGGTCCTGAATTGGAGTAATGGGACTGGGAAGCTCATGCTGCCTCAGAGATGTTGACCTGGACCAAAACTGCTGCTCAGCTGTTTGATTTCTACTTTGAGAAGAGTCTTTCTCACAATCGTGAGGTCAAAATTGTAGCCTCTTACCTGAAAGCCTCAATTTTTTCTCCAACAAGAAACAGGCCCCTAAACACACTCTGCTGGATAGTTCTGGGCTAAATATAGCATGTTTGACAGCTATGCACAAGAGAAATTAAATTAAAGGGAAAAATGTTCCTATAATAACAAAATCATTAATTACACAAATGGATTTCTATTTACAGTGCAAGTGAAATGATGACTTAAGAAGATTACAGAGCAACGTGCAATACAGAACATTGCTTTCAGGAAGAGCACAAGCCAAAAAAAGAATGAAAATTATATGCAATAATTTGAGAGAATACACAGGGGATACAAAAGCAAGTTCTAAAAATGGAAGGAAATGTAGTTCTTTCTGACCTCTGTAGAAACAGACAAAGCCATTAAGAAATGGCACAGGAGCATTAACATTTCCTGACAAAACATTAAAATAATAAAAAGAGGGAAACTTGGATTTAATCTACTTTAAATACTACCTTCTACAAAAGCCACACAGAATAAATCAACACTTTTCCCTAAAACAACAAGAGGCCTAAGTGGTGAATATTTCTAGGAAAAGGAAAGGAAAGCTATTCTATTTGGGAAAGGTACCTGCTTTAGGTTGCAGGTTATAATGGCAGAACTGGGCAAAATATTAGGTTTCCCAGAAGCAGCAGGATTCATAGATTTTATAATATACATTTAATTTTCTCTTTTCAGAGCAGAATCGCTTCAGCTTTTCTTTCTTTTTATTATGAGCTAATAGGTACACCTACTTCACTGAAGAAATAAGGTCTCATTCTGCTCTCAGATTTGCAGCCTTCTGCAGGGAACCACCTACTGACAAAACTGCCAGGGCTCCCTGTGAACACTGGTCTGAACGCACACTGCTCAGCTATAAAACAAATCAAGGCCCTCCAGTCTTTGCTTTTTCTTCAGTGTGAAATTCTAGAGATGAGAGACAGCAGGCTGATAAAGGGGAGAGGACTGGGAAGCTGTCTGGCCTCAGATCTCCTCTATTTCTCTGTCTGTTGGTCTAAACTCTTAAACAGATGACACCTCTCCACCTCTCGCCACTGGCAACGCTGCTCCAGGAGCTGAAACATCACTTACACTCATAAACACACTGCAAGCTGCATTTTGTGTTTACTCCACTGTCTTGTCAACAGCTGCTGTAGCACACACTGAAGTTGGGCATGATACCCGTGGGCTGTATCAAATAAAGGATTGAAATTCTAAAATGCAAGAAAATAAAGCACTCAGAAGTTAAGGCCCAACTAGAGTTTCTCTGGTTCATTCAAACAGTAAAAATGATGACACTGTACCTTAGTTTGCAGTGCTGTTTTGTCCCAGCTGCTGTGGAGCAGCAAATATTTTGTTTTGGGATGTTCAGGGCTTTCTGTATAATTTCTCATTATGGAACATTGTGCTAATGCATTAGTGGTTCATTTTACTGTATTGTATCTGTTTATCTATTTGTGTAAAACAATGATAAATCTCTCTGTTACATCAGTTAACATTAAATGTAGATACATAAATCAGCATAAAATCACCAGATTCAACCTAAATAAATCAACTACTCAAACTCAGAGAATACATTTAATATCTGAAGAGAAAAAAAGAATCTTCTGCAGGAACGGTTCCCAACTTTCCTGCAGGCACCTTCACTGATATCAGTGTCTACTAAAAAAATTACTTTAGGTGACACCCATTTCATAACCTAGGCATTAGAACCCCCTGTTAATGACAGTAGATGCACGAATGTTTATTTAGCTTTAAACTTATTTATAGAAACCATTGATTCAGTAGATTATTCTGGAACAGAACACACTGAGCCTGGGTTTCCCTTATTATGGATCTTACCACACTGAAATGATGTAACAAACTAATTAAAGCAACAACACAGTTTGGTTTTTCTCAAGGTTTGAGCCTCCTCCACTCTAATATCTCATAAATAATTACAATTATAAAGGACATACATTACCGTGTGTCTAAGTGGATGTGGTTATAAAGGAAAAATCTTGCTTTTAAGGCTGACACTGCACCAGTGGAGTGGCTCAGACAAATTATATATTTTTTTAGCAAGAAAAACACCAAAACCACTCTAAAAATAACCTTTTTTTCATAAAGAAAGCATTATCTACAACCTTACAGGCAGGAGAGAGATTCATATGAGATAAAAGCTCCAAGGCAGATAAGTCAAGAGAGGAGCAGAGGGATGGGCAGGAAGCCACACCGCCAGACTGACAGCTCACTTCTTGCAGGAGTATTTTGAATTGCTTCTCTTGTCATTACCTTAAGGAAGTTTTCACTTTGATAGCATAAATATTAAATATTTTTAAAGAGGAAAGTTCCAAAGAAATTGTGTGGAATTAATTTAATATTTTTTTTCTTCCATACAAAAGCAGAAGCCATTAACTAGGCTGCTCAGGGGCTACAAAGAGATAAATAAACCTGCACAATGTGACATTAGAAACGATCAGCTGTAGATTTCATTAATGTAACTCTAAGCTGAGCTCTTAGAATTTTAGCTCTGACCCTTTGTAATGTCAAATATTTTGGCCATGAGGCCTCTCCTTAGAGCGCTCCATGTATAAATACCTTTAATGTGCCAAGAAAAAGAGCCAGTCATAACTAAGCAAACAATCAAGAATAACTAAACCACAACAACAACCATAAAAAGCCTTCACATGCCATGTGTTCAGTTGTCTGTATTTAAAACTCCATTAAGGAAAAAAAATCTTTTAAAGGCTCAATATAAGTTTCATTTTTAAAGTGATACTTCGGCTGTGCAGTAACATTCAGGGCAGCAAATGGTGCCCAATTAAAGGGTGAAAGAGAGTAAAAAAATATTCTTCTCTGAAGAGTGCAGTATTTCAGTATCCCAGGGCTTTTTTTGCAAACAAGTGAGAGATTGAGCACCCATACCCTACTTGGATGTTATTTTCCACCCAAAAGCTGATAAAAGACTTAAAAGGATTTCTTAGACTCCCAAACTGAAGCTGGGGGAGAACATAAAATAAACACTAGATAGAATTGCTCTCCAGAAAAGAGATGTGTGACTCATTTGCTGAGCCCAGATGCTCCTGAGCAGGAGGATCCTCCCCTGCACACCTTGGGCAGGCTCAGCTCCTCTCTGCTGGTCCAGAACAGCACAGTTCAGCTCTGACAAAGAACAGAGCTCCTGAGATGGGCTCTCCTGCTAAAGAACAAAGCAGAGGGTGGAAAGCAGAGGACAGCAAGACAAATGAAGCTGGCAGCATCACAGCTGGGCCCAGGGGTGTGTAAGGAAGCAGCGTGGAAGGGAATCCTTGTCCTGTGGCAGGGAGGGAAAGCTCAGAAAGAACAAGGGATGGCCTAAAATACAACTTCAGCAGGGTCAGCTCCTAGAGCTCCATCTGCCTTCCCCAGCCAACACTGAGCACTGCTTCACTGCTGATCTTGTTGCCCTCAGTGGTGGAGGAGACTCTGTCTGGGGCTGGATTCAGGAGTCCCCAGAAACAGCAGGGACAGGTGAGACAGGACTGGAGATCGGTGCTGCCATCAGAACCTCCACAGAGGGAGGCAGAAAGGATTCACTCCGCTGGCTGCCAGCCCCTCCTGAGTGCTGCTCTCCTGAGGAAAAGCCAAGGCCACTTCGTGTCTGCCAGAAGGATGGTCCTGGTTTGAGGACAAGAGGCCTGAGAAAAGCCTCCCACCAGAAATCTGAGATTGAACACATAGAGAGCAGTAAGAAATCTCACACATCCCACGTGCGGCTAGCCTTGTTTCTGCAATCAGATCAACCACTAGAAACCCACTGATTTCAGTAAAATCGTGATTTTGCAAACACTGAGAATGTAGAGAAATTTGTGCTGTAAAAAATACTAAAAAAATAAAAATGCAAACTGACAATTTTTATTCCTCAGAGGCAATAAAGTTACATTTCAAGCATAAGAAATGACAATTTATCAAAGCCCCTACCCCAGCTGGAGAATTCGTGGCTTCTGGAATACAAACAGTAAAATCCTTAACGAGACGAGCACCACAGCAAGAACTGCTGCTTCAGAAATACCCTGAGCAGCCACGCTTACCCAATTAGTGATCTGGCAGGAAAGTGAGCACATTCCCCCCATTCAGCTCTACAGAAGAAAAATAAATATTTAATGTATGTAAACTCAGTCACTGACTGATCATTAAACATTACCCTAAAGAAACTGGAATATCTTATATACTCACACACATTTTTTTTTGCAGCTTTTCTCCACATCTTTGTGAAGATTAAAGAACTTTCGTAGGATCTAAATAAAGAGCTCCAAGTTTTCATGAAATAGCTTTGTGTGGTTATTGCCTACACCAGAGTACTGCAAATAATTGTACCTAAAATACAATTTATGAGTGAGAAAAAGAAAAATTGCTTGTGATGCTGAAAACCCCTACATTTCCTGCAGGGTTTTCTGGGGAGCTGAGAAAAACTATTCTTCTCTTTCTAAAGTGCAGCTTTGCTTTTCAGAGGAAAAGGAGTATTTCCACAGTCTCTGCCCTACACCTAAGGAAGGAGACACCATGGGCAGTGGTGGGTCAGGAAAATGTGGAGTCAGGTCACCCAGGGCAGGCAGCTCTGCCCACTCCCACCCAGCAGAGCAGTGGCCAGCCCAGAGGGGCTGCAGGAGCTGCCCCTTCCCCACAGGGTGTCAGCTTGCAAGCTGCTGTACATCTCATTAAATGTTCCCACAGCTTCTCAGAACTGCTGATCTGTGTGTCAGCTCTGCTCCTCAGGAAAGGAGCCGCTGCATCATTAGTGGCTTTCTGCTACAGAAAGGAAAAAAAAAAGACTGTTAACACCCCTTCAGCACAGACATGACTCAAAATGCTGAAGTTTTCAGGACACCAGCTTTTCACATCAAGAATAAAAAATGTATTCCCCGGTGAAACAATAAGAAACATAAAGAAATGGTATCAGGAGGTCAACATATACTACTGTACCTCACCACTCACCTTCAGAGCCACCCTCCCACCAGCTCTGCAGGACTAGACTGCCATGAGCATTCCGTGTCTGCAGATCCTGTCACACCAAAGCCTGAAACCCAATAATTGTGTACAGATGAAATTAAAATTGAGCTTGATCTTTTATTAAGATTTTTGAATGGATATTATCTTCAATTAGCATTAAGTGTCAGAAGGGAGTCCCTCTCCTATATCAGGGTGTCCACACGAAGAAAGACACCAGAGCACAGCTCTGTGAGCCAGGGCAGCCATCCACATCCCAGCAGCACCACCACTGCTCTTCACACTGCAGCAGCTGCAGTTCCTTCCTTACAGCCCCAGGAGAGTTTGCTACTTAAGGCTCTTTTTGTTTCATGCATAATATCCAGAGCATGACGAGCTTTTGATTAATCATATGGTGATTAATTAGTTGCACTCCTTCTGGTTTGGATTCAGCATAACAATCAGCTCCTCACAGCAGCATATTCCCAAGTTCTGGGGTTGGGGAATTACCTGTCACTGGCTGCACATGCACCACATTCCTCTGTGCACCAATTCGTCCGTACATTCCTCATGTGTTCAGGTTCTCTTCCTGGAGCACTTGCATGGAAGAGGCAAAAGTCATCCCAATTATGCATCAGCACTCTGCAGTCAGCACCACGCAACAAGAGGTATTTTTAACGTGTATTAAAATGTAACTGTACTTTTCAACCAGTGTTATTGAATCAAGAGGCTGATCCAACAACATTTGTTATGAATAATAAAATACACGTGGCCAGACAATGCATTTTGAAAGCAAAATTGTCTTATATACACAAACATCTATTTTAGATTAAAATATTCCATATCATTCAAGACAAAAATAAAATTATGTCCAACTTAGACAAACAATATGTGGGACATAATGCTCGTACCTCAAGCTCAGCTATAGAAAAATTCCCATTAGGCCCACGGGTGCAGAGGATAACAGGCCCATCCTTCCAAGGAGCAGTGAACTGACAGCTCCAGGAAGGACAGATGTTTGTCCTAGCACAAGCTCAGCTGTGCCAGGTCAGACCCAAGACCATCAAACCCAATAAATGGTCATCCTCCAATAAGTAATCAAAAGAGAGAACCAGCAGAGGCAAAATAGGGAGTGATTTCAATACTGTCCCAGTCCCCAGCAGCTTGTGGCTCAGCCAGAGAAGGTGTAACAGTATTCAGATAAAGAACCTGCAGTTGTAGCTTTGCCTTTTATGGGTTTCTGACAGTTGCTTAAATCCCAAATGTTCTTTCTAATTAGCATATATTTAAATATGCATGAATCCATCTATACTCTTGCCTTCTCTGGGGCCTTGGGGGTGGCAGAGTGCAGGGTGTCTTCTCCCATTAGTTTCTAGTAGTAAATTACCATTTTTGTGAATTATCTGTAAGAAGCAACTCTTCTCTTTCTGCTGCAAAACAAAACCCAAAATGGAGGTTAACTACTAACCTGTGAAATCTATTGTCTGATTGACATTTTAAGAAAACCGCTGCTTTTTACTTCATCCTTGCTATTTTCCTGGTTTAGCACTGCAGAGCTGGAGACCCTGCATCACCTCAAAGCCTTAAATTTTTATTTCATTTGTAGGCAAAGCATCCTTGAGTCCCACACAGTGACACTTTTCCAATCCATCTCTGCCTGCTCACTCGCTGCCATTTCCCCAAGATCTGATACAGTATTTGTGCAGAGACATTGCCAGCGTAATTTTAGAAGTTTCCCTGGTAACCACTGCTGACATCTCTAACTCAAAATTTAAGAGTACAGCTCTCTGTAACACCCTTACATGGCAAAGTGTCTCGCATCAGTTCAGCTCAGGAGCCTTGCAAACGACAATTCAATTTCTTCTGCTGTTCACAGAGTTAAGGTACATGCCCACGGACATTCTTTTCACTTAGAGAAAGCTGCCCCCACCTTCCCCAGTCTGCAGAGAGGGAAAAGGCACAGATGAAACTCTCAGAAAGTGATTCAAAGAAGGGAAAGTGGGACTGGAAAGAGATAGATGCTGAAGAGAGCTGATAAGAGACACAAGGGTAGGGAGGAGCTTAGAAGCAGCAGCATTCAGAAGGCAACAGGAACACCTGAAACGTATTGAGCTGGCAAGAGAGAACAGCAAACAAATGATTTTACAGAAATGAGGAAAACTATGAAAAAAGGGGAAACAGTATTTCTTTAATCAGTCCTTCAGTATATTATCTGGAGGATGCTCACCTTCCTCTCCAGGTCTGGGAGGAGGTAAAAGAGGGCCACTGTGAGATGCTGTTGAGGGCCCCTATGTGCCTCAATGCTCTATCTTTGGGCATGGATGCTCTCCCTTCTGTGGGTTTTACAGACAACCAGGCCCCATCCCTACCTTGCAAATTAATTTATAAGTAATACCTTTAATGAACAGTATTCCCATGCCTGTCTAGACCCTGTTGTCCCTTTGTGTGACCCTGCTGCTGTGAGCTTTCCCCACTCCTGTTCATCCCAAAGGCTCATCCTGTTCCTATGCCCCTGCCTATTGTCCAGGGCCCTGTGAGTCCTCTGGGGCTGAGCTTATCCATCATCTAATGCTTTGGAATTCTGGTCCACAGCAGGCTCTTACTGTTATATGATCACAGGTCAGAGTGAGAAGAATGAATACCAAGAGACACGAATAAAGAACCAGGGGAAAAATCACTTTGAATTGAGAATATTGCTTTGTCTTCATTCTCCCATTTTCCCAGGTACATCAGTGCATATTGGAAGACATCTCTAGGAATATATTTTCCCCCTCACACATATTATTACTTTTGTTTTAACTCCTCAGGAACTGGAGTGCTGTGATTCAGCACATGGTGTCAAAAGGAGATTTCTTGGGCAACACTCTGGGCCCCATCTTTCCTCCCACCCTTCATCTCCCAAGTTTCAGTTTCTTTGACATAGAATCTCTCCCTCTATTTGTGTATTGCTTACCACAAACAAAGTCCAGTTTCCTGTTTTGGAACTGACAATGTAGAGAAAGGAAAGGCAGTAAATAATACAGCTAAGGGCAGGATAATTTAAGAAAATGTTGGAGAATCCCTGTTGATTAACCTGCATTGTTAACCCAGGAAAACCTAGGGAGTGTGGTGCTCATTAAGGTGTAAGGAAAATTAGACAATACAAAGAGGAAAGGAGAAATCCAGCTGTTTGGGCCCTTACTACAGCAAAAACAACAGAAAAAATCCTCAAAACCAGAGTCAAGCCACAATGTCAATCAAGGACAGAAAAAAAAAGGAACAAAAAATATAAAGAAAGTGTACAGAAACAGGAGAGTGGGGTGAAGTAGAGACCAGAGAGCTCTAAGCCATTATAAAAAGAAAATGCTGAGGTAGGGAACTAACACTGCCACTACAGAGGTCACCAGGAAACTGCTGGGGGAGGGGGGATCCCTGGGACTGAATTCACCCTGATAGGGTCAAAAATATTTACTGCCAAAGCAGGTTAGCTATAATTAGTGCATGGGAACAGACAGTAAAAGGATTGTGATGCTAATGTCTGGGATTTTCAAAAGTATTCAGAAAGCTTTTTGTTCTCCACCACTTGAAGCCCCTTATTGTCTTTGTATCCCAGGTTATTGATGGTTTCAACTACAATTCCGAGTGCAGAAGGAATACAGAACTGATTATCTCCTGCTGTTGTGGCTGAGTTCACCAGCCCTTCAGAGTGAGAAAGAGGCAATGTCTCCACGGATGAACATTTCCCCTCTAAAATTTCTCAGCCATGCACCACAGCCCCCAGCTTTCAGCATTCTCTCAGAAGCCTTTAACATGTTTTTTCTTAGATGACTAGACGTGAAAATGTGCTTTCCACTCTTATTATTACATTACTGAGCCTCCTTTCCCTCCACTCCTTTATTTTCTAACTGCTTTAACATGTTTGAGAACAAGCAGTGCATGAGAGTGCAACTCGCACTTTTAACAGACATCCGTAAATTTAGACTTGAATTACACTGCTGGTGCCATGCTGTGCAGCTGCTGGGGGGAAAATAGGCCAGGATAGAGTAGTTACTGACAGAAGAGATTTTCATGTAATGGTACTGTTAGGTACAATTCAAGGGTCAGCATCTCCACTTTCCAAATATCCGTGAAGAGGCACAATCCCCCTCTGAGTCTAGCTGCATTCCAATATTGGATGAAATGAAAACCAAACAATTTGTCTTCCAGAAAATCTGGACTCATCACCTGGACTTTATGGGATACAACTCCCTCGGCTGCAAAGCCACAAACACGCTCACAAGCATGTGAAAAATCCAAGTTTTACTTTCTGCAGTTCCTACAGTACTGGACATCTCCTTCTTCCTGCACTGGCCTAAAACCAAATGTAACCTTCCAACAGCATCTGACAGGGCTAAGGGAGCCACAGGTTAGGACCTGAACAGAGATCTAAGCTACACTGACCTTTTAACTCTGCTTGCAGGTATCATCTGCAGAGTCTAAATCAAGTCTTCCTAACAGAACACACAATCCTGCTACCTTGACAGTGAATCTAGAAGAAATTTTGGCTTTTCCCCCAGGATAATGGATCACCTTGCTCCAAGCCTCAAATCTCTGTGGTAGGGAGAAGTCAGGAGAAGGTCCTCAGACCAGATCCCACCATGAACCATCCATGAGGATGGTAAGGACCAAAGAACAAATTTCCAGCCATGAAGTTTCTGGTCCATGTTCAGATGAGTGGAATCTGCAGCTGCTGATGGAACAGTTCTGATGTTTACCCTTCATCACCGGCACATTTCCATAATTTCTTAACATTTTCTTACTGAGCCTGATGCTCCAGGGCATCACAGCTCCTTATAGCTCCTCAACATTTCACAAAATGCAGGTGACTGCAAAGCTGTGGATGAGCTGCTCTGTCAGGGTAGTGAGGGCAGCACAAGCAAGGGCTGGGTGATAGAGTTTGTCCCTGATTCCTCTTCAGAGCTGGGAACGGCTCAGTGTCTTCCCACCCTGAGAACCTGGCACCCCAGAAATCTGCCTACAGCCTCTGCTAAGGTAGCCCAGGCTGCAGTGGTGCCACAGCAGAGCTGTTTCCTGCAGGTACAAGACAGGTTCTTTTTAAATAACACAGTCCTTCACTATCCTTCCTTGCTGCTCAGCAAAATTTACTACCTGCTAATCACGAGCTGATGATAAGGTTTTCCTCAGTCTGCTGGAAAAGCCAGCAGTGTAAGTGGGCCATTTTCCAGTGCTCATTAGGCACTCTGAGCCCAGCACCACACCAGGACACAGACAGGGCAGTACTGCAGGTGCCCAGTTTGCTGCCAGCTGCTCCAAGACTCTCCCTGGATTCTGCAGCTGCAGAGCTGAGGGCAGCTCACCCCAGCTGCTCCCAGGTGTCCCCAGCCCTGGCCTGACCCTCAGCTCACCTTCCCGAGGAGAAAGGAGGCTGTGCAGCCACCTGGGGATGGAGGAGAGAGAGAGGGAAGGCAGAGCTCCATCACACCCACACTCTTTATACAGCAGATGTGACACAAATTTCAGCCACAGCTTTGCTGGCCCAGGAGCTGCTGCTTCTCATGGATCCAGCAGTAGATACACCACACGGAGCCCATGAGCATAAATCCATTTATGTTACGGTGTTCCTAAAGCCCAAAACTAAAGAGGGGCTTTTTTTTTATCTACACTGGGAAGGTATTTTTGCCATAAACCATTTCAGACCAAAGCAGCAGGTAAAGGAAGGGCAAAGACAGAGCAGTAAGGAGAGATTAAGGCCAGCGAGATGATACACAGGACCCTGCACTGCTCACCAACCTTCTCCTAACTCATTCTTTTCCCAGAGAAACTCTGTCAATGCCTTACCACTTGACTAAGGTGGAACCCTTAATTAACATTTGCAAATTATTTTCATATCCCCAGGTAAGAGATGCAATACAAATATGTGGCATTATAAAAGAACAGCCCTTATGCCTGGACTCCTTTAGTGGTGCAGAGTAAAAGGAATCACTTAGAGAATAAAGAAAATAGTAAAACCCAGACCTGGAAATGTCATCTGCATTTTTGACCTCAGAAATATAAAAGCATATTTAGCTGGGACATTTAAAGAATGCCAGAGCCTTCCATGTTACCTTTACCCAAAACAGGACAGAGGTCATTGTTCACTGCATCAGAAGATGACTTGTTAAAGTGCAAAAAAGAAAGCACTGTGCTTTGAACATAACATCCTCGATTACATTTTAAAGTTGCCAGTTACACAGGATTGCAGATAACAGGTTCTGGCAACCAGCAAAGCAAAGGACAGGCTGATTTAAAGTGACTCCCAACAGCGACCTGCAGATAAGCCCACTGCTCAAAAGAGATTCCTGGGGGCATTGGGCTTTCTTTTTGAACTAGGTTTGAACTAGCAGCTAATGGGAGAGCTTTCCTGCATTCCTCCTTTATAACTAGGTACAGGCAAATGGGAGACAATGACAAATGACATTCAACTGTAACATCTTCTTTTTGTATTATTATTAAAAAATGGCTTTTGTGAATGCCTTTGGGGTTCCACATTCTCCAGGGCAGATTTCTGCTCTACATCACACAAGTATAAATCTGGAATAATGTCAGTGAAGTCAAAGGAAATATTTGGGCATTACACAGATAATTTTGAGCAGAACTGGGCAAGACTGATCTAATTACAAGAAGGGACAGGCAGATATTCTGCCATTAGTTCAGGGGCAAGGGGAGCACAGCAGGTTGCACGTGTTGTTTCGATCAAATTTGACTTTATCACATGCAAGCTGGAGGCTTTGAGGCACATAAAACTACTCCCCAAAATATTAGATAATAGTTTTATACATTTTATACATTTTTTGCATTTCCTGCCCCAAGGCACCAGTTTATATTTCCAATAACCATATGTATGTGAATCCTAAATTATATGGCAAGCAGAATTTCAGCTTGGTGGAACAAACCATGATCCAGTAACTGCTAATCTGATTGACTAAGAGATCTGTTGAGTTTAATTGCTGTTAAAAGTTCACACCCATGAACGTGGATGTTTATTTCCTGTCCTCATGATTTGTCTGGCTTCCTATTTAAACTGGGAAACATATGGAGAGGTAAAACACTGTCTGCTGTGATACGCACGTTGTCTGGGAAGGAACTCTGATGTTTCACATTAATGCTGTCTCATTCACAAGCCAGATCCTATTCTAAGTGAACTAAAATCCTCAATAATTGCCTTAAAGCTCTGCTTGACACCCTTGTCACCACGAGTCAACAGTCCTGAGTCTACCATTTGCTTTTGAAATTAAAGCACAATAATACCTACATTTCCTGGACTCATGCTCTGTGAAGCATAACTGGGCAGATGAAGAACTTTCAAATGTGCAAGACAAGCAGGTAGATATTAAGTAATACTCAAAAACGCCTTTACATTACACAACCTTATGACACTGACAGTGCTGCAATTAGCAATAACAGTTCTGACCTGGAAAATTTCCGTGATTTTGCAGCTTCTTTTCATTCTACCTTCAGCCTGCAACAGACTGCATACACTAATATAAGTTTAAGTAAACCAAATCCAAATAAATTTTAATAAAACAGAGTTTTAAAGAAAAAAAAATCCCCAAAATCCCTCTTCCTCATGTTTTTCCCCTGCATACCTGATACCTGTTCCATCTTGTGCTCCTTCATAGAATGCATCTTTCCTACAGAGCTAATTTTGATCACTTGGACTCAGCCAGCTGCGTGGCAGCTTTCAAGCTTTGATGCACCAGGCTGTAACTTTGACAGAGCAGCCAACAAACTGACCAAGTTGGCATGACAGAAACACAAGCTCAAATTAAATCCCGTTGACTTAGCAGGAGCCTGTGAGGAGCAACCCCTGAGCTGGCAGTCAGGCCCCAGCAGCTCACTGAACCCACTGACCAGAATATTCAACAGCTTGTCTAAGAATGCTCCTCTCTAAACAGACATTAATCCCTGCTTTGGAAAAGTTCCCTGCTAACCCTGAGATTACTGACAGGTTTATTTTCCAAAGAAAATATTTCAAAACACAAATATTTTTTCCTCTTTCAAATCATTCTTAATAAGTCACTCTCTTTCAAATGATTTTCATACTCATTAAAGTAACAACATCAGCTGTTCTCCGTTGAAGCTCTCTGTATTCACATTCAGTTCCTCAGTTTACACTGGAGTCTACAGACAGCAGATTTTAGAGGCAAGAATCAGGTCTCTCTCTGCAGTCATATACCGGGATGCACACAGCAGTGGGGTTAAATTATAATTACTGAAGCAATTAAAGTAATCCCCCATAATGAGAGAACATCCCAGGAAATGAAATAAGCTGACACAACAGAAAGTTTCTTATTCCTTTAGGCAAATGAATTCAGGTAACTGTAGCCTAAAATTTCTTCCACTGTGGGCACACATCTGGTATTTCATTAGTTTTGAGAAATAAAGTGTTTTCTTCCCTTGGCTGCAGCTCCTCACTGGTCTCTCTGGGTCAAATAAATCTCCAGAATAGAAGATGAAGCCTGTGACTTGGGTCATATATAATGGAAGAGTCAGTGGGTTGACCTTACCTCCAAACAAACACCGAAAGACATTTTTCTCACTGAAGGATAAAATACACTAACACGGAGGCTGAAGATTTCTTTTCTTCTCAGCTGCCCCCTTCCCTTAAAATGCCTGAACCTTCATGAGCAATGACTCTGCACCCCATGGAATGGAGCCACAGGGCCCCCTCACTCCTCCAGAGCTGCTCATTGGGAAGTGCACTGGAACTCACTGCAAAGAAAGTTTGAATTTCACCTTTGCAAACGACCTATTGCATTTTACTGAAGGATTTACATATGCATTTAAGTCTGCCAGAAAATAAACAAATACTGTATCAATTTAGCTTCCCAAAACCTGCAACAGTGTGACCCGGATACCAATAATCCCACTTTTCTGAGAGTGCTGTTACACTGCTGAGAAAGAACAAAGCCAAGTGCTACAAAAACACCTCAGAAAGCCAAATCCCATTTTTCTGCAGCCTTGTACCACAGCAGTGTTTTCAGACACTAGCAATTCTTCTTGATTTACCAAGACCTCTCAGGTGTTCCTGCCACTCAACAATTAGTTGCTTCTGGCCAATTTTTTTTTTCTCCCCTCCAGACCACAGCCAGCAGCATCCCTAGACTGTAACTTTGCTTTATAGCCTCGGGCCAGTTATGAAACCAGCACATTGCTTCAGTGAGAGACAAATGATTCCAAGGTACCAAGGAGCAGAAGGACTTGGGAAAAGCTGTTCAACTCTGGAAAAAAACCAAAAAGAACCCAAAACCCAAGCATGCACGTGTTTCAGAAGTGATGGGAGGAAGGTGTGGTTTTCTTACACAGGGAGAGATCCATGGGATGGCCTCTCCTATTGCCAGGTTTACCTGACACAACAGGCACGAAGTAAAAAATCTGTGCCTGAAACACAGGAGATGCTGCCAGGTATTCCTTTTTTTTTTTTTTTTCTAAACTAAACAGGTGAAAATTTAAAAAACGGAATGTCAAGAGATGTTCTCTGAATCACATCTGTGGGTATAGTCACAGAAAACTGCAGGAATTTTGAGAGCTGACCAAAGAGAGTGAAAATGGGCCTTGGAATATAAGAGTCAAACAGAATTAGTGAGCTCCTTTAGCAAAGGAGAGGTGGAAACTTCACCCAATTTCTTTGGCAACCCCACAGAGATGTGGTGGGAGCTTTACTCCTGTGATCCAACAGCTGGATGCTTTTCTACAAGATGTACTTCCTTGGGAAACCTCTCTGCTGTGGTGTGTTCAGGACCAAAATGTAGATTCATGAGATAGGCAACCCTGCTGAGTTTTCTGTCTTTGCCTCCATGAAACATGCTCTGCTTCCACAACATGTCATCTCCTGAAATCCTCATCATTGCTTTCTCTGTGGAAAGATGGCTTTGTTCTGGGTTGCTTCTATGAAATTCTGAAGGACCAACTTGGATTTTTTAAGGCAGGGGAGCAAAGTGGGTATGTGCACTCCCTATTTCCACTGATGGAAAAGGACGGCTGAACAGCAGCTTGGATTGGATGACTGTGCTCTTTCCAGTAATTAGTAATTAATTCCAGTAATGTATCTATGGTACAGCAAAGAAAAACAGACAAAAATGTTCCTAACTCTAGAAACAGATCACCAACACACTCAAATAGGTTTCTCCACTCTGCACGGCCTTTAACAGCACTCCCTAGAGAAATTAATTTCCTAGATAAACACTTTTTTTTAACATAACACTAATTGTATTCTGACAATTTTTGTGTTTAAGTAGAAAATAGAACTGCTACATATTCATTAGTCATGGAACAACTCTAAGTGTTGTGCCACACCATTAATATTTTAGTCTCTTTCTTCTCCTGTAAGAAGCAATACAATTTTTCAAACCATCAGTTCACATTACTAAAATGGGAAAAAAAAACCCCTAAAACATGATAGGTGAAAATGAAACACACAAGGCCTTAATTCAGTGAGTAATAACTTACATAATTTAATAAAACAGGACAGGAGTCCTCTCACTGAGGTCAAAAGAAACAATCACATGCTTTAAGTTAGCTCTGTACCCACAGACCTCGCTGCCGTTTCCCACTGATTCTTACTTGGAGGGAGGATTACTGGAAAATTGTTGCCCCCTGTTGCTCTCTCCATCTTTTGCTGGAGGTTATCAGGACAACAGAATGAGACAGAGGTTCTTCTCCCAACATTTTGGTTCATTTGCACCAGTAACCTGTTATACTCCAGCCTATGACAGGACAGATGAGGTGAACACAAACTTCTTTCTGCTGGCACTGCACCGTCCTTGGGAATCCTAAGTAGTAAATGAAGAGGTTAAAGCCAGGAATGTCTCTGTGTAAGCAGCAGCTGGGTGAAATTAATCACCTGGACAAGAAATCAAGAGTCTGCCAGTGCCCTTTGTGAAATCAGGAGTACAAAGTAAGAAACTGTACATAAAGCAATGCAGCACAGAGCACTGAGGTTTCATGCAGACTGCATGTTCTTTTACCAAAAATCTATTTTATCTGCATAGCAAAGATTACTGAGAATTAGTCCTGTTTTCTAAACGCATTTAGTGTTTGTACACAATGTTCCATTTCCACTGGGAATGCCTACTAGGTACCTGCACAACTTGAAACAGTTTTGTGATGCCTAGGACAGGCAGCTGCGGGAAATGATTTACTGTGAACACACCACTCACAAGAGTAAGTTATGCCAAGGATTTACTGCAATTTCATAGAAGCAAAACAAAACGCCGCCTTTTGAAGGGCATCACAGAAAACTATCTTTTCAACTGCTGCAATGAAAATAAATGCCTTTTTTCACATCAGCACACAGTAACAATCTCTCAAGCATTTCCACGTAAAAGCTTCTTAAGCTTTGAAATGGCATATTTAAGCTAATTGTTCTGTGCTAAAAGAAACAGAAAATGCAGAAAAAATTGTGTTCCTTCTTCCTTACTTTTTCTCCATTATAACACTGATGTCTTTCTTACATAATTACCAAAACTGAGTTCATCTACTTTAAAAACATAAGAACTAAAATATGCATTTACCTTTTGCTGTTCCTTTCCTACCCCCCTCCTTTTAAGCTGTAAAATCATGTTCTGAAGCCACTAAAAGTAGCGTGACATCTGTGAAATGATGCATTTTGTTTCTAATGCATGCACTCAGCTGCAGATTGACTTTGAAGTACTTAATTCTGAAATATCTAAAATAATCCCACGTCCCAGCAAAATGGCACCACAGCATTCAGAACCATGTCTTTCTTACAGAAGGGTCACGGTAAGAAAGGGACCAGACACACACTCATCCTTTTCAGTTCTGCTTTGTTACCAGATTTCCTGTTCCCCAGAAACCACACAGCTGCTTTGCTCCACACTGCCCAAGGCTCACATGTCCCAGAAAGGAATTCAGAACACAGGATAAGGGAAATTTTAGGATGAACTGTCTCAGACAGTAGATAAGGTAATGGATGCAGAGTGGAAAGGCCAGACATAGAGCTGTAACCTAAAATGAATATGTCTGGTAAGAAGAAGAATATTGTGTTTATATTTCAGTTGCCTCACTTTGTGCTTACTGCACAAAATGTTCACTCTGTTCCTGGTAACTTCTGGGGCAAGCCACACAATCCCTTTTAGAACCCAGAGCCTGAGCAGAGGATTGCTCCAGAATCGACAACACACAGAGCAATGGGACATGGAGAAGTTAGGGAGAGGCCGCAGCTTTGATTTAACTCACTTCTGGAGCTAGAGGTGAGGAGGGATGAGGATTAAAGTCCCAGACACTTACACCCGTAACAAAAATACAAGGGTTTCTCAGGCAACTATGCTAAGACTTTCTCTGAACCATGGCATTGTCTCCAACAGTTCCCCACAGTGAGAATTGCAAAATACGGGTTTTTTCCTTGCAATACAATCCTTTTTTTTTTTGAGCACTGCAACCACTGCCAATTACCAACTTCTTGCTTTGCCTGTTTACATCCTATATGATCTTAGCAGCTGATGGCAGAGACAGAGATGTGCCATCTCCTCACCCAGAGCAGGACATAAGCATTCACATGATGAACTTGCCTGCCTCACATGCCTTTAACTATTGCTGATTTACTTAATCAGGTCTCACAAAGAAGAAAATTAAACCCATACCTATTAGAAACAATGACTGCTTTTTAATAATTTTGCCCAGGCTGGCTGAATCCATTCACTGTCTCTGTGATTTCCCTCTGGCTGTATACTGCAGTCACACACTCTCACTTGCTTCTGTAAGGCCTTTTTAATAAAATTAACACCACTGCAAACTCACTCCTTGACTCTGCCAAGCAAACAGCATGACTCTACTCATTAGAGCTGGAGAGCCATTCATGCACAGAGTAGCAAATTCACCATCTATTAAGAGAAAAAAATAAGGTATCCAAAAATTGGAGGAGTTATTCAAAGTTTAACTCTGCTGGCAGCAGAAATATATCATGAAGTGAAACCTACCATTTAAATAAGGAAGAAAGCCAGCCAGCCAGGCAGAGACATTAAAGGGAGACCAATTCTGAAGCCCTTGTCAAACTGATGGAAGCAGCAGTAGCACTGCAGCACTCAGGGCCAGGTTATGGTACCAAACTTCCACAGACTGAACACAGCAAGTCCACATTGAAGACAGACAATACTCAGCTCAAAAAGCAGGACACACTTTTGCATCAGGATTTCCCCCATGAATGAGGCTCATTAAATGAAACAAACCTTTCAATCGTGTCCATGGGTATATTTTAAATGGTAAATCACAGACATGCACGTTTTCTGACCAGAGTACCATAAAATTCCTATTAACTACCATTGCTTCAGTTCCAATCTCAGTGCTAACTCTTCCAGTAGTCCTCAGAAATACTGTATACACGTTTTCCTCTTTAATGTTGAGATATCATGATTGTCAGGAACCAAGACAGAGGATCACGGGGATATTTTCTTCTAACAAGAATACATTTTGCTTGTGGATATAGACTGATTCTGAAGTCTGGTAGCTCTGGGATGAGCATGTTAGTAAGCAAGGTTAAAACAGGTATTTCTCTAGGTTCCCATGGGAACACAACACCTCCAAATCAGGATAGTTTCAAGATACTGGGTTAAACACTTATTAAAACGTATCTAAAAAGGCTATTCCTGAACTTTTCAGCAGCTTCCCAGTTACTGTTCACTGAAACTACAGGCTCAGGGCACAGGAGGGGGTGACACTTTATCACTGCTTACTGCACAGTGTGTTCATGGCTTCCTTGCACTCTTACAGTGTGTTTTCCACAAACACTTCCTGCTGCCTGCCCTGGGTTTGTCCAGCCAGACACACCTGCTACCAGCTGCTAAGGAAATACCTTCTGTAGTTCGGTCCAAGTTCTGTGTGGAGAAGTTTGTGATTAATTTGAGATAAAGAAATTCTGCCTTAATTTCTGTTGCACTGGGAAGATGAGAGGAATTCCAAGAAAAAAGGCTTAAAGCTGGTGAATTCGTGGAATTGGCACTGGTGGGGTAAGTGGTCAGGCCTGAGGTCTTAAAGCTCTTTTCTACCCTGAATTGAATGATGTCTGTGCAGATTCCTGAATATGAACAACTGCATTCCATCTCTCCCTATGCTTCCATATACATCAGGACTTGCAGCCTAAATGGAACTTGTGATGTCCACAAGATGCTTTTTTTAATTGCCATTTCATTCCTCTCAGTGACTAACTAGACTATGGAGCATATCCTGTCTTCTCAGGATCACAGATCTGTTAGCAATAATTACAACAGACCAGTTGCAAGCCAACCAGAAAGCTGACAAAAATAGAACTCTCCTTTTGAAACTAAAAATATCAGGGGCTCTTAAATGGAATAGCGAGAAAGGCCTGGTGAGCATTAAACAAACAGATGAGATTAAGAAGTTTAGACACTTATAGCACTGTATCCAAATGCTACCCCTATTAATAGGGAGATTTCTCAATCTGATTTTTAAAGAACAAATCCCTGAAGATGAAAGCAGCAGACTAATAGAGTTATATCTACTATGCTATTTTTCAAAAATCAGGAGGATAAATAAATGAATACCTTAATCTACAAAACCACTGGGATAACACAAATTAGGAAAACACAGATTCGGACAATAAGAGAAGCTGTGTTCAATAAAGTCTTGATCATTCAAGGTAAGTATACTGGAAATGAAATTTTTCTGCCTTATTTGATTCTTTAGGAAATAATCTCTTCTACATCTCTACCCAAAGTACCAGAAAACCCACTACACAAAAGAAACAGAAATCTCCCACTGTACCTCAGTGGACACAAGCTTTTCTCCCATCCCTGAAATCAGAATTTATTGTATCCATTACTTTATCCATATTGTACTTTAAATATGCTGCTGCTATAGTGCTCTAACATTTCAATTTGCTTGTGCCATTTTCAACATTTCCTCAAAGTTCTTCATAAGAATATACAAAGGAAGAAAACTGTTTACTGAATAAAACAAAGCCTATCCTCCCTCTAAACAAAACCTTCATTAATCTTGCATAGACTTCAGTTTCTTTTGTATAGAAAAGGAAAAAAAATCCTATACATATCTGGAAAGGTATCCTGCAATAAGAAACTTCAGGATATTTACTTAATTTCTTAGACTGAAAGTAAGTTTGGAATCACCATTTCATGTAACAGCTTTTTGTAAGATGTTACCAGTCATTTTCAGGGATGGTTTATACTTGACACTATGCCTTAGACCAATATTTCAGACTTTACTTAAAAATATTAGCACCTTTAAATACTGCATTCTAGGAATACTTGACTGGAGAACAAGCTGCATAGGAAAACTATGGTAAAATGGACCTAATCTTGAAGTGGATTTCACGAAAGCAAATTGCCACACCACCACATCTTGTGTCTTTCAAGCCATGACAGACTTGTCACCCGTGGTATTTCAGGAGTTGATTACCAGCCGCAAGAAAATGAAAATTTTTTGGCACACATTTATCAGGTATTATTGTATATAATTTTTTATTGATGGATTTGCAACAGCAGCCATCTTGCACCCTGAAAGTTCTTTAGAAGTCTATAAAAATTTGGCATCAGTTACAGTGTGCAAGAATGAGAATAAACACTCAAGAAACAGTTAGCACTGGATATTTTCAGTGCACATTCTAACCCCAGGAAACAAAAGAACCATTTCTCCTGTGCTGCAGTTTGTCACCTTCCCAGCAGAGACTTGTAGATTTACACAGGAGGTGAAACAATCCCAATCCAATCTTAAAACATCTCAATCACTCGGCCTTTTTCCTTGACCCAACTTATCACTTATCCTCACAGATCACAGCAGTTTCACCAGGATGCTCTGTCTTCAATTTTTTTCCGAGCTGGCTCTCCCAGGAGCAGGGCTGTGCAGTGCTCCAAGGACCGAGCAATTTCATCAATTGTCCACTTGTCTTCCTGCAGGGCGTGTTCCTCCAGCGTGAACGGCCCCTGCTTGGTGCGGGTCAGCTCCTGCACTGTGGCACACGTGGAGAGCTCTGGAGCAAAGGAGGAAAGAGGGATTGGACAAAGTACACAGAAAAAAATTAAAAGTGTAACCCCTTCCAGTATTTTTGTCAGTAGCTTTTTACATTATTCTGCTTTGTTTGACAAGGAAGGTCATGAAGATCTATCACTCGTTTGTATCTTCTTAAATTTGACCCAAGGAAGTCCTTTGATTTCAACAGCTGTCCAGTGTAGTAAAGAGTTCAGAATCTGACAGAAAGCTGTCAAGAATTTTCCCAGATTTAGATCAGAATGAAAAGTGAGGAAATAATGTCATAAGATGTAAACAGAACATTCTGCATTCTCAAGTGACCATAAACTATTTTCCACACATTTTGAGGCCTTAGCACTTCTTACCCTCAAGACGAATTTTTAATATTTTTATCCTGTGCTGCCTATCAGGATAGCAGAAGCTAAGCTAAGGAAAAATAAAAAAAATATACACAAATGCTCTCCTATGTTAAATAAATACCAGCAGGACATAATTACATATCAAGAAGCTACAAAACATAACAGCAACAAGCGCTGACTTGTACATGAGTACACTAATATATTCTGTCCCATCTTTTCTGATGCAGGAAGGTTTTTATTTCATTTTCAATTTTTGAAAAGAAGCCAGCCGAGGACAGACTTTATCTTAGTTTGTCATTAAAGGGCTAAACATAAGCCAGTATGGCTCAGAAGGCAGTAACAGAAACTTGGACTTGCCTAAGCACAAATACCAACATTGAAATTCATAGGGTTATCCCACATTACTTGCCTTCCTGAAAATGTATCATTTAAAAAAAAAAAAGTTTGAAATGGATTATCTATTCTCCATCATGCAGTTTGATAGATACAGAGCACAAGACAAATAATCCTGTGGGAAAGCAAAACTATTCACAGTTCAGGCAAAGGAGAAAGAAAACACTCGAAAAATCATCACCAGTGTGGAAGTCTTTCCAGCAGATAGGGTTTATTATGTGCATGGTAATGCTCTGTGCAATCTGTTTTCAAAATGTGATGAATAATGTTTAAAAAGACACTATCTTTCTTCTTCTCATCCTTAATCTGAGTTAGCTTTAACACAAGGAAGAGGGGGAAGAAAGTCCCCCCCCCCTTGCCTTGCATTATCTTGCTCAGTGCTATTGCTTGCTCCATTTTTATCACCTGGCCCCCAAGGTCCTCTGGCAATTATTTAGCCATCATTCCCCCATGCCCCTAAGGAAATTATCTGAGTATATAAAAACAAGTGACAGCACTACAATTCTGCAAAATAACACACAGGTCTAGTTACTTGAGATACACCAAGTGACAAAATTTTTCCATAAACACACACTTGTTCCTTACATTGTCATGGGGGTTTTTTTCATGCCTACCTTTGCCAATGTCATTGACCAGGCTCCTGACATAGAAGCCACCACCACATTCAACATCTGGAATGTTAAAAGTGACATGGTAAATTGCCAGTGCCACGTGAAATCTACTTTACATAGAAGCCATGCCCCCACATAAATGTGAAAGCGTGCTAAGCAAACAACCCAGTGATAAAATATTTATAGGATGCGACATCAATTATTCATCCTGTAACATATGTGAGGGTGAAATTGCTAAGCTAGACAGGAGGGAAAGCAAATAAAATGGCAACTGTACTAAACCACCAGAATTTAAGTACCTGCTATGGTATGTTAAGAAATGCTTCAGTCCTATTCATTTTAATCATTTCAGGTTGATTCGTGTTTCTAATGATGAAAGCAAGTTACTTCAAGTATAGCCTAAACTGACTATCAATGCTTTTCAGATACTGCAGAGAGGCAGCTCCATTAAAATTTTAAAATTCACCTTTAACTTTCCCTGCTCTCTCAGCCCTCCCCTTCCCCCTCTCCCAGTGATCAGCTACTTGTCACCCAAGCATAAAGTAAGGGCTGAAGTCACACAGCACTGAGTTCTGTCACTCATACCTGCTCATCATAAAACATCTGGGCCATCACAGACTAGGGATCAACTGGGCAGACAGATCAATGCAAGGCATCATCTTGACCTTACAGTAGCATTAAACATTTACAAGAGTCTTTTTGGTTATTTATTGACATGCTTCTTAATGTACTACCCAAGGTTCTTTATGAACAACAGAAGGAAGGAAAGATTCTGCCTCCTCAACAAGAAAGGAGTCTGACAGTAACTGAAACTGGTCCTGGGAGAGATGCCAGCAGGTCTGGGCATCTGTGTGAAAGAATGGCAAAGTGAAGTAAGCAGACCTGAGAGAGGAATGAGCTGGAGGTTGCAAAATCATGGACAGATGCAAATAATACCCTGACCAGTCTCTCAGAATTTTCCCTCACTGAGAGATTAGATATAATCAGCTTAACTTAAAACCAAAATACCGTGCTTTTAATACAAAGTGAAAGTCTCTGCACATGGGCTCACACCAAAATAAGTAGCTGAGTGAAATGAAACCCATTTCACTCTCTTAGTCCCATTCTGAGTGTAAATAAACATTAACAAGCTGGGAGCATTGCTCTATGTAATAATCTTTGACCTTTACCCAGCGTGAACAGTGGTGGCTGGAACTGCTGGAGAGAAAGGCTGTACACTTTCACTAGCCGAGCAGGCTTTGCTTCCACTGCTTCCCCTCTCTTCATCAGAGTTGAAAGCCTTTCTCCATCCTTCTTCAAAGCAGAATAGCTGATCAGACAGAGCATGAAAATGTGTGTCATACGGTTGTAACAGAACAGGCTTCCCATTCTCCAGACCCTGGTAATAGTGTACTAGGGTAGCACACGTTTTACTACTCCCCAAGTGCTCACAAAAACCCACAAAAACCCAGCGAGTGCTATGAAATCTCTTGGACACAGAATCATCCCATTTGTCAGTAGCTGCATAAACCAGAAGACAAGAGATGGCCCTGTATTTCTCTCTTGCTGTACAGATTTAAAAGCATTTTATCACTCACTTTGCAGTTTATGAAATAAAAGGGTTTCCGTAAGGGTTACAACACTTGCAGCTGCCTCTAACATCCCGTGTCTCAGAAGTCAGCAGGGCATCATCCTCTGTTTCAGTGTGATGTTGAGCTGAGCATTGGGAGCCACTCAGGCAACCCCTGTAATCCTACACTGCAACTTTCCTTGTCCCACACCAGGGTCTTTCCTGAACAGCAGCTGCCATGTTCAAGGATGTTGAGGGAACCACTGAAATCAGAAACTGATTTCAGTGATTACATGGAACTTTATGCAAAGCTCCAACTTTGGTCACGACAGAAAGATGACCATAGAAAAATCCAAAAAGGATCTTGCTCACAGTATTAGGGAGCAATTTGAAACAGGTCACATGAAAGAGAGCACGTGAGGCATTACTGACCTTACAGGGCTCACACTGGAATCACAGTAAGTGACACATGGCAAACGCAAAGGAAAGCAGGTTAGCTTGAATCACCATAAAAGCCATCTGTCACAAGCTAAGTCATGCACACTGCCAACTACTACGGCTCACCTGACCAGAAGAAATTCGTTAAGCTACAGAAACTCAGTCATTCATCACTCATTCATACCCTAAGTTTTCAAAAAACTAATTCAAAGTCATTTAAAGCACTTCCACAGAGATGTCAGTAAGACTGGAAGACAGAAGACAAGCCCTGCAAAGCTGTTTAAGACTTTTGCTACTTCTATATTTACCCAAAACACCCACAGACTCCAGGTCACCATTTGTGCTGGATCTTCAAATGGGCATGACCTGCACTTGCAAATGTTAAACTCCTGACTGCCTGGCCTCTATCCTCTTGTCAAAATGTGTCTTACTACTTCTGAGAGAACTGACTTCTGTTGGCAAGTCCTGACAGCTGAACACAACTGTCAAGAGTGTCTGAATATCATGGAACTTACAGTGGGGGAACTTGCATGATGTCCCCTGTGAACTTTTGCAGAACATTTTCAAGATCTCCTTTTGTTACCTGGTCTGTGGAAAGAAAACAGTCAGTAGGTTAGCATTGATTATTCAGATGGCACTAATGGCATCAATCACATTCTGCAAGCAGATACAAGTAAGAGCTCTCTCTCTTCTGAATTTAGATGGGGTGAAAAACACCAAAGAAAAGAGATAAAAACCAGATTGCAGCCAGGAATGTGAATTATCACAAAAGGAGTGGAACAAACTGTCCAAGGTGATCAGAACAATCTGGATACTTTCAGAAGGGCAGAAATCCTTCTTAATGTTTTCTTTTGTAATTCTCCTCTTTTGAGGTTGCAAATTCATATTTCTTGGAAACTATATAAAAGCTACAACATCTGGAATGTTCTTATTTTTTTAAAAGCACCAAAAAGAATAAAATGCTCATCTAACCCAGGGAGCTTCTCTCTAAGAGAACCCAAGTGCAGGGAAAAATAACAGATTATTTGAGAACAAAACCACTGCTGTAGAAAAAGACTTTATATGAAACAACACATCAGAATTTCCCTGTCAAACAACTAACCTGCAATATCCTCTGGGGTATAGTTATATATTAAGTAAGGCAATTTTACTAAAAAAATTCTGTAAAAGAAAGACAGCTGGTTTAGGCAATGTACTTTCTTTTAAGAGTACACATAGACATCTGTCCCACTTTTACTAGAAGGCTATAACCTAAGTAGCTGATTGCACTGGTCTTCTGAAGCTCTGTTCAACAGAGATGACATTCATCCCTAATTTGTTTAGAGAGTGCAAACATAAGATCTGTTATCACAATGCACTTCAGTGCATTTCTAATGTCTAGGGTTTGACTAGCCCTGTTTCTCATAAGTTACATTTAATTAGTGTCATTCCTGCTAAGTCAACAGCATTCTGGAACATAAGCCAACCAAATTTATTCATTGAGCCTTTGTTGTATTTTGAAACAGACTTTTACTTGCAAACCTTGAAAGCCAGATGTATTTCATGCTGTAAGTAAAAAAGATGAGATTTCTTTCCACAGCAGCTCTGGGAGATGATCCTTTGGTTCCTCACTTCTCCAAAGCACACTTTGCAGCCTCAAGAGCAGAAGCTGTCCCTAGGCCCAAGCAGCTGTCCCAAGATGTGTCATTAACAGCAAGGTAGCAAGGCACAAGGCACAAAACTCTGAGATGCTGAGAGAGACCAATTTATATCACAACAGGGGGTAGGAACAACAAAACCAATTGTATGGTAACTCTGAATCTTCTGAAAAGTTTCTTACACCGTTATTTCAATCTTGTTTCTATTTAGCAACGTATCACAACAAAACTACATGGTGGAAAATCAGCATGGCAAGACCTGGCTCCATGACAGTGATCCCATCAGCCTTCTTGTGAACCCCAGGCTGCCCCAGGTTAAAATTTAGTATTTAAGATAAGCACAAGTGCCCCTTGGAGTTCTCCTTCCAATCTTCATGCCATGAACTGTATTTGTGGCCAGGGCATTTAATGAGACACCTGAGTTCAGTTCTGGCTTTGATCTCATAGTCCCTTGACTGAGAGGTTATATGTGGCCTCTGAGGCAACCTGTCTCAGGAGGAAAAAAAAATCCCCATGTGAAGAATGATGCATTATGCCATTAACAAACAAAAGCTGCGTTGTGTGTTATCAAAGTAAATATTTACAGAGGCATTTGCTAAGATCTGGTGTGCTTTTGAGCACTGGTGACTATCAACTGATTTTCCTGCTACAAAGGAAGGAAAATAAAGTCACCAAACCAAAAGGTGCCAACTGTGCCACAACCTCAAACAGCCTTCACTGAAAGGTGATTCTGTTCTGTGCTTGTTAAGAAACTACTCCAAAAGAGAACACAAGAATTATCTGTGACAGTGTACCAGAAGTTCAGCAAATGGCCTTAATTCAGTGTGACCCAGCACAAACTATTTGAAAACAGACAAGGAGAATCCTGAAAGGACTACACTTTACAAATTATTCAGGTAGCTCTATTAAACATATATTTCAGTATAATCATCAGAGACCTGAGAAAAGCTTCATTAATTTTGTCCTCCATGTCTGGATATAGCCTGTAGGCAGCCGAGAGGAAGTGGGTTTCAGAATGTACATTCCTGTACACAGTTACAAATATTAAAAAAGGGCTGCTAACAGAAATGTGCTCAAAAAAGCATCAGAGGAATACTAAATGCACTTGCTTCCAAAGCCAGCATCTGACAGCCTGGCAGCAGTATGAAACCATAACCTCACTTCACAGGGAAATACAAACTCCTTGTCTGGTAAGAAACAAAAAGCCACAAGAAGTTCAGAAAGGGTTAAAGGCCAGGAGCTCTCTTCAGTACATCCTGACATTGTGACTAACTGTACAGTTTGCTCCCTAAGCTGCTGTCTAGGGACACTTTGAGGACTAAAATGTAACACTTTCTTAGAGTTAATATAGCTGGCAACTTTCTGCAGGCACTTTCCTATGTTCCAACCAAGTCACTCAAGAAGAGTTTTATATATCTTGCAAACTGGTTTGGTGCCCTTTCTCTGCACTAAGGCCCAGTCCTGGATGATGCTGGCACTACAGGATTTATATTTCCCTGCTTTGCTTCTCCAGGGATCCTTGTAATTGTCAAAAGAAAACTGAAATTCAACTCAAACATCTGATTTGCCTTTTCTTGGAGTACCTGTTAGGGTTAGAAAATCGGGATGGTGGGTCAAAGAGAGTATCCTGAAGAAAACCAAACTGTTTTGGAGAAGACACTGGAAAAAGATGAGAAATACAAAACATGCAGGTACCATGGAGAGCAAAAAAGGAGTATCCATGCTCATTTCTTTCTGAAGAAATCACATCTGACTGATTTACACCAACATGGAAAGCAACTGAGAACAGTGTCACGAGCATTTCTTTCAGCTATCGCTTTCAGAAAAAGGAAACTGCACCCCAAATTGTACTGCCCTAGCAATGCCAATGCTGCTCTTCATGAGACCACGTGATGAACTGGATCATGCAACTGATCTCAGTTTAAAATGACAAGCAACTCAAAAAAAGGGAGTATTGTTAAGCCAAATCAGTTCCCAAGCACACAGTCTAACAGGAAGGTAAACCACCATAACAGAGGTGGGAACTGCTGTAACAGGAGCTGCCAGGGAGAAAAACACACACAAAAACAACACTAAATTCTGTCTGCAGTAAACAATACAGAATGAAAAAAGCAAAACTAGCATTTCAAGAAACAGATTTTTTATTTTTTTAATTAACTGACCATGGAAGTTGCGTCTATTTGAAATGGTATTTCACAGATTATATGTGAGCAAGGATCCCTGAATGCTTCTTAACGCAGCATAACCACAAAATTCCACTTTGAGAGGTACAGATAAATACCAAGAAAGTGAATCATCACTTCATTCAACCATCATGAAGTATCGACAACTCTAACACCATGTGGATGCTTAGGCCTCCAGAATCTTAGAGACTTAGAATTTGATCCTGAAGCATAAATAAATGATCCAATATCTCTGAATAACACTGCCTAGTAAATAACTCTATTTAGAATGTGGACAAGAGACTCACGCTTGCCTGCCTTATGAGAAAAGGAAAAATGCAAAAGAAAGGAGCTTGGGAGTGAGAAGTGAAATCCAGGCTATCTTTTTCATCATGCCATTAAAAAAAGATTATTTACTTCATGTACCTATTACCAGGTACAAAGAATGTCAGACTTGTAGAGTTGCTAAGCAACTGGTTACCTATTATTTTTTAATTTTTTTCCCCCAAGGTTGTGAAAGAACTAGTAACAAATACATTTACTGTGTTACTACACTGTTTCTAAGATGCCCAGCAAAGGCACAGTTAGGATGAGTTCTAAAGCCTAAAACCCTTGCACTGTGCTCTGTCAGTCAGAAAAATTCATTTATTAAAGATGCAAGCAAGACTAAGATCTGGAAAACAGCCATATGTAGAATGCAGTTTATGCCATCCTCATTAAATGTTAAGCAGTCTGTAGGTGAAGTGGTGTCCTAGAGGGAAGTTCCAAGTACTTTATTCCTCCACTGGCCTTAAAGGGTTTTACTGAGAGAGGACTCTTGGGACTACACTCTGAGAGAGGAAAATGTTACTGGACACAGCACGTCATTTGTCAGCCTGTCAGAGATTTAAAACGACACAGTCCTGCCCAATTCTATTTCCTTTCTCCTAATCTAATGCCTGGCTTGTTTTTTTTCCAGCAGAAATGAACACTTGCATTGGACATAACTGCATGAAGCTGGTTTCAATTATACGAGCACTGAAGATGAAGATGAAATAATCTTAGTTTAATTTCACATTTAAACTTAATTCAGAGTCCCAAACATCTTTTCCGCTTTCCTATGACAGAGACCACTTATGCCTTCAAATTACATCAAGTGTATAGATACATAAATTTATGCTTACCATAAGGCTTTTCTTCAGTTACTTTTCCTGTAGCATCTAATGTATCAGTAGCCTTGCCCAGCATTCCAATGGCAGTGTACTTCTGGGAAGGAACAGGAGAGATTACTGAGTCATGTCTTTGAGGCTGTTTCTTCGGAATTTTTTTTTATCTTAAAAAAAATAAGAAAAAAGACTGCAACTACCAATTACTTCAAATCAGAACAGGAAGAATACTGCCTATGTGGTCAATCCAGCAACTTTGGGCAAGCAAAAGTCAAGATGAAAAGACACGGAATCAAACAAAAGGTATATTCTGTATTGCATGTGCCTGTGATTTTGGTTTTAGAAACCCAAGGAAAAAGCAACATGGAATCTAATTTTTACTATAAATGCATCAATACCATAAAGAAAATAATAGGGTAGTAACATCAAAGTCTCTGTGGGGTGTCATATGTCACGGTTGAAGCAAGGCACAGAGAAGTACCTTTCACAGACAATTTTTCTGTTCCTTTGCACATTAAAAAAAGACACAAAGAGCTTCACTTGTGAAAGCAAAACGCCCACTGCCAAGACAAAGCATTACAATGGTTCTGCCATGAAATGCAGGGATATGTCTGAAGCTGCAGTTTTGAACTCCTGGCAGCTGGTAAGAACCTTGTGACCAGCACAAGGAGTTCAAGATCATTGAGTAACATCTCTGTTCATTGTGAGTTCTCTGAGTATTTGTTTTTGGGTTTTTCAGGGTTCTTCTCTAGAAAATTCTTCAGTGTGTGTGTCTGTAGTCTGCAAGAAGGAATCAACCTGACCCCAGGACAGTAGCTTTTGCCCTTACTGCATTTCACCTGATGCCCTCCTTTACCACGTTTCCACCCTAAGAACTGCCATGCTCTGAGCACACAGCACAACCTGCTGAAGCTGACAGAGGCTTCCCTGAACCTGCTGCTCCATGACTTGTCACAGGCTGCCAACACACCAAGGCTCACTCTGTAATGTGAGTCTGAGCCAGGTTCAGGGATACCATCAGGCATTACATGGATGGTTTAACCCACTGCCTATCCCATTCCAGTCCCCTCAGCTTCCCTATGGTAAATTCAGAGGCCTTCAAATAAAGCCTGGCAGACAAAAATCGAAGTGTTCCCCTATTTCCCAGTAAGGTTCCAGTGAACCTACTCCTAGCTGAACTAATACAAATCTGAGGATGTATCTTTTAGAAGCAGGCTGACCAAACTCTACTGGAACACATCCAAACAGGCATAAACACTAACATTTTACTCTGAGATGCAATGCATCCTGCTTCGTGTACTTGCAAAGTACAAACAAGCTCAAGTAATAACAGTGTAGGCATATAAATCACACCCACACCACTGGACTAGTGAGACATGCCTTGATTTTGTTCCATGTGACAACCTGCCACTTCAATGTATTTCTTCAAGCAACTGCTGCAAAATGGAAGCAGCAGAAATAGTCAGACAAAAGGCAGTAGAGTGCAGACTTTAACATAAAAATAACTGCATTCTTTGCTTATTTCATGTGCTAGGTTGGGCTGTGAATACAGAGAATTTTCTTCATAGTAGCTAGTATGAGACTATGCTTTGGATTTACGCTGAAAAGAGTGTTGATAACTCAAATGTTTCCATTACACTTATTAAAATGCCTTTATCACAACCCATGAGTTTTACCTTTTCTCTGGTTCTGTCCCCATCCCCCTCCAAAGAGTGAGCAAACAGCTGTGTGGTGTTTCAGCTGCCTGCCAGGTTCAACCACAACACCACATTAGCACTACGTTTGCCCCAAATATTGCAGATGTCTGATAACTCTGCAAAATTGGGTATTTTAAAATTAAATTCTTCAAGTTTACACACTTCTGGAATGCATTAAAAAAGAAAGAAAGAATGGATGAATGCTGCTCCACAACAAATATTTAAATAAACTTTAAGATGTATTATCTTTTACTACTATATTAGCTGTTAGGACCATAAAATTCACTGCTTTCTGAGACGTTTAATGATCTGGCTCTGAACATTTAATAGCATTGTCAGAAAGACACTATTCAGCACCTATCCTAAAGGTGAATAAAAGCATGTGAGTAGATCATCATTATCTTAAGCATGATGAATGATCATTGCAGTTCAGTAAAATCCTAAACCTGAAAATTTGAAAACTCATACTCTGTCTTCTGATGCTTCCAAATCAAAATACTCATACTACTTCTGTTTAAATTATTTCCTTTCCTTTAATTCTGGTTCTGGTTATCTTGCTTTAAGCTGTCTGTTACAATAACATATTGTATTTGACCAGCCAGCAATAGAGAGATAATGCCTCATCTGCTAATATGTAAACACAAACTGCATGAACAATACAATCCAAATCACATTTCACCTCCAATTTCTGCAAAAGGAGCAAAAGATTTTGCAGTTTGTAAGAAGAACATCCTTAAATATTAGCCACAAATCCCCATTCCTTACAGGAGCCTTTAAAGAGTCACAAAACACTCAACCCAGCAATGCAATAATCCACAAAGAAGGCTATAACAGGTCAGGAAATTAAGAATTACAGTTGGTTTATGGTCAGTCTCTGGAGTGCCCTTGGCTATCTACAATTTTATATCATAATTCTTACTTGCCACTGAATAGGGTTTACTTCTTCCCCTTTGGTAGGGTGCAGAACCTAGAGGTTGTAGAAGATAATATGAGAGTCCAGAATTATTTGTGTCAAAATTCAGCATTACCACTCTTTAGACTCTCACTCACACTGCCCTCAGAAGTACCCAATGGGTTCTGAGTCATTTAATAAGTGTTCAGTGACCTTTTCTCACCTGTGTTGGCAATCATTTATTTCTCCCAGTTTTCTGAAATACATCTAGGGGCATTCTCCCTGTACCCTCAAAATACAAATCACTGCAGGAACACAGACAGCAACTACTCACAATACTCTCTGCCTTCAACCCACTCAACCCAAAACAAAAAAAGCAAGGTAGTAGGTGTTGCAGGCAGTGGCAAAGCCCGACAAGTGCATACTGTGACAGGAAGCATCCCTATATTGCAGCTCCTCAGAGAGTGACCTGCCAGGCAACAGCCCCTACCTACATCCTTGCCACTCTACTCATCTCAAGAAACCTTTAAAGATTAAAAGCAGCACCTCAACTTCGCTATGGGATTGCACAACATGCAAGTGCAGCACATTAAAAGCTGAGATCCAGAGTTCCCAGTCACGACTTGCAAGTGCTGCAGCATCATGCATTAATTCCAACACAGAATGGTGGGCTGGTCCCAAAGCAGAGCCTCACAACTGTACAACAGTACCCTGAGGACAAACAGACCTTTTCAAAACTATCCTGCATTAGGGGATGGCTGTGTCTCTCAGCTGCTCAGAAAACCATTTTATTGAAAAAAAGAAAGCCATTATGGCAAGTGAAACAAAAGGCAGCCAAGTGACCAGAAGCCCTTGAGTATAAACAGCTCCACTGTTCCCAGCAGCAAGGAGACAGCCTGAAGATGATACTTTACAGTGACAATCCACTGCACTCTGTCAATGATAATGCACAAACTCTGTCACATACACTGGGGATGTGCTGGATGCAACCCCCACAAGACCAGGCACAGAGTGAAATGTTTGGGTCGTCGTGCATGTGCATCATACCCAGAAAGAAACAGGCCATAAAAAGCCTGCACTGGATGAAAAATAGGATTACAGGAATCTATAAGAAACAAACTGCAAACCTCTAATAAATCTCACACGTCTTGGGAAGAGGAATTTTGTTTTAGTGTCACAACCACAGGGCACAGTCAACATTCTCAAATAATAAACCATATGTTTACCATAATATTTTCAGTCAGAGAATAGCTATTATTTGGCTTTTTTATTTTCATACCCAGTTTCAGAGAAGTCCTTAGACTAACACAGAAAGAAGATCCATAAAAAAAGAGAGAATAAAGGCAAGACTTTATCAGCATGCATATTTAAGGGGAAGAGGAGGAGGAGGAAGAATCCCCTCTCATTTCAGGGCCTGCACAGCCAGCAGAGTTCCCAGCTCTGCACAACCCCACCCTGGGGAGGCTCTGGGAGGCTGAAGCCCCTGGGCTGACTGCCAGGCATGTCTGCCCCACTTATCAGTGCAAATGCCAGACAGACCATGCAACAGAGCTTCTCAGTTTTAACTGTTGAGACATCAAGGTTTTATTTGGAAAGAAGCCAGAGACTTGAAATCTTAAATTATAATGCATTTTAAAAGCTTCTTCATACATGGAGAAGCAACACTTCAGAAGAGCTAGACAGAAACACAAGTAATTACGAAACAAGGTCACCAGTAGCTGTCAGGAAGATTTTAAGATGGTTCCCACTACAAGAATTTCCCAGGCAAGCAAGCTCTCTGGAAGAGGCAGTTCATAAGAGTTCATCCAGGGATGACCCATTTTCCAATCACAGCAGCAACTGAACACAGAAGTGTAAAAGGAAAACAAACAAATTAAGGCTACAATCCCCTGTGCAAGAGACTGAAAGCTGGGAAAGAAGTCATATTCAAGAGAAACAGAAGTTCAATTTATGTAAACTGATGTCTGCAAGTGGCTAACAAGTTTGAACATAAACAAACATAAAACAAGTGCTCTAGAGAACCTGATGGAAATCAGGGGGAGCACGCAGCAGGCAAGCGCTGATCAGAATTAGTGCTCCTGTGCCAAAGCCATTTCCTCTGCACTTACAGATCTATACACTTAGGTCACTGAGACAGTGAAGAGGCCTTCAGCTCTCAGTTTTGTAATGATTTTCAGTTTGTGTTCAATGATTTTTAAAGCACAAACAGCCAGTTCTGGATTTAATATTTACAGAACTTATTTTGCTGTTTGTATAACATTAAGCAGCTACCAGTGGTTTTCAGTATGCTAATCATCCACCAAAACAGAGGAGTGCATGAGGTAGACAAATAAGCTGGAAAAAACCCCAAAGGTTGCCATAGTTTCAATTATTTTCCAAAACAAAGCACTCTCACTAAGCAGATTCCAATATATTAAAAGCACAGAGCCCTAATCTCTTAAAAGCACGTTGCACAGAGGGCAAAATAAAGACTTCAGGATAAGGGAGGGGTTTCATGTTTTACAATAGAGCAAATTCAAAATTATCAAACACCAAACATGACCTTCTGATATATATAAACATTTACAACTCCTCTACCATTCATTTTTTTCTCCTAAAAGAAAAAGCTGACTTTGTGCTAAGCCTGCACTAAATTGCATTTACTGCTAGATGCTGTAATTGTACTGTCACTGCTGAAGAACTATCTGATCTTTACTTCGTGGACTAACAGGATTTTCTGATCTCTTATGTCAGCTTATTTTAATGAGCTCAAACATTAGGGGATGACTAGATTTTTCACATGAAGGAAGGACTAGAACCCCCTCTAATAGGAACCCAACAGAAGATACTTTGCCTGTACCTCAGAGAAGCTTTAAGATGTTAGCTAAAAACGGCACCAAATTTAAATTCTGGAGTGAGAAGCAGTGCAGGAAAGGGGGCAGGTGGAAGAACAATGCCAACAGGAACAGGAACACTGAATCACCTGAGGCAGCACCAAGCCACACATCACCTACAAACACAGTGCAGGCTCACAACATCCAACAGGGGATGAAGGCTAATGTACAAAGTGGCTGTTTGAAAACCAGTTTCTTTATGCAAACCTTTCTGGCAACTGCTCTCTGTGCAAACCTCCCTCGCTCACCAAAAGATCTCAAGTTGGCTCTTAAATGTCACCCTCAGCTTTAATATTTGTTCCATCATTCTGTCCTCTAGTACCCATATCACAGATAAACCAAAATAAAGAAAGATGACCTCCAAATTCTATCTGGGCAACAGAATTTTAAGAAAATATGTAATTCTCTGTCCAGAAATAGAAGACAGTCCTTCCAGAAGGGTAAGACTTCATAGCTACATAGCAAATCACAGATAATGAATGCATAAAAGCCTTTGGCTGAATTCAGATGCATTGCTAAGGCCAAGATGCAGCAAATTCTAAAAGGCAGTGCTAAGAGCATCTCCCAATTACTAGAAATGAACACCAGGGAAAACAGTGTAGAATGGCTCATCTAAATTGGTTATCATCCTTTTTATTTTCTGTTATTTTTAAGAAGAATAAGAAAAAAGCCTTGCCCTGTTGCAGCCTTGATTTTATTAATGAGTCCAAGCAAGAACTGCACATGAAGCACAGCCATATGCACAATTATAGAAAGGTCAAGATAGAAGAAAGCACCACTGACCTCGTGAATGGAAGAACAGAAAAATCACACCAGAATATGCTCTTAAAATATTTGGCATTTGGGGAGGAAAGAGCAGCACAATAAGGAGGAGGCGCAGTCTCCTCAAGATTTTCAACAGTTTAAAAAAGAGTGTGAATATTAATAGAGCATGAAGCTGAGCTATTAATAGATTAGGCCTCTGGGGTGAGCATAAAAGAGACTTGAGCACTACACAGCATCTTAGGCCAGCTTACTAATAGTATCAGGATAGTACAGACAGTCTCCTGCAGTACAGGATGTATCTATGCTATTCAACGGCTTCTTCTTCTTTTACAACTTTGTTTTAGGGTTCATATTGGGCAGGGCAGAAAAGATATTAAAATCAGCCTCTTCTCCTATGATTTGTTACCAAAAAAAAGAAGATTAAAAAAATGTATCATACATTCTGCAGTAATGGGTAATTAAAGATGTTGATGGTAAGGCCATTTCATTCCTCTTAATTTTAGCCCTTCCCAATTCCTGTATCCCCCACTGTGCAGGCTTAGCACTCTCTCAGTGCAACTTGTTTTGCACAGACACCACTTCAAGTTCTGCTAACACCTTCCACACATTCTCAAAACACATCAAAAATTCATTCATGCGTTTTCCCAGCCCTCCTTTTATGTAAGCATTTTCCTTTTGACAAAATAAGGCAAACAATCACATTGTCTTCAGCGTGATTTCACAAACTGACACTGATCTCTAGTTAATATATGGAGGCATTTGGGGAACAAGAAATTCATTGTCAATAAGGTAAAATAACACACAAGACAGAAACCAAATTTGCATACACAACAATGGGTCTCTGAACCAATCTCCTCTGCTCTAGAGAGCTCATGGAATTACAGTACAAAGTCCTGGTTCTGCAAAAACCTTCTCAGGTGCCAGCAGTGGTTAAAAAACCCTCACCAAACTATTATAGAAATTCCTAGATGTAGCTGTTAAAGGCTACAGACATTAAGTAGGGCAACTTTTAACAATAGATATCTTTGCACTGTGTTGTGCAAACATGAGGGAGTATTCCTTGAATGTTTGCACAATAAGGTAACAAATACCAGGGAACAGAAATGTCAAGACTTCTCTGTTCTATACCTATATTTCAGGCATGTAATATACTTCCTCAAAATGGTAACTAAATGGGTGAAATTAAGCAAACAGTACGTGTCAGGAAGAATTCACCCAGCCAGTCTACAAGGGCTGAAACACACCCATCTGTCCATGGGTTAACACTTCTCATAAAACAATCACTCTATCTCCAATCTGCCAGTCCTGTTCCTCAAGGAAAACCCATAAAACATCTTTCAAAACAAGTCTGAGAACTAAAATTCATAACTCCACGGGGTTCAAAAAAACCCATGGACTCAATAGAGATATTGGATTTCAGGCACACTGTGATGTTATCTCACATTAACCCCTGCATGTGCCACAACATACCATCTACCAGGCTCTCTCCTTCCCCTAGGAGAAAACCTTATCATCCCCTTCCTCCCTCTTCTACCTCCCTTGTAAGGAAACAACTCCTTTGGGCTTGAACAAAGGCAAAGCTACAATCCATTTTCTTTAAATGGGCAGGTCACATTCTGCTCTTTGTTTGTTACCTCTCCTATCTCACTACAAAAAGAAATTCTGTCAGATCCTTGGTTACTCTGGATGGGATACCATGAACAAAGAGGTGTGAGAAGGTAAACCTGTGCCATAAACCACAGAGTGAAAAATGACAAGGTCCTGCAGATGAAAAATTTCTGAGGGAAAAGGCTGAAGAGCAAACAAAACACTTTTACTTGGATTCCTCCAAGACAAATATAGCTGAATATGCTAATACTGGAATTTGAAAGCAAAAGCAGATGAACACAAGCAAGAAGACTTAAAGAATCATCAAGCAAGCAGCAACAATGCTCCTTGCCTTGTGCCTGGGAGCTTGGCTGATCCATTGTGAACAAATCCCTGTTGCTCCACTCAGGACACAAAACTGTTTTCCTAATGTATTTTATTAAAGCAGGTAATAACATATAGCCTATCTTTGTGGAGCACTCTTGGGGTATTACCCATGTAACTGCTTGCCCACACAGAATTGTTTCCATCCCACACTCACAAGCATTACCTACTTTTTAGTTCAGAAGTGATCTAAAAGATACCTGTTCCACTAAGCTCTGAAATCTGAAATATGCTTAGTTTTAAAATCCATGGCTTCTATTTTAGATCTGAGAGAGGGCTTGCATATCCAAACACCTATTTTTTTGTACTATAACAACTAGTCTAATAAAATTATTACCACTACCCAAAAATCCTGCCCTTCTAAGACAATGTTAAAAATTTGAGAATCTGAAAAAGAAAACAGAACACATCCCTACGCACTGTATGAATAAAAGGACTCCAAAAGAAAGCACAATGAAGCACAGAGCTCAGCTGGTGATACCCTAGAGAAATTTTCAAGACTTAAAGTAAGTGCACACACCAAGAGAATCCTTTGAAAGGAAAGTCAACTCAATTTTCTTGCACTTGCAACTCAAAAATGAACTGGAGCACAAACATTGAAATACACTGAAAAGAAAAAGCAAGAAACCAGCACAGTGAGGCTATTTAAAATGAAAATTAGAATTTCCAAAGAAATAGCACTTACACCATCATAGTGTGCATGTCAATGTGCAAACACACAAATGCTGGCAGAAGAATACAGGTCTCAGAGATGCCGAGTTCTTACAAGGCTCCTGAAAACAGACAGATAGAGGAAATAAATCTACTGCAGCTTCCACCAAGAAGGGTCCAGAGGGAGCCCCACTGAATTACTGGACACCAAAAAGTCCACATGGGGCTTTGGTGTCTAACGAGCTGAAAACAAACAAAGTCACAAGTAAAGGCTTCATTAGTTCTGCTCCTTATACAACCACTGGATGTGCTTTATAATGTACTATTAATTCACTGAACTCAGTGCCAAATGATGGAAGCACAGGACTTAATTAAAAAAAATGAATTAATGGAGAAAGCTTAAAGTTTGAGAAGTTAAGGGATAGAAGTAAAACCTCAATTTTTAGGACAGTAAAATAATCACAGGAGTTAAAGAAATAACCTTGTTTCTGGACACTTTGTTCTGCAGGATCTGATGCCCTCCAGAGAAACAATTTTGCAATACATGAACTTTAGTCCCAGCATCACACTGCAAAAAGTAATTTATTTACATGTCTCAGAAGTTCTGCTAGGTGATCTGAACCAAATTCCTGCTCAAACAAGCCCTCTCTCACACCATACATGTGTGACTGGCAAGATTTAAAACCTAATCACTGATCTAGCACTCATCTTTTATCCAGGATTCCCAAGAACACGAATTTTAACTATTATATGAAATGAAAGTTGTCACATGTCAGGTCACAGATGTATCTTCATTCTGCCCATAACTTCTTTTTCCTTTTCTAGGCTTTGAGAACACTTGGAGTTTGGGTTTTACTCTACCCAGAGATGTGGTGGTATTTTTGATAGCTTTATACTGGAGAAGCCACAACTTTCGAGATTAAATTTCCTATTTTAACCAGTCATTGCCCAAGCTTGCTCCCCCAGTGCAAAGTACTCAGGTAATTTCCTTCACACGGAGCACTTGGGGAGGTATTTAGTATGTGGGCCATGACAAGAAGTTGCATCCTCAGATAAAACTAATATATCCCAAGTTTCCCACTCATGCAGAGGCAGTGGTTGCAAGGACAGTTTAATGGATGGCCAAGCTCTTCATTCACACTAGTATGACTAAAACAATCTTAGGCTGAACTCAGGTGCTATGTCACTGAAAAATAAGCAAATTAAGCCTAGAACTAAGTCTGAAAGTTTCAGTTACTCATAAAGGCTGTATGTGCTGGGAGACATCTCCTCCCAATGGAAAGTATTAGATTAATGAAGAATTTCATTGCTTAGTGCTCATCGTTTTTTTGTTCTCTGATTTCCCTCATTGCTTCTGTGTAACAGCACATCATCTACAATTCTGGTAGATGAGAAGTTTTAAACATGATTACCACTTTAGAAACTATGCTACCATTTTCTAAACTATTTCTCCCCCAAAAAAACGTTTCTACATTGTTTGAGACAGACAGGTCATACCTAAAACTGAATTGTTCAGAAACAATTTACCATAATAAATATTGGTCTACTCTCATCATGTTAATTTTACTGGTGAAGCATGAAATATTTTCTCATTCTACTCTCTTTATTTTGTCAACATGGTAAAAAAAATCTTTAAAAATACTGAAGTGCAAAAAGTCTTAACAAGACCAAGTGCAAGTCCCAGAACAAGAAGAAAAAGTGATTCTCCTATGGAACATTTATTAAATGCTCAGTACTTAAATTCCAGATCCAAGAGCATCCAGCTTCTCCCTCTCACTTGGAACATTTGAAAGAACAAAATGCTAACAAACAAAAGCAAAGCCAGCTTGTACCTATTTTTTTTTTCTGGACAAATATTAAGAATTCCATGAGAAATCTGGAACACTAAGCAGGTATTGCCCTTGGCTGCACATTTCTGTTTGTCTTGAGTTAATTCCTAAGGAGGTCAAACCAATTAAGAACTCAATTTACACGTCAAGAGTAACACTCCTTGCAGAATGTGTGTGAGCTGCACACCAAAGAATAATGCTCAGAGCTGCCACACTGAGTCAGGAAAGTTTCACACAATGTTTGGGGAAAAGTCAGAGCCAGTCCAATTCCTGGCAGAGTCACCATATGGAGTTTATTGCAGTACCATACATTTTGGCCACTCCACATAGCTCTGCTGCCAGCAATGATAGACTGAACTGTTTCTTTACAAGATGCATTCCTAGAAGCAAACAGTAAATCCTGACCAGAGAGGGTCAGACAGCTCCTCTGAATCTTTATAATAACAAAAGGAACAAAAGAAAAACATCACATTTCAACAAACACTTTAGCATTCAAAATAGTGGGAAAAAGATTATGTAAGAGTAAAAATTCCAAGCACATGGCGTGGAAAGCAAAAAGATACTAAAACCTATTTAGTCATGAATTCATCTCTTGATACATTATGAGATGCTGTTGTCAGTGTGGTCAAAAATCCAACAGGCAGACATCCATGAGAAAGCCTACAACTTCCTTAAGCCTCACAAATTATTGCATGCCTAATTTACTGAAGTACAAATAGAGACTAGGAAGGCACAGACAGGAAAGGCTCCAAATAAATGCTGCAGATTCCACACCTGGCAAAGATGTCAGGTACCTCACACTCTCCTCCACAGGAGAACACAGGAACAGCTGCAGTGGAGGAGCTGCTGAGCTCTGTAAAGATGTATTTTTGCCTCACTGAACCAAGTGCCCACACCCACGTAAGGCCAGGGATGATCTCCCTGGGGTGGGTGGCTCACCAGGCTGCCCCCACTGCACATTCTCTCCTCCCTTGCCCCTCAGGAGCAGCCCTAAGGCCCTGGGAGCCAAGAGGGCTCAGCTCTGGAAAAAGGTTTGGCTGGATAACCCTGTAATTTGCTACAGCACTTCACAGTGAAGTCCTCAAGTAACCTGAGCATAACCTCCTCTGTCAAAAAGGCTCAAAGTCCTTCATCCATCACAGCTGTTTCCACTGTGAACCTCAGCTTCAGAGCTAATTCGATTGCTTTACGTGTTTTTAAATCAACAATTTACACATTTAGCTGGGATGACTTAATTTAGCTGAAGTAAATCTATATGACTTCTTTTAACTTTAAAGTTCTTTCAAAGGAGGTGTCAGGTGGTAACTGCTTACATTTCCACTGTAAATCCAGCTGTTTACTGCAGGTTTCAAAACACAAATGCCTCTGGAATGCACTCATATAAACTAAATGCAAACCCATTACAGCCAGTGCAGAGACTGGCACTGCCTACTGTGAGTTTTGGATCAGATTCTACAGCTACGTCCTTTTATCCTGGTTGTTTTCTTTTCTGTGCAATTATTTGCCTCTGAGTTGAACTGAAGGTTGTCAATCGAATTCTACCTTTAAGCTATCAGTTCAGCAGCTGCAAAAGACCTGAAGTGCTCAGACTAGAAGAGAATGGGAAAAATGGCAGAATAGAATGCATTATTGACTTTTGCTGTGTTTCAGATGAAATTTGGAAGGCTTAATTGATTTCTACATCTGTCATTCTTATCTAAACTTCTCATGTAAAAATAATGTCTAAATACCCAGGATTTGACTTGTGAGGAAGGAACATTACTCTTGGGAGTACTTGCACTTTTTTTTGTATGTAACACCTACAGTCTGGGGGGGGGGTCACCAAAGTAAAATTAACACAGTAAAACTAATCAAAACCAGCAATTTTTTAGCAAGATTTTTATCTGTCAAGGCTCTGGTCTGGATTCTCTCATGCAGCCACAGGGCTTTTGCTACCTTTGGCTTCTCACATGTGTCTATTGATGTGTTTGTAGAGCATCCCTCTACAGCAGCAGCAGCAATGCAATCCAAAACACTCTAAATTCCAAAAAGTGCCTCGTAAGGCCTCATGGTATTTAAGAACACAGAAAAGAAACAAAGACCATCTGTTACTTCAAGATGAATAACAATGAAGTTATCTACACATTAGGAAAATTACCAAAAATTGAACTGTCATCCACAACTACACCTCCAAAACATCAGTTTCAATGACATCTTCATTAGTTTTTATTTTTCTTTTAGTACACTAAATAGTATAGAAATCTTCCTGTAAAATGGTAATTTGGTATTTATTAACATTTCGTAGAAAACTGAGACAAACAAAGTTTTTTAAATAACCAGGCTGGACATTAAAGTCTGAGTAGCACATTTCTGACTAACTGCAAAAAGAAGCTGAAGAATGCATCTGAGCTAAACATGCAGCATGGCTGACAGATTTGTATGTTGGTTCAGCTCTTCTCTGACAGAAAAAATAAAAACCAGCAAACAAAACCCCCAACTAATACAAGTCATTTAGCATTCCTTACCTTGGAACCTGCCAACATAGTTCCCAGCATTTTTGTTCCTTTTCCAATACCAACCACTGCAAAGACAGAAAAAGAAATGCTACTTCAAAACAGCCCTGCAGTTCTCTTTCTCAACACCATTCAATACTAAATATTATGCTAGTCAGAAACTCAGCCTTCCATGCTCTGTTAGCATATGAAGAGAGTCAACTTTTGAGAAAGCATCTCTGATGTTCAAACAACACAGAACTAATGAAAGGAAAAAAAGCCTAAAGCAAAAGATAAATAACCTTCATCTACTGTTGAAATACTTTAATTCAACACATACATTTATTTATCTTTTAATTACCAAAGAAATGGAGAGTGCAATTAACACAGCCTCTGGTTTGATGAAGGCTATGGCTCACCAATAATGAATGAAGACTTCATTGTAACCAAATAGTTCTTTTAAAGGTTGATAGTGACCGAGAGTCAAACAGCTAAGACAGCACAATGGAAGTGTTTATCAGACTTGCAGGAAGTAAAATAATCAAAAGGTCCAACTGCCTATTACTGTAAATGTACAGATTACTGCTACTTCAATCTTAACACCAGTATTCTAAAAAACAGTAATCAGTCAGCTTTTCACAAAAGAAAGAACCAGAAAAAGAGCTCTATTTTATATTTTATTTTAAAGCTTTTTACAAGGTGCTTTCCTTTAAAATGCCTTCCTATTGATTTTTTCCACCTAGAACAATCCAAAGAAAATTTTAGAAGGAAATTACTTTTGTGTACAACTCATGGAATGTGTAACAGCTTATGTACTTTATTTTAATAAAACCAGAGGAGTTAAGGGAGCTTTCAGGAAATCAGCTTCATGCTAATCAAGAGACAGGAACAAAAACATCCAACTGAAAATGAACTTTGGAAAAAACCTTTTTGTTACTTGTGTTCTAAAGCTTCTCTATTTTTATGCTCTGAGACTCGTTGGATTCCTCCTTGTTCTCAATTACTACTTCTCTTATTCCTGAGGGGTTTTAGCCACACATGACCTTGTGCTTGTGCTTTTATGTACCTTCAGTTCAACCTGTTCCTGTTATTTGCCAGATAGGAAAGAGCAGCAAGAAGGCTGAGAAAAGGAGATAAGCACACAGATAAGACTTTCTAACCAAGCACTTTTCTTGCAACATGATGACATAACTGACACTTCAACAGCTGAGCTGAAATTTGCTGAAGACTGTCAAGAGATTCAACAGAGTAATTTTAAAGAGACATTGAATGCATTTGTGAACAAGATACTAACAATTTTCTCCATTAATCATCACCTTATGGAGAATGTGTGTTATTGAACAGTGACATAAACCTCACTTGAGAGACTATATTGAATGTAAAAAGATTTAACTGAACCTTTTTTTATACTTTTTCATGTTGTCTTCTACTGTGGAAGCATAATTCATTACTGCCATATAAAAATAAGCCAAATAATATTCCCATTATACAGCAAGATACAGCAAGCTGGACCCACAGCCCTGGAATAACACCAAAAGAAGATATTCACCAAGACTTGACCTTGCCTTTCTCCCACATGCCATAGACCACTGACCTCTGCCTCCAAGGCCCCTTCCTCATCTACATTTGCTGTAGGAGAAGAAATATAAAGGCATGTTTTCTGATAAAGAGCACTGCTCAGTTATTGGCAGTACACCTGGCACACTAAGCAGGATTCTGCAACAATTAATTCCCATGAATAAAGTTACAGACATGCAGTACATAAGACCTGGGAGACATTTAGAAAATGTAATACTTCTAA
Source organism: Sylvia atricapilla (assembly GCF_009819655.1). Classification (NCBI taxonomy): domain Eukaryota; kingdom Metazoa; phylum Chordata; class Aves; order Passeriformes; family Sylviidae; genus Sylvia; species Sylvia atricapilla. The sequence goes on from NC_089147.1 coordinate 7,993,670, forward strand.
CATGCTCCTGTCCATGAGGAAGGAAAGCTTTCTGCTCCACCACTCCATCCTGAAAAGCAGCACACAGATTCTGAATAACTTCTCTTGTGTCCTTCCTTCTCTCCTCATTACCTTACCTGAATGTCCAAGAAATCTGGACACATTCCCTTTCCCACTCCTCTCCAGTTTTGTCCCTTCCAATCTAGCTACCATTGATTTTCCCCTTGTGGTTTGTATGGCAGTGGAATAAAAGATCCTATGCCTTTTTTCAATCCATTCACAGCTAATTAAGGTGATGTGCTTCTCTATCCATACCAAGCACATCAAGCCCAAATACTTTTTGTCATGCCATAGAAGCAGGCTTTGGAGACTGCTGCAGAACAGCTGGAGAAGCAATTAAAAAAGCACGAGTGATTTTGCTTTTCCTATGGATCAATGCTGTTGACTTTGCACAATGAGAAGCAGCATGCTCAAAGGGAACACCTGTGTGAAAGGAAAACGTCTCCTCCAGGAATGCACACTGAATTCTCTAGTGAGAGGCCACAGAGCACAGGAAATTCAAACCAAACCAGGTAGTGCTCCATTCTAACCCAAGAATGTCACATTTTGCCACCTTCACAAGCGACAATTACCAGCTACAGACTGGCAACACTCGTCAACCAACGTCCCCTTGAAGCTGAATTCTTCCTGAGAGAAGTAATTCATGAAAACTCAGAGCATTTACTTTCAGTGTATACTCAGAGTTGTACCTGTTTATTTTCAACAGCCAAAATCTATTGCTGTTATTTTTCCAAGCCAAGGAGAGCCACAAGGTTATGATTTGAGCAAGCTGTAGTCTGTGTGTTACTTATCAATAAAACTGCTGGTGACAAAGCATGATGTGGGAATAATCACACCCACAGCTGAGGTTTTAACACCAGCAATTGACACATCCTGTTACTTAACAAAACAAAACAAAAAAATTCAATACATGGATTGCTGTCAAAACTGAAGGACAAAATATCTTTGAAGACTCTTCTTTCTGAAGCAAGACAGGACAGGTGCCTAAAACTTCTTCTCTGCTGAGCTTCAAGAAAAGCAGCAGCTGAATTGTTCTTATATATCTTTCTTTTGCTAAGTATTAGCAGCCCTAAAGGCTCCCTCAAAATCCCAGAATAGCATTACTTTGAGACAAAATAATTCAACAGATTATGATGACTATAAATCCCCAGTTTAAGTCAAAAAAGCCATCAGTTTCTCAGGTACTTTACAATTCATTACAAAAGAGTTTGTATTTTCCCACATGTAATAACCCAGAAGTTATTTCAGGATTTGGAAGAGGGGAGAGAAGGCAGGAAGAAAGAATACTTCCTTCTGTTAAAAACATGTTACATGCATGTAGAAGTATACACACAGGAAATTTAAACCCAGACTGTTCTTCCACAGTAATCTGTCCTTCCCCCAGAACCTGCCACGTGTATCCCAAATTGCTCCTCCACCTGACTTCATGCAGGCATGAAAATGTTTCCTGAAATCATATTTTGATGACTATAATTATGTTTTTCATTACCCAGAACTCCTGTGGCTGCACTGTCCAAAGTTCCTCCATGTCCAATTTTCAAAACCTGATTTCTTTTGTTCCCGTTTGTTTGCACACCAGCTTCTGCAAATAGAAATTGAAAGGAAGCAGCATAAAATAACCTCAGAATATAGGAAAAATGCCATGTATTTCCAGACTGCTAAAGGAAATAAAAATCAAATATTTAAACTATTAATTAGCAGTGCAGAAATTACTGTACTCCAGAAGACAAATTATTAACTTAGATTTACTCCCAACCTCAAGCCATTTGCAAGGTATTTTCACTTACATTCTAACGAAGTCTCACATACTGTTACAAACAGATTTTTGGAAAGTATTGGTAGCAAACCTGTGAAATTTCATTAACAAAGCATGGAAGAACCAGCAGCAGACTTCCCAAAACATCTATTATACACAAATGTTACGCTACATAAGCTGAGCCAATTCTTGATGTATTGTCAGTGTCCCAACCCAGCAAACTTCCTATAGAGCTGTTGACTCCAGGAATTTTGCAGAGTCCAATAATATTTATTAATATTAAATATGACAAATGGTCTCAGCTCCCTTATCCATATCTATTATCTCTGCATTCAGGGAAACTGATTATTTCTTCCATACAAGGTGTGTGCCTACACGACAGGTCACTACAGAGTAAAATCAGGCCAAGCACTCACTAGTCTGAAAGTATGTTCTCACTTCATCAGCAAGTGCCCAAAAGCCCAGAGTAGATGATCAAGTCCCCATATCCATTACAAAAAGAAACTAAGCCATAGTCAGTCACACCCTTGCAATGATCTCCCTTTTTTCCCCTCTAATATCTGACATAGACTTCCCTGTACTCAGAATGTTAAGTTTCTGCAGACTGTGTCCAGGACTTTACAACTTTTTGAAACATTGGTTTTCAGTCCTTTGGTGATATTTTTTTAATGGCTACAGGCAGTGGGACTGCAGCAGAACATCCTGCCAGTGCTGCAGAGATGCTGCTGACACCCATTCGGGCAGATGGGCACACGCTGTCCCTGGAGCCTGCCCACAGCCTGGGATCCCCTGGGTGTGCTCCTCACTGGAGCATCCTGCTGGGCCAAATCTCATCCCCACCCAACCCCAGGCTCAGGTCCTGCTGTACCTGGGGCGCCTGTCACAAGCGGCACGCGGTGAATGTGCTGTCACAGGTCACCGCGCACCGTGATCAACACTGGCTCAGGCTGGGACGGTCTTTCCTTAAAGGCCTCCGAGGACACAACTCCAGCACCTCCCTGCGCCGCCCATCCCAAAGCCCACCCTCCCTGTGAATAAACCCCTCCTGATGCCCAACCCGAACCTCCCCTGACGCAGCGAGCCAGATTACCCAGCAATGGCTCCATTCTCCAAGGCGGGCCACGCCACGGCTACCAACTACTACCAAAACAAACAAGCGAAAAACCCACAAAGAGAAACTAAACCCCACTTATGCTTCGCTTTTCCGAACGCTGGGCAGACGGTGAAGCGCTCAGCCGGGAGTTGTATCTCCGCACCCCAAGGAGCGCACACACCGGCCCCCAGCCCACAGCCGCGCCGGGCAAGGGCACTCCCGGCCCGAGCTCTCCGCATGTGGCGGCCCGGCCGCCGCCGCTCACCTGCCAGCAGCCTCTCCTTGAGCAGGTTGAGCACGGCGGCCGAGGTGGGTCCCTTGGGCTTGCGGACGGCGAAGAGCCCGCTGAGGGAGAAGAGCTTGTCGGCCGCGCGGCCCAGCGCGGCGCCGCCCGCCTCCCCCGCCATGCTGCCGGCAGCGCGCCCGGCGGGCGGGACGGGAGGGAGGAGCGGCCGTGAGGGACAGCGCTGAGGTCGCTTAGGGAACCGCCGGCGAGGGCATCGCCGGATGTTTAGTGCGAAAACGAAACAAAATTCTGTGCTGAAACCTGAAATCGATCGGTCTAAACCAAAAACCAACCCCAGAAATATCTGGAGGCGGCAGACAGAGAGCGATTTGCAGGCGTCCCTAGGGGAGTTCGCCGAGCAGCGCGTTGCGGTACCTTCGATGCCCAAATGGAAAGGATTGTGTTTTGACAGGACAAGAGGACGTAGTTTCAAGCTGCGCCAGGGGAGGTTTAGTTTGGGTATTAGGAAGAATTTCTTTATAGAAAGGGTGATTAGACGGTGGAACGGACGGCCCGGGGAGGCGGTGGAGTCACCGTCCCTGGGGGTGCTGAAGAAAGGCTGGATGTGACACTCAGTGCCACGGTCTGGTTGACACAGTGATGTTTTGTCATAGGTTGGACTCGATGATCTCAGAGGCCTTTTCTAACCTAATTGATTCTGTGATACTCTGCTGACTAGCTGCTGTGTCCATTAATCTTCCCGCCTCTGTACGTGTTCTATAAAGAGAGTGCTAGAAAGGCTTCTCTCGGATCTCTTGCCTCCATGCGTAATACAGTGTGTGGGTTTTCCTCTCCAGGTCTGATTTGTACAGGCTTGTTTCTCTGACAACATTCCCAAGGCATTTAAACAAGTCATGCTCGAGCAAGGCACTGAGGGCTTGGATGCTTCATTCATTGATTTCATTTATTCTTTTGCAGATGAAACCATAAAGAAACACATTAAAAAAATGCATGTCTCACTAAGGGCTGTGCATGTTCCCAGACCTTTCCAGAGCTTGAGAGAAGCAAATCTTGGTGCTGAAGCCAATGGCTGTCTCTGTGCAGAGCAAGATCGAGGTCCCTCCCTGTGTGGGTTTTCAGCCTGTGCTGGAGTCAGTGGTTCATTCCCTGCCTTCCCCAGCAGCTGCACAGGGCACAGAGCTTCCAGCTGCAGCTGCCACCAGCGTGTCCATGAGATGGGGAATGGATTCCTGCCACCAGCCATGCCAACCAGCCTCCCCTGCACTTCTCTTGTGCATATTATTATCCATGCACCTGATTTGCTTGGATCTCCTCTGCAGAGTGGTGATGTGGCTGTGGAAATGTTCGCTGTCACCATAAGCTGCGAGGGTGGATTCCCTGGTTAGTGGTGCAGGTCTTTGCAGGACATGGAAGTGAGGGATGGGAGTCCTGCTCTGGAAGATGAAATGGCAAAGCCACACTGGGAGGAGAAGTCAGCAGGAGAATCGCTGCTGATTTACGTGGAGTTAGAATTTAGGCTCTGTTGTGGAAGGCATAATTGTAAATTGTGATGGAGCCTTTGTTGCAGACATGGTTTAATCAGGTTGTTTGAAAACCAATTCTGGCCAATTCCCTGCTAAAAAGTGCTTGAACACAGATTGCTCTGTAAGTGGGCTCCAGCAAAACTATTTAAACATGACCATTAAGAAATGGTGTTATTGAGCTTCCAGGCAGGGAGACTGCAGCACAAGGACTGAAATGCAAACCTGTCACACTGTCATGGCCAGCAATATCGTTGGGTAAGCAGACTGTTCTGAACACATCACAAAGGATCAGAGGGAGATTATATAGAAATGAGAGCTCCACTCTTGGCATGAAGTTGTCCTTAATGCATCTCCACTTTCCAAAAATGCAGCAGCAGACAGGCCCTGTGAAAAAACTCCCTGTGCTGCCTTCTCAGGACTGACCTAAACTGAGAAGAGTCTAAAAGGAGGCCATTAACCTGACACAGGCACAGGCTATGAGCTGAGGGCAGTGTCTGACCCCCAGTACTGCTTCTGAAAATGGCTAATAAATCTTTTTGGTTTGGGTTTTTTTTTTTTTAAGGGAAAGGGTTTCAGGTGTCTAAAGAAACCACCCCCACTCTTGTTTTTAGTGTTGAGCAGGAAGTTCTTGTAGGCCTCCTGAGCTTCTGTATCCACAATTAAAACACAACACTTCGTAATTGCAGCAGATGGAGACTTTGAAGGCTTAGAAAGAAGAGGTTTGGTTTAACTTCAGTGGGCATTGGATAACAGCCCAAAATAAAAATTGTGAAAAAACAATTAATGTCTGCCAGTATTTTAGTTTGCTGGAAGTGTATGTGTACATAAATCTCACATGGCTCTCTTTGTGGGGCAAGGTTATTCAGCATTCAAAATGGTGGGAATGATGTACCAAACTGTTCATCTCGAGGGCTTTATTTCAGATTTTCCTTGTGTTGCTTGTGATTAAAAGTCATTACCATCTGCTCAGTAGCTTATTTGAAATGAGATGTTTATCTCCAACGATTCCTAGCCAAGCCAGGATTCACAATGACCAAAAGCATGATTAGAGTTATTGACTTTATTTGCAACCCTAATAAAGTAGCTCAGTAAATGGCTGAAAGGATGATGTTGTTTTATGCATAGAACATGACAGGTCTGGTAGAGGCAGCCCAAATCCTCCACTGAGGTCACTGGAACTGCACAAAGCAATGCCTTGAGGACCTGGTGCAATTGTACAGAAGAGATAATGGGTAGTAGCTGCTGTACATGCAAACAGCAGATGAGTGTTATTGCAGGAGAGGAGAAATCCCTGACTTGCTTGTGCAGAACAGATGCAACACTTCTACCTCCTCCAGCAAGATGTTCCCTGCTTTGTGTGCTTTCAGACTGCCTTTGGATGAGGTAATGCTCACATACCACAATGCAGAAGAAACTGGTGCTGCATTACAGCTTTGGAAGCAGATTCAGCAGTGAGACACCATTCCTGTGTGCTTGTGCTCATTTCATGATTCCAGCTTCGTCATCTGTACTCACACAACTGCAAGAAGGTCAATCACAGTGCAGGGTCGCCTGTAAAACAAAGAGTTGCAGCTGCTTGAAAGTTCAGGTCACCGTCACATGAACAGCTCACTTCTCAGACAGAGGGATTCTGGAATAGAGACTATCAAAGCCTGAAATATTTACATTTTTGTTCTCCTTTAACTGTCCCATCTGTTTGGATAATAAGTTGAAGATAAATAACAACAATTTGTTTGTTCATTCTGTCCCATTCAGATGAGCATGGGGCACATCATTCATTCATCGTGTGTGAGTGGTTCTTCTGAACAAAGGCAGATTCTGGTTGAGCTGCAGCAGGTTTGAAAAAAGAAAGTCAGCTACTGGAAGGGAAGGAAAGATAAAACTACCCACAGCATACACCAATCTTAGGTTTGACAATTAGTCATTCTCCCCATGAAAAAAGATTCCTAAACTGCAAGTATTTAATGAGCAGATTTTTGCATTTTGTCCAAAAGATTGGTAGTCAATGTTTACACCAATCTGGATTTTAAGTCTAGACTTATTTATCTAAAGAAATATTTTCTGTAGACTTTTATGCTGTTATTAGTGGGATTCTTTTTCGCTGAAAATAGTTGACACAAGAGGAGATTTTGGTTGAGCTGATTCAGCGCAGATTTATAGTGCCAATTTGAATTGAACTGGACAGACTACAGTAGGATCCAAATGTTTTTAGCTATTTCTTCTTTATGTGAAATTCAGTTTTGGCAGTCAGCTAAACAAGAAAACAGCAATTTTTCCTGACCACTGGTACATGTAGTGATACTGAAAAATATGACAGAGTTTTCAATTGCTCCTTGTGGACCCTTTATAAACATGTTGCATTAGTGAGGATAGATCTGGAAAGTTGCTTTTAATCTCTGATATGTGCCCAGGTCTGTCTTTAATGACAGAGGACTACTCATGCTCTGGAATCAGAAGATTCAGTGATGCTGAGGGGAAAAAAAAATCATACTTTTTGCAGATCTTTGATTTTTCTTCTGATAAAAGTCTCAGTGGGATTCTCAATTCTTGTGTAAATTCACAGTTTCTTTTTACAGATTCTGTCAAAGAAGTAATTTTCCACCAACCTGCATCGTAATTAGAAATTATGAAGACCTTGCCAGATGTGCATGTGGAAGAAGGCAACATATGAGAGATTGTTTATATGGACAATTTAAGTCCAACTTGCCCCTCTGTAAATTCAGAATGTAAGGTTAAAAGGATCTAAACATTTTTACAGCTGAGAAGCTGCTAAATGCCACAGCTAGAAAGTAAATTCAGCAAAGAGTTGTTCTGGAATGTGTTTTCTTAAAAAATACTCAGTCTTGATTTGGAAATTCTGGGAGACAGAGGAAAAAATAGATCTGTATCTTCACTAGCAGTTCAAATTTATACCTGTTTTCTCAACTGGCTTTGTACAATTTCAGCACTCAGATAAATGTGTTAATTATCAGCCCTTTGGCAACTCTTTCTCATCTTGTGAGCACACATACAGACTCTGATTAATGGTTTATGATGAATGTGCAGAAAAGAGCACACCTGACCTCTTCAAGTGACCTCTTTTCTTCATCTATTCACTCAAGGGAAGGAGGAGAGTGTACCTCCAGAAAAAAAAGCCCCACCTTCTACATCTACCATTAAACTCATATTAAATAAATGTGTAATTTTCTTGGCACAAGAAAGCTGAAGTCTATGAAATCCCCACCTGTGGAGAGTGAAAATCTTCTCTCCCAGAACACTTCTGCACGTCCAGGTTCAATAGTCTGTCATTGCAGTGGTGGCAGAGCCATCTCCTCTGCAGAAAAAGGGGCAGCTCAGGTCCCAGTGCCAGTGCTGGAAGCCTGAGGAGTGGCTGGGGAAACAGGAGTGACACTGCTAGGAGTTTCCTTCTCCTCTTACATAATTGCCCAGCTTTTTGTGGTCAGCAGCTGGAGGTATTTTTAGCCAAAGCTGGAACTTGGACCATTATATTTGCCCCTTTATCCACAGGTCTTCTAGCTGTTGTCTACTCTGCCTAATTGCTCTGAAGCCATTACTCCATTCAGCTTTTACACTGTGCAGTGACTTTCTCAAGTCACTTGGAGGTTCTGTGAAGGAGTCCTATTTATTTTGGCCTTTATTTCAGGCTACCTCGACTTGCACTAAGTACTTCCCAGTTCTAGTATAATGAAAAATGAAAAATTCACACATTCACTTCCACCATCTCTTTCATGACTTGAAAGGTCTTAAATCATATCTTGTTCTTCCCCATCTGTTTCCTCTCAATGTGAAGAATCCTATTAATTCTTTCTGAAGCTTCCTATTTAGTTGCTCCTTGGACAGAGGCTATTTTTTGGCTTATAATCTTCATTAGGATTCTATCTTCTCCATCTATTTTTAGATTTTACAACATCCCTCTTGATATGGGGTGGCTGGTATTATACTAAGCAGTTAAAATCTGGCCATGCTCTGGTTTTATAGCATGACCTTCTGTTGTGATTTATGTCTCTTCCCAAAATTCTTAACACCCAATTTAAGTTTTGGAGCTTTTTATGAGGTGCAAATCTTGACCTCCTGGGCAAAGCTCTTGAGCCTCTTTCTGCACCTGGAGCATCATTAACAGAGCAGGGCACGGATGGTTGCAGTGTCCCTGGTCCACATCCTGACAGGTCCCTGTCCTGACTCCCTGACACTTCAGGAATTGCAAGGGAAGCTGCCTGATCTCTGATAGCTGTTCTCTTTCTCCCTGCATCCTCCATCTTCCATTGCATGGATGCTTTTAGGGGGACAAACACACAAATGACTGGGGAAAGAACAATTCTCTGCAGAAGTAGGATATCACATATCATTAGTTTTTTAATAAGTCCTTCTTCCCAGTCTGCCAAGTCTTCACACTCTTTCCAAGAGTGGCCTGCCCTAGGTGACTCCTAGCAAGGAAGTGAACAGCCAGGTGAAGACTTTTCTGCATGAGGCAGCCAGAGGAAGCACAGAGATGAAGGTTCACATGGAGTCCTGGAGTTACAGCCCAAAATGTAACAATTGCTTAAGAGCTCTGGTCTACCATATTCTCATAAGAAAGAAATCTCTCTCCTCACAGTGAAGAGGAAGGGCTGTCCAGAAACCCTGCACAGGGCAGTAGTTAGGCTTCTCAGGTTCCTCCTGCAAAAAGAGCAGTAGATGACCAACCTCCAGACAGGACCTCAATCAATAAATCTCTCCAGAGACATCCCCCACATCAGCCATCCCACACATGGGCACAAACTGGCCTTTCTCAGCCTGACTCTAAGCTGGCAGGTTTTTTCCAAGCCACCTCTTTGGTATTGTATTCCCTATAAGTATTCAATCCCTTTGGTCCTCTCTCACAGACAGACAGTTCCCGTATTCCTCTACCTGATCATTCATCCCTTACCAGCTCCTTCCTGCTCTCTGCCCATCTAAACATCTTTGCTGTGAGTGACTTGTAAACATCAGGACCTAGGATAACAAACTCAAAGCTGTGAATTTGCTATCCATTGTCCCAAGAATAGACTTGGAGCTGAGGAAGTGTCTGCTGTGTTGCCTGGCCAGAGCAGTCAGTGGTTATTCCAGCAGGTTTGGTCTGGAAGATTCCATCCTGGCATGAGGAAAGCACACTTCCTGCACCCCCTTTTATTGTGACAATCTCCCCTGAATAAGCAGAAGTAACCACGACTTAGTTACAATTAATTCAGAAGTTCAGAAGTAGCCATTGCCCAGGGGCGGGAGCAGCAAACGCATCACTAATGAGAACGCTGGGATCAATCATCGAGCAGCTCCAGGCGGTGAAGTATACTTCAAATGCATGCTACAATAGTGTGGACAGAAATTGTTCCATTTGCCATAAATTATTCAACTTCTAATTGTTTAGGCTTCAGAGTCTGTAAAGATGCTAATTGCCAACTGTAGGATTAAATTGATAATGCCTGCTTTTTATTTCCATAAAGTTACACTTTAAATTGCAGAGACAAGAAAGACTGATTTTACAGGTACCTTGTTAAAAACAAGGAGATCAAAAAGTTGATGAGTTCTGCTTTTCTATTCTGGGTTGCAATCATTAAAATTATGTTCCATATTTATCATGTCTCTGTGAACAAAGTAATAAATATTTTGACCAGAACACATACCTAAATCCATATTCCACTCACTCTAGGTTATCCCATCTCATATCTTGATCATGTACAAGGAGCACCCTGAGACTATAATTTTGCCTGTCATATCTGAGGACCAATACTTTTCTTTGAAATAGGAAAGCAAAATGGAGTCAAGTATTTCCCAGTTGTATTTCTGGCATCTCTTCCAGGTTTTCATATATTTTTATCATTCTTTTGGTGATGAAAATAGAAAATTCTTTTGATGAAAAAGAAAAATTCTTTTTCTATTTTAGCTTGCAGGATTTGTAAGGATATTGCCTAGACAGCTCACAAAGAGAAAGTTTGGGGTTTTTAGTAATCACTGTGGAGAAATGATAATGGGAGTTTATTCAGAAATAATTTTGTTTAGGAAAAACCCATTTGCTAGAATTGTAAATCTGGTAACAACTAGAAAGTCAGTCAATTTTAACTGCTTTTGTTTAATCTTAATCTCTGTTTAAACTGTTTGATGAAGGAAGGAATTGCTGTTCTGGTATCCTGATTCGCATTCCACTTCTGAAAGGAACATTAGTGCATCTAATCTCAAACATACAAAAATAAGCTAAGGAATCTTTTCCTCTGTTAGATGTTGAAAACCCCTTCCTGGAAAGCTGAAAAAAGGCCGGAGTATTTATTTTTCTTTTAGCTCAGAATTTCCCTTTGAAGCAGGATTCACTTACACAGCTGAAGAGCTCGATCCCAGGAGTGCTATCTGTTGAAGTCAGTGAGAGGTAAAGGATGCTCAAAATCATGCCCTAATTGCTAGCTTGGCTTGAAGCTACGTGCTCTGTCCTACTAAGGAGCAGCAATCACCCTGTGCAGGGTGAAATCGTGGCAGGCTGTGGTGGCTGAGCTTAACGGGGTATAAACGCAGCATTGAAAAGAGGCACTAAACAGGGCCACCATGTCAGGGCTGTTTTGACAAAAGATAATCAAGAGGGAAGTGCAAAAGATGATCTACTTGAGTTAGAGCTTCGATGAGGATACTCTGCTTGAGTATCCTTTTGCTTTAAGCCCCATCGTTCATAGGAAGGTCATTAAATTACTTTGTTTCTGGAGTATATTTATTACTTTTAAATCCAGTGCAGTCTATTTAGTCTTTCATGATGCTTCATTGTGAATCATTAATGAGAAGCTCCTGCACACAGTCATAGAATTTGTCTGATTACTCCATTCATATTTAATAAGCTTGCTGCTTACACTTCAGAGTAACAACAGAAATTAGATAGTGCAATACTTTAGTCCTGGAGTGCCCCTAAATTTGGCTCTAAATTATTCATTATACTGGCTGAAGGCAAGAGAACTGTTGTAACCCCAAATTTATCTAAATCCTACATGTCTAATCTGTGCCTCTTTGTTGTTATTCTCACTTTAAAAAATAACTAATTTTTATTGAAACTGAAAACATCTAGGTTTTGTCTGTTGCAGATTTATCATCATTCTCTGCAAAAGCACTGCAGTCAGCTAAAAGCAAAGATCATTTACTTGGACTTCAGCTATATAGATAAAATGTGTGCCCTGCAATCAAGCAGGACTGTGAAGATGTGTTTT